>NC_066579.1:107373286-107689036 GCF_024323335.1 Lathyrus oleraceus
GCGGACTTGGCGACATCCCCTTTGATTGACAATGCAGACATGGCATCTGTCATGGTCGTGCTCGTAATGACTGTACTCACACAACAGTCTGTGCATCTTGACCAAAGATTGTCGAATATGGCTGACATATTTGACCTTATATTTACCAGGGTAGCCCTGGACCATGTTGACAGCAGATTTCCCATGCTCGGGCAATGGGTTCTTCTTGACATTGGGACCTACGTCCTCGAAACACAAGATACCACATCTCACAAGGTCTTGAACTTTGGTCTTTAGCGGGTAACAGTTTTCCACGTCATGTCCGGGGGCACCGGAATGATAAACACAATGTAGCTCGGGCTTATACCACTACTGAGGGTTGGTAGGTATAGCCGGTGGGTCTCATGGAGTAATCAACTTCCTCTCTATCAAAGAGGGATACAGCTCTGCATAGGTCATAGGAATAAGATCAAAGGTGACCCTTTTCCTCTCATAGCTGGTACTAGTCTGATTGTTGTTTCGAGGCTGGTAGGCCTGTTGTTGAGGACGGTGCTGTTGTTGTTGATATTGTTGATGTTACTGTTGTTGGTTAGTATTGTGCTGATAGTGTTGATTATCTCTGAAAACAGGTGTTATGTGAGCCATCTGATGCTGATTACCGGCGGGACGCACGGTCTTCCTCCTTACCGAGGGTCTTCTTGGTTTGACATGGGAGGTCATAACATGTGCCTCACCATCTTTCTTCTTTCCAAACGCCCCATATCGTTTGGCAGAAGAGCCTTCTTCTCTGGTCAGGCGCCCTTCCCTGACTCCTTCCTCCAGACGCATCCCCATGTTCACCATTTCGGTGAATCAAAAGGAGCGATGGCAATCATCCGCTTATAATAAAATGAGCTCAAGGTCTTCAGGAAGATCTTGGTCATTTCTTTCTCTTCCAGCGGAGGAACAATCTGTGCAGCTAACTCTCGCCACCTCTGGGCGTATTCTTTGAAAGTTTCCTTGTCCTTCTGGGACATGGCTCTCAACTGATCCCTATCGGGAGCCATATCCACATTATACTTGTATTTCTTGACAAAAGCTTCGCCAATGTCATTGAAGGATCAGATGTTCGCGTTGTCCAAGCCCATATACCATCTCAGGGCAGCACCAGACAAACTATCCTGGAAATAGTGAATAAGAGGTTGATCGTTGTCGGTCTGAGTCGACATCTTCCCTGCGTACATAACCAGGTGGATGAGAGGGAAAGTATTTCCCTTGTACTTTTCAAAGTTAGGTACTTTGAACTTTATAGGGATTTTGACGTTCGGGACTAGGCAGAGTTCAGCAACAGACTTGCCAAAGAGGTCCTTTCCTCTAAGAGTTTTGAGTTCCTTGCGGAGCTCAATAAACTAATCTTTCATTGCATCCATCTTTTCATAGACATCTGGGGCCTCAGATGGCTCAGAGTGGTAGATGGTGTCTGTAAGACCCCAATTTTGTCCCTAAGATCCCTCATGGCATCATAACATTGCATCTTGCATTGCCTCAAGGATCATTAGCATCTTGGTTCCCTTTGCCTTTGGGTGGGACCTCTTGTGAGTGGTTTGAGATCACCAAGCATGCTTGAATTGTATATCATTGCTTTTCTTATTGTATTTACAAACCAAAAGCACAAAAATATGTCACTAACATCTTTTGTTTGTAGCTTGAGCAATCACAAGGTCAAGAGCTTCAAGGAGATCCTTTGTGCAGAGATATGACAAAGAAAAGATGATAGCAAGCATGGTAATGGTTACCAAAGCTCTTCTCAATCAAATATGCCTCCCTAACATCTCAATTTATCATTTTCATCAAAGCAAGTCAAAGGGTTTGAGGTTGGTTCCCCAAAGAAACCCTAATTCATCTGTGCACTACAATGCCTTGCTCTTGAAGCAACCTCAGCCCATGATCAAATACAATCAAGGGAATTTCCTTAATTCATCATTTCATGCATATTTGAACTTATTTGAGTGTCCTCAATCATCAATTCATCAAGATATGAGTCATGGACTTGAGAAGTTGATCAATCAATTCATCTGACTATTTTGAAATACACTGAGACCTAAATTTTTATGTGTTGGTCAAATGGAGATGGTTCCAAAAGAAAACATGTTCTTACGTACAATATGAACAACTTTCATGTTCATCAAAAATTGATTTGAAGCTTGGAAGGCCATCTCCCATTCCAATACATTATAGGTCATTTTGACTGAAACCCTAATTTTGGGTCAACTTCCCAAGGACATAACTCATTCAGTTTTTATGATTTTTAGGTGGGATCAAATGAATTGGAAAGAGTAAGATGTCTACTTCAAATGTTATGTTGAACAAAATTTCAAAATCTCAAAGGAAATACATGTGATAATACAAAACATTATAGGTCACTTTGGGTCAAATGCATTAAAAGGCAAAAAAGTCCAACTTCAAGTGCCCATATCTCTTTCATCAAAAATCCAAATGATGCAAAATGTAAGTCCATTTTGATTTTCTTGAAACGATCTACAACTTTCATGTTGGAGGTTTATCCATTTGGGGCTTGCATCATCAAAACAGATAGGCTTGAACATGGGCCAAATTTGGAAACCTTGCATTGACATGTTTTGCACATTACACTTTAAACCCAAAATTCACCAATTTCCACACTTCAAATGGATTTTTTCCCCAACATAACAATTGTTCCTTCCATCAAGACCTTTCCAACCATTACCCACATGCTTATGTTTGGATTTTCTAATTAGCATTTTCGAAGAGGTGAAGGTTTATGTCAAATTATGGAATGCACATGAAATCTTGATACACAAGCAAATGCCATTCAAACTACATGTCCAATTCAACTTGGTTTGTGTTCAGCATGCATTTTCATTAGCTTTTGGGCTTTGCACGCGCCTGTACAGGCCCATGTATGAAGGGTCCAAGTTCCATGCACACGAGTATTGCCTTGCATTGCTTCAAGCTCAGCTATAAATACATGCTCCTCTTCATTCAATTCTCAACCTAATGGCGCCTAAGATGCTGCACAATTGAATCCATAACCATTACCAAAGAAGCTAGTTCATTTTTCTCCAAATTTTTCAGATCCAAAATTCAACTACATTTGGTTGAATCCTTGGATCTAGAGCTTCTAAACCTTCATCATGCACCTCATTGATCTTCTGTTTTAGCAAAGCAAGTAAGGAATCGAACTCAAATTTCCAGAAATCAAGCTTACTCTTCAACTGGTATTTTCTTCGAATCTCATCATCCATTGATCTATTTGCTTGGATCTTGTGTTGGCTGAAGTCCTCTCAATAGAGGCATCATGATTGTGCATTTAATTTTTGAAATCCATTGAGTTCATGATGAACACCACAGAACTTCCATCTCTGATTTCTCTCAATATAGAGATCTAGAGTGGATTTGAGTGGCACAGGGATGATGTACATCATCCCAGCTTTCTAAAGATATATAGATCGTGCATTTTGGTTGCCTTTTGGATCTCTGCAATTTTGGCCGAAAAATCCAAGCTCACCAGAGAAGAAGGTGGCTCCGGTGGCCGTCCCATTGCCAGATGCATTGTGGACCCTTGGATTCATTTTCCAGATTTGATCTTGGCCTTTGATTGTTATGACTTATTTTAATGTTATGTTTTACGCATTGACCTGGACTCATGGTGAGCGCACGCCTCTGTACCATTTGATGTGCCACGTCAATTAATGAAACACATCCAACGATCCCTGATTTTCCATATTATTTCAATTTCTGGTTTTATTTTGTTTATTCCCTTTTATTTCAAAAATCAATAACTTCTTTATTTTAAATCCAAAAAATATGGGACCAATTGCATTAGTCTCCAAATAAATTCTAGTTTATATTTCTGATTTTTAATATTTTTTATTTTGTCATCTGATATTTTTTGTGAATTTTCTCTTTTCTGGTTATTTTTAATTCATTTTAAATAGTTTTTGATATTCAAAAAATACAAAAATATTTTCCTAACCTATTTGAATGATGATGGATCTATGAAAAATATTCTCATCAATTTTTTTATTGATTTGAGATTTATTTGAGATTTTAGTTCAATTAGGTTATTTTTATTCATTTTTAATTGATTAAAAATAGTTTCTGACTTTTAAAAATGCTGAAATTTTTTGTCTAACTTTGTTTGACCTTGTTGAACTTGGGGTAAATTACTTGGACCTTTCAAGGTTGATTTGAAGTGATTTTGAAGTTTGACCTTTCCATTATTTTTAATTCAAGTTTATTTTAATATTAAAATGCCAAAAATATTTTGCTTATTGTTTGATCTCCAATCTTCATCTCATTTCTGATTTCTCATTGTTTGACTTTGACTCTCAATGTCATTTGGTCAATACATATGGATTGGTACATGTTACTTCATCTTATGCATTTGGATCTTTCCATTTCTTTATACATTCTTCATCTCCTTCTTCTTCTTCTCCTTTCTCTTTGATCAATGAGTTGAAGGTTGATAAGTTAGCATTGATTAGGGAAACTTAATCTTCCTTGATTCAAATCTAATTCATCTTGATCAATTGATCAAGTGAATGGCTTTGCATTAAGGATAGGTTATTTTCTAAATCATGCAAAAGGCTTAAACCAATACAAGATCAATTCTCTTTTTCTTTTGGCATGGCAAGTTGTTGGAACTTGGTTCACTAATCAAGACTTCTAACTTATGTTGTTGCCTATATTATTATTGACCAGTCTCAGATAGTTGTGACTTCTACATAAGTCTAATTACGATTGCTTAACATAGCGCTAAATTTGCCTTTTGGCACACTAATTACTAACACTAACTATTGACAATTAACATTTACTTTTTGCTCTTTACTTTTCTGCAATTTACTATTCTCGCATATATTATCCATTTGCCTTTCCCTTTGCTCACTTGAGCACATGTTTATGTTAATGCCATTTGCCTTTTGCTCACTTGAGCACATAATTGTGTATATATATTATTGTGCTTGTGTTTTGTTTTGATTGTTGTGAACCAAATGCAAAGAAATGGACTTAGTTTCTAGGACTTTCCCTATGCAAAGAAATGGAGAAATGGACTTAGATTCTAGGACTTTCCTTATGCAAAAATTGGAGTAAAAGGACCTTAATGATGAAGATGGATTAGAAAGACCAAATCTCTAAACTCACTCTTGTCCATTCTTGATTTATTTCATGGAACTTTTGATGTGTGTGCTTTTGTGCTAGGGAAAAACCATTGCCATGTTCATTCAAAGTGAAAGATACAAGACACATTGAGGATCTCTTAAGAGACTTGTTTGATTGCTTATGCTTTATTGTGATTGCTTATTCCAAAGGATGGCAGCTACTTGGATCATCAATATGATCTCAAGAGAGGAACTCCATTGTGATTGCTTATTCCAAAGGATGGCAGCTACTTGGATCATCAATATGATCTCAAGAGAGGAACTCCATTGTGGTTTTGTTTCTTCATCCCTCACCCTTTTGTTTTACTTAGGACTTAGCCTTTCTTCTTCTTCTCTCCCCTCTAACCCAAGCCAAAACCTTTTGTGCAAACATTAACACTTGTTTTCAACATTAGAAACCTAAGCCTTATGCTTTTGATTTTCAAACTTTCTTTTCATAACACTTATTTTGAATTGAATCTTTAAGTCAACTTTGACCATTTTGGTATATACTTCTAATTGGTAAATATAACCCATTCAAATGTCTTTTGTGGTTCCAATGGCCACTTTCTTAATCAAAATCTTTCATAACCTTTAGCTATTAGGTTTGAGTTATCTTGGTGGTAGATGTAATACTCACCTATATCCTTAGTGATGGACAATGAGTCTTCCATGCTTATTATAGGGTTAACCCCTCACTAGCATGTTGAAGTTATCCTCACATGGTGGATTTGTGGTTTGGTTAAGTTTTCTCCCTTTGATAACAAAAGTCCTTAAGGCTTTTGGACCAATCAATTCACCAACTTGTTTTGAGATTTTTACCCCGAACTACGAGGTTTTGATCCTAATCTTTTTATAAGATGGTACGTAGGCAATGGGTTTATCCATCCAAACACAAAAATGTAAATAAACTTGTATATTCTCTTCTCATCTCTTCAATCATGTTTGCACAATCAAATTTTTCACAAAACAACTACCTTACAGCAAGTATGAAAAGGGCCCCCTAGGAGTACCTAGGATGTTTTGGGTGCCTAACACCTTCCCATTGCATAACCAACCCCCTTACCCAGATCTTTGTTTCTTTTACTAGTTTTTGTTAAAACTATTAGGTTTTTGTTCGCTTTCTAACCATTCCTTTGGATAAATAGAAGTGCGGTGGCGACTCGACTTGTATGATTTATCTTGGATTTAGTCAATATCTCTAATGGTAACAAATACCCCGCTACAGAAAAGTGGCGACTCTGCTGGGGAATTTGCCTACTTTTCATACTTGTTGTATTGTATTGTCTTGTGACATATTTTTGTGCAATTTGGGATTACTGTATTGTATGTAATAATTGTTTTGCTTGATATTAATTCCTTGTATGCTTGGTGATCTTTGTGAGATGAGTTCTATACCCGGACTCGAGTGCACTTAGGATAGGAGAATGGCGTAGTCTTGTTGACTTGTGTGGAGTTATTCCTTAGCAAGTTGACTTGCAAGTCCATTCACTTGGTGGAGGTCTCGTTGGGATCAATAATGTCACACAAGTTGTGGTTAGACATTACTCTTTCCAATATAGACCTTAGAAGCCAAGGACCTTAGTTTACCAAGCCCATCTTGGCCTATTCTTAGGATGTAGTGCGAAATTCATTCAAATGTAAGATTTGATATGATCGTTACGCGATACTACACTCATAAGAGTCTCTCTTGAGAATATTTTTGGAATACGAGTAGTCGTTTCTCCGATAATATCCGAAAGATGGGATGGTGACTATGGGAACCTCTTGTAGAACATGTTTGGCAGGTTTAAACCCTAGTACACTCCCTTTGGGTGGTTCTTAACCTAAACTCCATGCTCGTGACTCGCAACAAACCCTTGATTCATGGTTGATTCGTTCATGTATCCTTAATATCAATGGAACTTGGGTGTAGATAAGGTGTAAACCATAATCCACCAAAATGGATGATTGATATTAAGGGTAACATGATCCATCCCATGACCTCTGTTTGGTGTGCTTTGCTAGATCCTTGAGTGTGATTGTTGCATTCATGCATTCATGCACCCATTTGCATCCATATCATCAATAATGAAGAAAATTTTCAAGGAACTTAAGGGGTTTATTTGCAAAATTTTCAGACATGGAAAGACAAAGGAGGAATACAAAGAAGTACAGTTTCAGACAACCAGATTTGAAAGAGTTAAGGAATCTGACATCCTATGTATTAGATCCCTTGGGTTTCAAAGCTCGTTTTGTGAAGCTTCTTCCTCTTCTGACTACTCAGGTGGATGAAGGGTTGATGAGTGTATTGGTGCAGTTTTATGATCCCTTGTACCGTTGTTTCACGTTTCCGGATTTCCAGTTGTTGCCTACACTTGAGGAGTATGCCTATCTTGTGGGTATACCTATTCTAGACCAGTTGCCGTTCAGTGGCTTGGAAAGTATTCCTACTTCTCAAGAGATAGCTGACATGTTGCACATAGATGAATCTCTGGTTGGTGCTCATATGACTACCAAAGGTGGAATTCAAGGTTTCCCTTCTGAGTTCCTCATTGCTCAAGCTACTGTGTATGGGAAGGCCATGAGTGAGGATGCCTTTGAAGCCATATTCGTACTTCTCATCTATGGATTGGTATTGTTCCCCAACATCGACAAATTTGTGGATGTGAACGCTATTAGGATTTTCTCTACTCTTAATCCCGTTCCGACTCTGTTGGGTGATACCTATTTCTCTTTGCATATGAGGAATACAAAGGGTAGTGGTGCCATTGTGTGTTGTTTGCCTCTGTTGTATAAGTGGTTTATTTCTCACTTACCGCATACGGTCGCCTTCAAGGAGAACAAGGGATGTCTACGGTGGTCCACGAGGCTTATGTCTCTCACTAATGATGATATCTCTTGGTATAACCGTGTGTATGATGGTGTGCAGATTATCGACTCTTGTGGTGAATTCTCCAATGTACCTCTTCTTGGTACATGTGGTGGGATTAACTACAACCCTGTTTTGGCACGTCGTCAGCTTGGGTTCCCCCTATAGGATAAACCCAATAACATTCTGTTAGAGGGTGTGTTCTTTCAGGAGGGTAAAGATCCCCAAAACTTGAAGGGCAGAATGGTCCGCGCTTGGCGCAAGATTCATAGGAAAGGAAGGAAAGAGTTGGGTCCTAAGAATTGTGTTGCTATGGAGCCTTACACCGCTTGGGTTAGGAAGAGAGTGTCTGAGTATCTCATGCCTTACGAGTATCCGAGACCTACACCTTTGGTTATGGTTGGGCCTTCAACCCTCCCTAACCAAGGAGTAGAGGAGTTGAGAGACGAAGACCGTTCACGTGCCTGGATCCGTGAAAGGGAGGAGTTGCTTCAGCAGATCAAGGAGAAGGATGCTTTGATAGAGTTCCTCGAACATCAGGTTATTGATGATCCTAATGATGCCTGGAATTCTCTACTTCCTCAGTCTTCCAAGTTTTGGAAGAGGAAGTACAACCGACTCGCCAAGGAGAAGGCAGATATGGAAGCAGCCTACGAGAGGGAGGTGAAGAGGCTTCGTGCATCCTATCTTCCTGTGTCCCGAGCTTTAGATTATTGTTTCTAGGGATCCATAGGATGATTATTTTCCTTTTCTCTTGTATATGGTTACCAATGTTGTACTTCTTTGGTGTAAAATATTTCCCAGATATTATGTTTCCATATAAAAGTGTTTAATATTTCCAAATTTGCAAATAGAACCCTAAAGTTCCTTTGAAGCAAAAAAACAAATCATATGCACGAGCATTGCATGCATCATGTGCATAAGCAGGTTTTGTTCCCGACTTCTTGTCCCGTGGTCTAACTCTGTGTTCTTCATTTATTTTGAAGACAAGCTGACTCACCGGTACTACACCAGAGCCAACATTTCGAGACTGATGGATCATCTGGAACAAGAGAACCGCGAGCTGAAAGAGGAAGTGGCCAGATTAAGTGCCTTGATGGAATCATTCTTGGCTGCCCAGAGCCAGTCTTCTCCGACACCTTTAACTCCTCCCTAGAGGACGGTCATCTCTGAGATTGTCTCTTCAATTGTGCCTGCAATCAGTGCACATTTTGCTCCAACGGCCATGCCAGCCGGATTCCCGTGGGGGATGCCTCCCAATTTCATGTCTGAGGGTCCAGCTCCCACCTTTGCTTCTATGCCGGCATCTAGCCCGGTCCTTGCTGTTCCTCCTCCTGTCGTGCATACTCTGCCCAGGGTAGACGACACCATCTATCATTCTGAGCCATCTGAGGGCCCAGATGTCTATGAGAAGATGGACACTATTATAGCGGTGTATTCATCGCTTTATGGTCTATTGATTAAACCAAAAGCAAAGTATACAAAGAATCGAGTCGCCACCGCACTTTTATTTATCCAAAGGACTGGCTAAAAAGCGAACAAAAGCCTAAGAAGTTTTACACATAGAAAACTAATGAAAAGATCAGAGATCGGGGTAAGGGGTAAATTACGCAATGGGAAGGTGTTAGGAACCCAAAACGTCCTAGGTACTCCTAGGGAGCCCTTTTCACACTTGTTGAATGAAATGTTATTTGTTTATGAAATATTTATTGTGCAAACATGATTGGGAGGATGAGAAAAGAATATACAAGTTATTATTTTTGTGTTTGAACGGATGAACTCGTTGCCTACGTACCTTTCCATGAAAAGGTAAAGGATCAAAACGCCGTAGTTCGGCTAAAAGATTTCCAAAAGTTAGTGCATTCATTTTAAAACACAAGCTCTAAGGTTTTTCATTAACAATGGGAGAAAACTCAACCTGAATCAGCAATCCACCATGCGAGGACAACTTCAACATACTAGTGAGGGGTTAACCCTATAATAAGTATGGAAGACTTACAATCGACTCACTAAGGATACGGTAAGATTTACATCAACCACCATGATAATTGAAACCTATGGCTAATGTATGAAAAACTTAACAAGAATGGACAAAGCCACAAACAATTGAATGTGTGAAGTTAATTGATTATGAGTATTCACAAAAGGATGGTCAAAGTATGATTAAAGTCAATTCAAAAGAAGTATTAACAAAAGTGAAGTTTGAAAATCAAGGACTTAAGGTCCAGGTTTCTAATTTGAAAAGACATGAAGATGTTTGCACAATATTTATCTCAAGTTTGAAAGCAATGTGTGAAAAGGGTTCTAGGACAAAAAGGGGGTGAGAATGATGGAGTGTAAAACTTCTCAGAAGGGTTCACCTCTTGAAATCATATAGAAGATGATTCAAGTGTGTCCTTTGGAATTAGGCAAATGAGCAATAACAAATGAACAAAGTAACAAAAGCAAATCAACAAAAGCGGATACCGGATGCCAATAACTGGACTTATACCAATCTCCTAAAGCAAAACTGGATATCAGAGGCCACTCTATGGACTTATACCAATCTCCAAGACAAAGAAACAAAAAAATGGATACCGGATGCCAATCTATCTGGACTTATACCAATCTCCAACAGATGATCATAGGAAAACAAATGCCAACAACATGGACTTACAATTGGATCCTCACATACAACAAGCAGACAGATGCAATAAGCAAAGAGGACATAAGTTGCCAAGGAATGGTCTTACACTCAATCCCTTCCAAATCATAGGAACAAAGGCCAATGAATGGACTTACAGTTGCTTCCTCAATGGACAACCAAAGATGTGTCACAAAGATATGAAATGATGATCATGCACTAATGAGCAATTAATGATGATAAATGCACAAAGGCACACAAGCAAACATGCACAGATGAATGGACCAATAAACAATCAATGATTCAGTTAGCACACACTATACACAAGCAATTAGGCTCACACAAGGTTAGACTTTAAAGTCAACTGGAATGGGGTATGTGTTGCTCTTAACCTTAACATTGAGAGTTAAGGTGAAGCAGATGAAAAAGATATGAGGGGTGTGCCTCATGACTCTTATCCCTGGTCAGGGAGAGCTTCAAATGATAGAAGGTGTGGGAGTTCAGAAAGTTGGAACTCTCTCCACAAGTTAATGACTCTATAGATCTTGGGTTAATATCCACAATGCATCAACATGTTATGTGAGCAAAGGGATGACACACAGACTAGCAGGAGATGGATTACACATCTCTTTTATCTGCCAATTGCCTTATCAAAGGACTTTTCCTGCTTGGCACTAAGAGTAAACAATCACAAGCATTGCCTCTTAAGGAGGACTTCAGACAGGTGCCTGACCACATAACAGGCCAGGTCTTCCAGACTACATGAAGAAGAGAAATTATACCTAAGTGGTTAAGCAACCAAGCAAAAGCAAGTTCAAAGTGAACTTAAGCAACTAATGTACCTGTGGAAACATCAAACAAATCAGTATGCTATACAGACAAACAACCAACAGTTAATATCAACAGTCAACCAATAGGCAAAGGCATAAGCCACAAGTCAATCTCAAATGAGTCAACATCAACCTACAAAACACACATTAGTAAGCAAAAGCAAATATCAAATGCTCTCAAGATGAGGCATCATCAATTGTGTAACTTGTATGTGTAACCTAAAACAAAACTTCAAACATGAGCAACCAACCACTAGGTCAAAGCCTAGGGTCAAAGATGGAGAAAAAATTTAAAACAGAAGCTCAAATTTGACATAATGAAACTTCAAACAACTATTGACACATAGCAAAAAGTCTCACATCAATATCATTTACCAAGTGCATTTCATGATCAATGGAAGTTCAAAGCTATTTCAAAGCACCAATGTGACCAACCAGAAGGAAAATTCTTAATAAAATCAGAAATCAACCAAATAATTCCAAGAAAATTCATGCTCATTCACAACATCCACAACATGTAGCATGCAAAAAATCAGAGCATTTGGAGATCAATAGGCAAGGCAATCACATCATATAAGATGAACAAGCAAAGGTGTGACACACATTGTCACACCTACATTCACAAGAGCATAAAACAGCAACCACACATGGTAAAAATACAAACTTAACATCAAAAGATCAAGCCAAGAGTCTAGATTAAGCATGTAAATTTTCAGATTCATTGGATCAACCATCATTATTTCACAAAGAAAATGGCAAGCAAGGTACAAAAGATGATACATGTGAACATTCCCTAGCACCAACTAAAAACCAGCCATGCACAATTTGAATAAAAATAACCAAAAAATTCTAGACAGAAAAAAGAACCTAACACAAAAAACCTCATATTTTTTGGAGTTGTTTTCAATTATTTATGGATTTTATAAAGTGATGAAAAATTAAAAAAAAAGATGAAAGCAAAGCATGTGAATGAATGGAGATAAGGCAAATAAATCATGAAGCATTTTGGAAAATGATGGAGCCAGGATTCGAAGCCATGCACAATTTAAATATTAAACGCGCCAAGGCTAAACACAGTCGTTTTGGTCCAAGCCCTAAGCGCATGCAAAGGCCATAATCCGCAGGTAAGTGGTATGAACACGCGGGAAAATCCGTATGAACTAGTATGAAGGCCGTGTGAAAATCCGTAGGTAATGTGCAGCAAATGAAGAACACGATGAAGATCTTCATGATCTTCATCAACAATTTTCCAGAAATTTCCAAACTCTCCAGAAATGAAAAACACGCATAGCATTGTGAAGATCCAACATTAAGCAACCAGAATCAACAACAATTACATCCAAAACACATCATATATGCATGGATCGAGTGAAACAAAAATCAACAACCAAACTTTGAACAACAATATCTCACTCAATTTGGCATGGATTCACACGATTCAAAGCTTAATCTACTCAGCAATCAAAGATCTATAACATTAGCATAATGAAAAGCAAGATTATGAAAATTAATTTGTGACCTCTTGTAGCAACAGAACCGGATTCAGCGGGAATTATGCCTTGCAATGTTCGAAACCTTCTTCTACAGTGCTTATGAAGTTGAATGGAAGGAGGATCACAGCTCAATTGGACACGATTCAACAGATTGAAGAATCCACCATTGTTGATGTTCTTGCTTTGAGGAGCTTGAATTTGCACGAATCCACTTGAACCTTGCTTGAATAATGATCAGTGATGATGCTAGGTAATGAATGAAGCAAGAATTATGCAATTGCTTTGAAGAAATGAGAGAAAAATTTGAGAGAAATTTGAGAGAAAAATTCTAGATCTGAGTTTTGTGAATTGTGGTTACTGATTTTCTGTTAGGTTTTAGCTTAAATACCCTCTCCTAATCATGTTTAGATTAAGCTCTAATCAAATGCTAAGTGGATTAGGGAAATGGGAGTGTTTGGACCAATTTATGGCTTTCACCTTATGCATGGCAATGGTGAATGAACAGTGCACGTGGCTGCTTGATTTTCACTCAAAATGCAATTTAAAAATTATTGGAAATGGCAAAATGTTTGAATTATGCACAAATTTCAAATTTTAGAAATTCCCTCCAAAATTCCAAAATTTTGCAAATGTTCATGTGATGAGAAATGATGCAATGCATGGCAAGATTATGAAATTATAGGTCATGACAAGAATTTAGCAAAAAGAGCCACATGGTTTGGAGCTATGGTTTGAAAGTTATGCACTTTTGAAGTTCAATCCACACTTGGCCATGTTTTGATCATATCTCTTCAACCACAAATGAGAAATTCATGTTCTTGGACTTTTTGGAAAGGTGAGAGCAAGATCTTCAACTTTCATGTTGGACAAAATTTCATTTGAAGCTTTCTTAGTGATGTAATCTTGAGGAGAAAACCTTTCCATTTTTGGCAATTCCAAATTACAGGTCACTTACTATTTTTGGAAAGTTTTCATCTGACCTCAAATTCTTCATTGTTGATGTTTGAAATGTTAAATGAGACTTGTATGGACATGAATGATGCCTCTCTAACCATCTCCCACCTTCAAATCCATAATTGAATGCACAGTTGACTTGTGTTGACTTTTCTAGGGTTTCAGTTGACCTGGTCATGCTCAGATGAGATTCAAGCCTCTACCACTTGGGATTTTGATTCAAAATGATATCATGGTTCATATGAACTCTTGTGAATGATCATGGTGCCCAAATTCTCAAGAATGGCCACCATATATTGCTCAAGGAATGCCTTTGACTGCTTTGACCTAGGATTGCTTCATCTGCAAGTAACAAGGTTAGATGACATATTTTTGTACTTTTGGTTAGTAAACAAATGACAAGCAATGATATACAAATGCAAAACATGCTTGGTGATCAAGAATCACTCTCAAAAGGTAACCCACCCATAGGGAAGGAAGCAAGGTACACAAGGATCCTTGAAGCAATGATATGATGATATGATGCCATGAGGGATCTTAGGGACAAAATTGGGGTCTTACAGATGCCCCTATTTAAGGTCATTCTAGCCGGAGAAGTGAAGTTTAGGAATCTTCATCTCGACGCGATAGAATGGGCTTAAAAAACAGTAATGAGACAAATTTTGGTCCCTAAGAGACCTCATGATGCAAATGTATGCATGCAAAAGACAAACTCTGTGGGGATATGGGTCCACAAAGAACAGACGATCCATCGGAGTAATACACTCACCAGGAACAGAGACTCTAACAAGACTCTTATGGGGATAAGAAGAAAAAGAATGCGTGAGCAGGACATGACTCTGAATTGGGGAACAAACTGACACTGCGTGAACAAGACACGACTGGACTGGAGACCTCACTGGGGAGTGAAGGACTCACACTGAGGATCGGAAGAATTCCAAAGGAAAACACATCCATTGGAAAGACACAAGCTGACTCAACCTATCCACAAAGGATACTCTGGATGAAAATCCGGACTCGGGCCAGGAAAAGATTCACATAGAACCTCCCTGCCGGGAAAAAATGCATATATTGGGGAAAACGCCAATACAGGAAAGGGTAAAACCACAACAAGAACTCCACCAGGAAATGTCTAATAAAGAGACTCTCCTGGGGAAAAGCACAAGATGAGGTGTTACCGGTATAAGGGTAACAAGCTCAGGAAAAATGAATATCTAAGACCGGTATAAGGGTGAGAGATACCAATCAACCAAACATCTGAGAAAGACCTGCAAAAGGTACATCGACTCAGGAAAATCTGACTCCACAGGGGACCAAGGTCATAATAGGGAGCAGAAAGGAAGGAACACCAGGGATACCGGGGTATATAAAAGGTGACCGACCAAAGCGTGAATTGGTATATATGCCAAAACACTCATCATCCGGAAGGAGGGCTTGAAAAAGCAAATCGACCTACAGGATGGACATTCGAATCCACAACGGGAAAACGAATCTTACTCAGCTGGGGACACAAACCCAAAGAGTGCATGAGATATAATATCCATTACCGTCAGAACGTGGATAGAATACTCGCATGAGATATATTATCTATTACCGTCAGAACGTAGATAATACACTCGCATGGAAGGAAACACCAAAGATACCGAGGTATATAATAGGTGACCTACCGAAAACGTGGATTGGTATATATGCCAAAACACTCGTCATCCGGAACACAAACTGGTTAAAGGATGGATATTCGATTCTACAAAGAATACGAATCTTACTCTACTGGGGAAAATCAACAAAGGACTCCAACCAAAGAGCGCATGAGATATATTATTCATTACCGTCAGAACGTGAATAATATACTCGAAAGGAAGAGACACTAGAGATACTGAGGTATATAATAGGTGACTAACCAAAAAGAGAGACAATCGACATCGAGCATACGGGTAAACGAAAGACAGCTCAAAGGGATAATTGCAAGCATCCGGCAATTATCCAAGGAACAAAGAACATTCGATTCCACAAAGGAAAAGCGAATCTTACTTGACTAGGGAAACACAAAAGGCTTCGACTGAAGAGTGCATGAGATATATTATCCATTACCATCAGAACATGGATAACACACTCGCATGGAAGATTATCCACAACCGGTTACTGGGTCAACAAAGGATAAATCAACCGAAAAGAAAGGCATCGGGATACCAACTAGGTATATAATGATGACCAATCAAAGGGAGCAACAACATTACCAACAAAAGGGTAAATGAAAGAAAACTCGCAGGGGATGAATTGCATAAACAGCAATTATCCACAAGGACTTGCTGGCGACTTCAAAGGGGATAACATTGCGAGCATACGGCAATGATCCAGAAGACTTGCTGGGGAAAAAATTGCTAGCAACCGACAATTACCCAGAAGCAAGGAGGAATATCAACATCGAATATTGAATGAAGATAACCACAAAGAGTAACCATCATCGGTTAGGATGAACAACAAGGTTAACTCTGCAAAGGGGAGAAATCAGGGTTTACAACTACCGAATACGGGGTAGAAAACCAAAGATTCTGGCTGAGGAAACAAGAGGTTTAACACTACTGACTACTGGGTAGAAAACCAAAGACTCAGCTAGGGATAGGGTGAATAAAGGCCAAATACTGAGCGCTCATTCAACTTATTTCACAGGCTCCAATGGGGACAAAACCACAACAGCACAAAACCCACCATCAACCAGAATGAACCACAAAGGTTACCTCTGGTAGGGGAAAAGAGATAGGACTTACAACTACCGAATACGGGGTAGTAGCCAACAACTCTGATGAGGATAAAAGGTAGGGTTTACATCTACCGAAACTGGGTAGAAAACCAACAACTCCACGTGGGGATGGAAAGAATCACAAATCCGCACGGGAAACAAGATAGGGTTTATAACAAACCACTAACTCTTGCCGAGGAATAAAAGGTATATAACCACCAATTCCGTCAAAAGGGCAAGGAAAATAGGACTTACAACTACCGGTATAAGGGTAGAGGCCCAAAACTCCGCTGGGGATAAAAGAATTGTTGCCGGTTACTGGGCAATTCATTCATTTATTCCACAAGGAAGCACAAGAATTAGTTGACAAATAGTCAAATCGGGATTGATCCGAAAAGACAGACTGAATCAAGACTCATCCTAATGAGGATATAACTCAAATAGGAGAAATCCATCCCAATATATGTGTTGGGAGGAAACGGAAACAACCGTCATCCACGAGGACATATCTCAGTGGGGAACTGCAGAAGGAAAGACAGACACTTTCTGCTTATGGGGGACTCTATATGGAGAGATTAAACACCCGACATCTGCTTGGGAAGATCTATTGGAGATCTATATCACCATAGCAGGAAACAACGAACAAAAGATATATGGCAAAAATGCAACATGAATATCTGAATGTTGAAAGTATGCATGAATATGCGTGATTTATGTTTGATGAATGCTGACAAAACAGACATATCTAACACAAACAGGTCCAGGAATCAAACGCCCGGTACTATACTTCCAGGGGAGAACCAACTGGAAAGCCAATCTGCTGGAGATCTACATGCTAGAAAGCAAAGATCTGCGGGGGGTAACCAAAACTAGAGATATCGAAGAAATATCACAATATCTCTGAGTGATGGATCGATAAAAATCCCGTCTGGGGAACAGAAAGTCACAACAGGCGGAAACAGCCACAAAGACAAATCTGTTGGGGAAAATGAGAAATCTCGAGGTTTCTGCAGGGGATTCCAGTATCAACTGGGAAACAAAAGTTCACTACACAAGCGAGAACTGCTACGAAAGCAATCCCAAAACTCCCCTGGGGAACAACCCACTGAGGGAAAACAGATCTCACAGGTAGATTCTGCCACACAAGCCACTCTATTGGGGATCCATTGGGGATTCCACGGAGGAGGAGGATAACTGGGGATCGACCACCAAAAACTGGGCCTCCCAATAAACTGGTGATTCGTGATCTAGCAGTGGTGTGTGACTTTCCTGATGTGTTTCCGGAAGAAGTGAATGAGTTACCGCCAGAGCGTGAAGTTGAGTTCTCGATTGAATTGGTACCTGGTACTAGACCGATATCGATGGCTCCGTACCGTATGTTTGCTGTTGAGTTAGCTGAATTGAAAAGTCAGTTGGAAGATTTGTTGGATAAGAAGTTTATTCGTCCAAGTGTGTCACCGTGGGGTGCACCAGTGTTGTTGGTTAAGAAGAAGGAAGGTACTATGAGGTTGTGTGTGGACTACAGGCAACTGAATAAAGTGACGATCAAGAATCGGTATCCTTTGCCGAGGATTGATGATTTGATGGATCAGTTGGTTGGTGCGAGTGTGTTCAGCAAGATAGATTTGAGATCTGGGTATCATCAGATACGTGTGAAAACTGAGGATATTCAGAAGACTGCTTTCAGAACGAGGTATGGACATTATGAGTATTCTGTAATTCCTTTTGGTGTGACTAATGCGCCTGGAGTATTTATGGAGTACATGAATAGGATTTTCCATCCGTACTTGGATCAGTTTGTTGTGGTGTTTATTGATGACATTTTGGTGTATTCGAAATCTGAAGAAGAGCATGCTGAGCATTTGAGAGTGGTTTTAGGAGTGCTGCGAGAAAAGCAGTTATTTGCTAAACTGTCTAAGTGTGAATTTTGGTTAGAAGAAGTTAGTTTTCTTGGTCATGTGATTTCAAGAGGTGGTGTTGCTGTTGATCCTTCTAAGATAGAAGCGGTATCTAAGTGGGAAGCTCCGAAGTCTGTTGCTGAGATTCGAAGTTTCCTTGGTTTGGCTGGTTATTATAGGAAGTTCATTGAGGGATTTTCTAAGTTGGCGTTACCGTTGACGATGTTGACTAGAAAGGGGCAAGCGTTTGTTTGGGACTCAAAATGTGAAGAAGGTTTCCAAGAGTTAAAGAGAAGGTTGACTACTGCTCCTATTTTGACGTTACCGAGTTCGTCGGAACCATTTGAAGTTTACTGTGATGCTTCATTGTTGGGTTTGGGTGGTGTGTTGATGCAGAATAAGCAGGTTATAGCTTATGCTTCGAGACAGCTGAGGGTTCATGAAAGGAACTATCCGACGCACGATTTAGAGTTGGCAGCTGTAGTGTTTGTTTTGAAGTTGTGGAGGCATTACTTGTATGGATCAAGATTTGAGGTTTTCAGTGACCATAAGAGTTTAAAGTATTTGTTTGATCAGAAAGAGCTGAATATGAGACAGAGGAGATGGTTAGAGTTTCTGAAGGATTATGATTTTGGTTTGAATTACCATCCGGGTAAAGCAAATGTAGTGGCTGATGCCTTGAGTCGGAAATCATTACATATGTCTATGTTAATGGTTAAGGAATTGGATTTAATTGAGCAGTTTAGAGACTTGAGTTTGGTGTGTGAGAGTACTCACAACAGTGTTAAATTGGGAATGTTGAAGTTAACGAGTGGTATTCTGGAGGAGATCAGAGAGGGTCAGAAATCCGATATGCTTTTGGTTGATAAGTTGACTTTAGTGAATCAAGGTCGAGGTGGTGAATTCAGAGTTGATGAGAATGGTGTTTTGAAATTTGGTAGTCGGGTGTGTATTCCGAATGTTATTGAGCTTAAGAAGAGTATTCTTGAGGAGGGACATCGTAGTGGCTTAAGTATTCATCCTGGAGCTACGAAGATGTATCATGATTTGAAGAAGTTATTTTGGTGGCCGGGAATGAAAAGAGAAATTGCGAGTTTTGTTTATTCTTGTTTGACTTGTCAGAAGTCAAAGATTGAGCATCAGAAGCCGTCTGGACTAATGCAACCGTTGGCTATTCCAGAGTGGAAGTGGGACAGTATCAGTATGGATTTTGTTTCTGGTTTACCGAGGACAAGTAAGAATTTTGAAGCCATTTGGGTGATCGTGGACAGATTGACGAAGTCGGCTCATTTCATTCCGATCAGAATGGATTATCCGTTAGAGAGATTAGCCGAGTTGTATATTGAGAAGATTGTAAGCTTGCATGGTATTCCGTCGAGTATTGTTTCGGACAGAGATCCTAGATTTACATCGAAGTTCTGGGAGGGTTTGCAGAAGGCTTTGGGAACTAAACTGAGATTGAGTTCTGCATATCACCCACAGACTGATGGTCAGACTGAGAGGACGATTCAGTCACTGGAGGATCTTTTGAGAGCTTGTGTTTTAGAAAAAGGAGGTGCTTGGGATTGTTATTTTCCTTTGATTGAGTTCACCTACAATAATAGTTTTCATTCGAGCATTGGTATGGCACCGTTTGAAGCTTTGTATGGTAGGAGATGTCGGACACCTTTATGTTGGTATGAGTCCGGTGAGAGTGCTGTGGTTGGACCGGAGATTGTTCAACAAACTACGGAAAAGATTAAGATGATTCAGGAGAAGATGAGAATTGCTCAGAGTCGTCAGAAGAGTTATCACGATAAGAGGAGGAAGTCACTTGAGTTCCAAGAGGGAGATCATGTGTTTCTTTGCGTCACTCCGATAACTGGTGTTGGTCGAGCTTTGAAGTCGAAGAAGTTGACACCTCGATTTATTGGTCCTTATCAGATTTTGGAGAGGATAGGAGAAGTAGCCTATCGTATCGCCTTACCGCCGTCGCTTGCGAATTTGCATGAAGTTTTTCATGTGTCTCAGTTGAGGAGGTACATTCATGATCCGTCGCATGTAGTCCAAATAGATGATGTACAGGTGAGAGATAACCTGACTGTTGAAACATCACCTATGAGGATCGAGGATCGAGAGTTGAAGCAGTTGCGGGGTAAAGAGATTGCCTTGGTGAAGGTAGCTTGGGGAGGACCAGCAGGTGGCAACGTGACTTGGGAACTGGAGAGTAAGATGAAGGAGTCTTATCCAGAGTTATTCGCTTGAGGTATGTTTTCGGGGACGAAAACTCTTTTAGTGGGGGAGAGTTGTAACACCCCGATAATAATAAAATAATTATTTGAATTGAGTTAATAATTTAATTATTAATTTAATTAAATAATTGGAAATTTTATTACTATTATTAATTTTTTTGGAATTATTATTATTTTGGAATAATAATTATTATTTGGAAAATATATATAAGTTGGAATTAAGGAAAAAGTCCCATTGGGAGTAAAAACATTTCACGTGAAAACAGAGAAAATCGTGAAAAGGGAAAAGGGCAGAGAAGAGGAGAAAGGAGCTGAAGAGCAAAGGTTGAAGAACGGAAAGGCTTGAAGCTCAAAGATTCGCCGGATTGTTAAGGTAAGGGGGGTTTATCGTCGATTAATGGGTATTTTGGGATAATATGTCATGGGTAGTGATAAGCCGTTAATTTGACCCTAATTGGGATTTGTAAATGTTGAAATGTTGTTGGATGAACTGTGCTGAAAGTTGAAATTAAATCGGTATTTGTGTGAGTAATGTTTTCCCGATCGTGTAGCTTTTTACGGAATCGGAATCGGAGGTCCGGAAGTCCTCCAACGGCGGAATTCTGCATTCTGCCGTGTGTTAGCGCAGGAATTGTTGTCTGGTCTGCGTTAACCGGTTAACCCAGGGTGTTAACCGGTTAACACTGTATTGAAATGTAAAAATATTGAGTTTTTGCCTGCGTTAACCGGTTAACCCAGGGCGTTAACCGGTTAACGCTGTTGCGTTTTGCCAGAAAGTGAGTTTTTCCTGTGTTAACCGGTTAACCCAGGGCGTTAACCGGTTAACACTGTTGCAGAGTGAAAAATTATTGTTTTTAAATGTGGTGTACCTAATTGAGGGTTGGCCTATGTTGCCTATGGTGTAATAGGGATAAATTCCCGCTGTTTTGAGCAGTATATGCAATATTGAAATGTACAAATATTGTGGTTGTTGTTTGACATAATCTGACATGCTTATGTGATGAAAGATTGATGATGTATAAGGATGTACATGATGCTGTGAATGTATATATTATGCATGTATGTGTGAATGGACTGTTGTATGACTCAGAGTGTGAGCATATGTTTATTCTTGAATTATTGTTGATGTTGCATTGCTAGATGATTAGCATGCATGGCATAGCCTTCGGGGCTGTAGCTAATTCCCATAGTGAGGAATTAGTGAGTGAACCATTGTGGGTTTGTTGTTGATGTTTGCATACTAGACGATTAGTGTGCATAGTCTAGCCTTCGGGGCTGTAGCTAATTCCCATGGTGAGGAATTAGTGAGTGAGTCACTAGGTCTCAAATGAGTGGGACTAGTGAGCTTAGTAGCCGTATCTGGAGGGATCGGTGAGCTTGAACTATATGTTCAAGAATAGTCGGTACCGCATGTGTAGAGTCTCATTGCATAAAAATATGTATGGCGTATAATATGGATGGATGTGTTCCAATATTATACGTGTGTTGGGTTGTTGTTAAGTATGATTTGAGATTATACTGGTATTGTATATTGATGTTGAGTATGATGTTTAAGCCAATGAGCTATTACTGAATGTGTATTGCAATTAGGGTGATTGATGTGTTAATTACTTGGCATTACATGTTGTTTTATAATGCTTATTATATTGATTGAGGAACTCACCCTTACAACTATTTTTCAGGTAACGAGAAATGAGTTGAGTAGAAGCAAATGCTTGGAGTCTAGTGTAGTCTCCCTAGTGGGTCATGCTCTGATAGATGTAACATCGGGCGGGAACACTTTGATTATTGTTGTTGTTGTTGTTGTTGTTGAACTAAATCACATGTGATGTTACATGTTTTGCATGATTGAGTTGATCTCTATCCGCTGCGTAATTGTGCAAATACTTTATATTTAAATTAAATAAAAGAGCATGACTGTTATATTGTTTAAATGGTGTGGAATGTTTGTGTGACACCCTTGGTGCACTATTACTCTGATTATATGTTTATTATTTTAATTAATTTTTGGGGTATTTTAGAAGGGTGTTACACATGGCAGTCAATCGTTTCTCTTCAATCAAATTCAACTGGTCATAACGACTCTGGACCCATTCAGCATCAGTCAACTTGGCTTCCATCAAGACTCGCATTGATGGGATCTTCACTTCTACTGGGAGAACGGCCTCCATGCCATAAACAAGAGAGAAAGGGGTTGCCCCTGTTGAAGTGCGTACAGATGTACGATATCCATGCAAAGCAAATGGCAGCATCTCATGCCAATCTTTGTATGTAACTGTCATCTTCTGGATGATCTTCTTGATATTCTTATTAGCAGCTTCAACAGCCCCATTCATCTTAGGTCTGTAAGGAGAAGAGTTATGGTGTGCAATCTTGAACTCAGCGCACAACTCATCCATCATCTTATTATTCAGATTAGATCCATTATCAGTAATGATCTTATCTGGCACACCATAACGGCAAATCAGCTGGTTCTTGATAAACTTCACAACCACCTGTCTGGTCACGTTCACATACGAAGCGGCTTCAACCCATTTGGTGAAGTAATCAATTGCTACGAGAATAAATCTGTGTCCGTTGGACGCTTTCGGCTCAATCATGTCGATCATGTCAATTCCCCACATAGAGAAAGGCCATGGTGATGAAATCACATTCAGAAGTGTCAGAGGAATATGAATCTTATCCGCATAAATCTGACATTTGTGGCATTTCTTCACATACTTGCAGCAGTCAGACTCCATTGTCAGCCAATAGTAGCCTGCTCTCAACATCTTTCTAGCCATGGCATGTCCATTGGAATGAGTACCAAATGAACCCTCATGGACCTCAGTCATCAACAGGTTTGCTTTGTGTCTATCCACGCATCTGAGCAAAACCATATCAAAATTTCTCTTATACAGCACTTCATCACTGAGGTAGAAACTGCCTGTCAACCTTCTCAAAGTTTTCCAATCTTTCACAGATGCCCCAGGTGGGTAGACCTGGTTCTGGAGGAAATTCTTGATATCAAAGTACCAAGGCTTGTCATCATTCACTTATTCAACTGCAAATACGTGAGCTGGTCTATCCAAACGCATCACGGTAATATTGGGGACATCGTTCCACCGTCTGACTACAATCATGGAAGCAAGCGTAGCAATAGCATCTGCCATCCGATTATCCTCTCGAGGAATATGATGAAAGTCAACTTCTGTAAAGAAAGTTGCGATCCTTCTTGCATAATCTCTGTATGGAATGAGACCAGGCTGATTCGTTTCCCACTCACCCTTGATCTGATTAACAATGAGGGCCGAATCACCATACACATCAAGATGCTTGATTCTTAAATCAATGCATTCTTCAAGTCCTATAATACAGGCCTCATACTCAGCCATATTATTCGTGCATTTGAAAGTTACCCTTGCTGTAAATGGAATATGAGAACCTTGAGGAGTAATGATCACTGCCCCAATTCCATTTCCATATTGATTAACAGCGCCATCAAACACCATCGTCCATCTGGAACCAGGTTCCGGACCTTCATCAAGTGTAGGTTCATCACAATCTTTCATTTTCAAATACAGAATCTCCTCATCAGGGAAATCGTACTGAACAGACTGATGATCTTCAATCGGCTGGTGCGCTAAATGGTCAGCCAAAATACTACCTTTGATAGCTTTCTGAGCTCGATACTCGATATCATACTCAGACAACAACATCTGCCAACGGGCAATCCTCCCGGTTAAAGCAGGCTTCTCGAAGATATACTTGATTGGATCCATTCTGGATATCAACCAAGTTGTATGGTTTATCATGTACTGGCGCAAACGCTTAGCAGCCCAGGCCAAAGCACAACACGTCTTCTCAAGCATAGAGTATCGAGACTCACAATCAGTAAACTTTTTACTGAGGTAGTAGATAGCAGATTTTTTCTTCCCTGATTCATCTTGTTGACCGAGTACACAACCCATCGAGTCTTCAAGAACAGTCAAATACATAATCAGAGGTCTTCCTTCTACAGGCGGAGACAAGATCGGAGGTTCGGACAGATACTATTTGATACTGTCGAAAGCTTTCTGGCAATCCTTGGTCCAATCATGAGACTGATCTTTCCGAAGGAGCTTGAATATCGGCGCACATGTGGCAGTCATGTGGGATATAAATCTGGAAATATAGTTCAAGCAGCCAAGAAAACCTCGGACTTGCTTCTCCGTTTTGGGTGCAGACATCTCTTGTATTGCTTTGACCTTTGCAGGATCAACTTCAATACCCTTCTCGCTGACAACGAAACCCAACAACTTGTCGGAACGAACTCCAAATGTACATTTGTTCGGATTCATACGAAGCCTAAACTTCCTCAAACGCTGAAAAAGCTTCAACAAATGCTCAATATGTTCAACTTCCGTTCGGGACTTAGCAATCATATCATCAACATAGACCTCTATCTCCTTGTGCATCATATCATGAAACAAGGTAGTCATAGCTCGTTGATACGTGGCTCCGGCGTTCTTCAAACCGAAGGGCATCACTCGATAACAGAATGTTCCCCAAGGTGTGATGAATGTTGTCTTCTCCATATCTTTGGGTGCCATCTTGATTTGATTATATCCGGAAAATCCGTCCATAAAGGAAAAGACTTTGAATTTAGCTGTATTGTCTACCAACATATCAATGTGTGGTAGGGGGAAATCATCTTTAGGACTAGCCTTATTCAAATCTCTGTAATCAACACACATACGGACTTTTCCGTCCTTCTTAGGCACAGGCACAATATTGGCCACCCATTGAGGATATGTAGAAGTCACCAGAAACCCCGCATCAATTTGCTTCTGAACTTCCTCTTTGATCTTCACTGCCATATCTGGATGAGTTCTTCTGAGCTTCTGCTTCACAGGCACGCACTCAGGCTTCAAAGGCAGGAAATGTTGCACAATATCTGTATCTAAACCTGGCATGTCTTCATACGACCAAGCAAAGATATCGGAATATTCTCGTAGCAAACTGATCAACTCCTTCTTGACAGACTCTTCAACGAGTGCCCCAATCTTCACCATACGAACACAATCCTCAGACCCCAAGTTGACTGTTTCCAAGTCTTCGAGATGCGGCTGAATGATCTTCTTCTCGTGCTCAAGGAGACAGGTAATCTCATCAGGAATTTATTCAACATCATCTTCCTCTGCCTCAAATACAGGGAATTCAAAATTGGGAGATGGCGTTGGATCATTATGTTCAATGGGTTTTAGAATCAACCTGCATAATGATTTTGGTTAATGAAAAACTTTAGAATTTAAACAAGCAAACCATTATGCAGATGAAAAAGGATTGCTTTTATTCTTGTTTTTATGGGTTTTTTTTTGTGATCACTGATTTCATGCAAAAGCAAAAAGTGAAAACAAATGGAAAAACAAATGTTTAACAATGCATTAATTGAATGAAAATATCATTGTATAAATGCTTCCAACAATGTCATCACTTCTCCTTTTGGCATGGGAGAAGGGTTTTAAACAAAGTGAACCATTACTCTGATCTATGAATGACTGTAGGAACATCTACAGCGACCCAATTGTGGCAGACACCACCAGGAATGATGAAGTTGCTCAAATCCTCTGCATCCTCTTCCAAGATAGCAGCAGCTTCTTCAGATTGCTCAGCATGGATGAAACCTCCACTTTTGAACAAACCTTGCTCATTGAATTCCCCAGAACAATAGCCAATGCCAGCCCGGGATTTATTATCTTCAAGCTCAATCATTTTCCCCAAACCAGCAACTGCACCACATTCAATGGCCAGTTTTGCATCACGATAGGAAGTAAATGAAGGAGACTTCTTCTCAATTGGTTCATCAATAGATAAAGCTTGGAACGGCGTTCCAACTTCATCCTCAACATTAATATACGAGAAAGAAGATAAGTGGCTAACCAGGAGAGCCTTTTCTCCCCCTACCACAACAAGTTTCTTGTTCTTAACAAATTTCAGCTTCTGGTGTAGGGTGGATGTCACGGCGCCAGCCTCGTGAATCCATGGTCTACCAAGGAGACAACTATAAGATGGGTGGATATCCATAACCTGGAAGGTAACTTGGAAATCACTTGGTCCAATTTTGATTGGGAGATCAACTTCCCCAATCACGGTCTTTCGCGACCCATCGAAAGCTTTCACAACAACACCACTCTGCCTCATAGGAGGCCCCTGATATGGCAGTCTAGAGAGTGTGGTCTTGGGCAATACATTTAATGATGATCCAGTGTCCACCAGCACGTTGGACATGGCATCAGACTTGCAATTCATAGAAATATGTAAAGCCATGTTGTCGTCTCTTCCCTCCTCAGGGAGATCAGCGTCACAGAAACTTAAAGTGTTGCAAGCAGTAATGTTTGCAACTATACTATCAAACTGTTCAATCGTGACGTCATGATCAACATACGCCAGGTCCAAACTTTCTGCAGAGCCTCCCTATGGGGTTCTAAATTCAGCAGCAGAGATAGAACAGAAATTTTGGATGGCGTTTGTAGAAGTTGGTCTACAACGTTGTACTCACTCTTCTTGATGAGCCTCAACATCTCATCAGATTCTTCATTCACAGTGCCACTAGGGCCAACAGAAGAAGCAGGAGTCTTTTGTACAGAGGAGGGTTTGGCAACAGCAAGTGCCGGATTCTGAACATTCACAGCGGTCCCCACCGGGCGCTCATCAGAATCAGAAGCAACGTGAGGCTTTGGGGGTGCAGAAAACACACGACCACTACGGGTCAACCCGCTCACGTCAGCAATATTAGTAACAGAGGTTGAAGGCAACGACACTTCCTTCCCATCTTGCACAGCAACGGGATTGTATCTGAAAGGAATAGCTCTATCAGAAGAATAAGGCACAGGGCCTGCAGGCTTGATTACCGATGAATGAGAGACCTTCGGCTTGCTGCCATCATAACGGATGACAACAGGCTCGGGCAACATGAACACAGGAGAGATAACATTCACCTCTGGTTCATCTTCATCAAGATTACGGTTCTGAAGAATCTCTATGGTTCCTTCATCTAGCAGTTCTTGAAGTTCTCTGCGCACTTGGTTATAACCCAATCTGTTGACAGAGCAAATGCGACACTTGTCATGGTCATGCTCCATATAGCTGTACTGACACAGCAAGCGATGTAATTCGACCAATGACCGTCTAATATGACTCACATATTTGACTTTGTACTTCCCAGGGCACCCCTGGACCATATTCACTGATTTCCCATGCGCGGGCAATGGGTTCTTTGTAACATTGGGGCCTGAGTCCTCAAAGCTCAGAATGCCACACCGCATAAGGTCTTGAACCTTAGTCTTCAATGGATAGCAGTTCTCGATGTTGTGACCCGGAGCACCGGAGTGAAACACACAGTGTTGATCTGGCTTATACCACCACTGTGGGTTCGCGGGTACAGCTGGAGGATCTCTGGGAGTAACCAGCTTCCTTTCCAACAAGGAAGGATACAATTCAGCATATGACATAGGAATGGGATCGAAGTTGATCTTCTTCCTATCATAACTCAGATTAGCCTGGTTACTAGTACTGCCACGAGGCTGGTAAGCCTGTTGCTGTGGACGGTGTTGCTGCTGATACTGAGGTTGTTGTTGCTGAGCATTATCTCTGAAGACAGGTGCTATGTGAGCCACCTGATGCTGGTTGTTGGTACGACGTGCTGGCTTCCTCTGAACAGAGGGTCTTCTTGGTTTAGCATGGGACTGCACAGGATGTGCCTCCCCATCTTTCTTCTTAAACGCCCCATATCGTTTAGAAGAGCTCTCACCCTTTGACAAACGTCCTTCACGGACTCCTTCCTCCAGACGCATCCCCATGTTCACCATCTCGGTGAAATCAGAGGGAGCACTTGCAACCATCCGCTCATAATAGAATGATCTAAGAGTCTTCAAAAAGATCTTAGTCATTTCTTTCTCTTCTAGCGGAGGAGTAATCTGAGCTTCCAGCTCTCGCCACCTCTGGGCGTACTTCTTAAATGTCTCCTTATCCTTCTGAGACATGGCCCTGAGTTGATCACGGTCAGGCGCCATATCAACATTATATTTGTATTGCTTGACGAAGGCTTCGCCAAGATCATTGAAGGATCGGATGTTTGCACTATCAAGGCTCATATACCAGCGAAGAGCCGCACCGGACAAACTATCCTGAAAATAATGGATCAACTGCTGATCATTATCAGTTTGCGTAGACATTTTCCTGGCATACATAACCAGGTGAGCAAAAGGGCAGGTGTTCCCTTTATACTTTTCAAAGTCAGGCACTTTGAATTTGATTGGAATCTTAACACCGAGAACAAGGCAAAGTTCGGCAGCAGACTTGCCAAACAGATCTTTCCCTCGGAGGGTCTTCAATTCCTTACGTAGCTCAAGGAATTGGTCATTCATCGCATCCATCTTCTCATTGACATCTGGGCCCTCCGACGGCTCAGAATGATAGATGGTGTCGTCTACCCTAGGAATGGTATGCACGACGGGAGGAGCAGCAGCAAGGACCGAGCTAGATGCCGACATAGGAGCAAAGGTTGGAGCAGGAATATCAGGCATGAAGCCCGGAGGCATACCCCAAGGAAACCCGGCTGGCATGGCATTGGGCATAAAGTGAGCACTAGCGGCTGGCACAGTCGGAGCGACGACCTCTGATATAACCGTCCTCTAGGGAGGAGTTGCAGGAGGAGGAGAAGGTTGATTCTGAGCAGACAGAAACTGCTCCATCAGAGCACTCAGACGAGCGACCTCTTCCTTTAATTCTCTGTTCTCTTGTTCCAATTGATCCATCACTCTTGCAGAATTAGCTCTGGTATAATACCGGTGAGTTAGCTTGTCTTCAAAATAAATGAAGAGCACAGAGTTAGGCCACAGACAAGAAGACCAGAAGAACCTGCTTATGCAAAATGATGCATGAAATGTTTGTGCAGATGCTTTATTTTTATTTTCAAGGGACCTTTTAGGGTATTATTTACAATTTTTGAATATTTAAAGCACTTTTAATTTCATATGAAAAATATCTTATTCAATATATTCGAAGCAAAGAAGTACAGCATTTTGATCATTACAAAGAGAGAAGGAAAATAAACATCCTATGGATCCCTAGAAGCTCGGGATGCTGGAAGACGAGATGCACAAAGCTTCTTGATCTCTCTCTCATAGGATGCTTCCATATCCGCTTTCTCCTTTGCAAGTCGATCATACTTCCTTTTCCAGAACTTGGAAGACTGAGGAAGCAGAGAAGTCCAAGTATCATTTGGATCATCGATCACCTGATGCTCGAGAAACTCAATCAGAGCGTCCTTCTCCTTAAGTTGCTGAAGCAACTTCTCTCTTTCACGGATCCAAGCACGTGAAAGGTCTTCTTCTCTCAACTCCTCTACATCTTGGTTGGGGAGGGTTGAAGGCCCAGCCACATCCAACGGTGTAGGTCTCGGATGATCAAACGGCATAAGGTACTCGACAGCTCTCTGTCTGACCCAAGAGGTATATGGCTCCAAAGCAATGCAATTCTTCGGACCCAATTCATTCCTACCCTTCTTATGAATACTGCGCCAAGCGCGGACCATCCTGGCTTTCAGGCCTTGGGGATCTTTACCCTCCTGAAAGAACACACCTTCTAACAGAATGTTATGAGGTTTATCCTTTAGGGGGAACCCAAGCTGACGACGTGCTAAAATAGGATTGTAGCTGATCCCTCCACATGTACCAAGAAGGGGCACATTAGGGAATTCACCATAATAATCAATAATCTGAACAGTATCATACACGCGGTCATACCAAGAGATATCATCATTAGTGAGAGACATAAGTCTCTGAGACCACCGTAGACATCCCTTGTTCTCCTTGAAAGCAACCGTCTACGGCAAGTGAGAAATAAACCACTTATACAGTAGAGGCAAACAGCACACAATAACTCCTCCACCCTTTGCATTCCTCAGATGCAAAGAGACATAGGCATCACCCAACAAAGTCGGAACGGGATTAAGAACTGAGAAGATCCTAATAGCGTTCACATCCACAAATTTGTCGAAGTTGGGAAATAATACCAATCCATAGATGAGCAGCACAAATAAAGCCTCAAAGGCATCCTCACTCCTGACCTTCCCATAAAAGGTAGCTTGAGCAATGAGGAACTCGGAAGGAAGACCCTGAATTCCACCTTTGGTAGTTAGATTAGCTTTAATCAAGGATTCATCTATGTGCAACAAGTCTGCAATCTCTCGAGAAGTCGGAATACTCTCTAAGCCACTGAACGGCACCTGATCCAGAATCGGGATCCCAATAAGATGAGAATACTCCTCCAAGGTAGGCAACAGCTGGAAGTCCGGGAAAGAGAAGCAATGATACAGAGGATCATAAAACTGTGCCAGAGTACTCATCAGTCCTTCGTCAACCTGAGTAGTCAACAGAGGCAGAAGCTTCCCATACCGAGCTTTGAAACCCAAGGGATCTAATACATAAGATGTCAGATTCCTTAACTCTTTCACATCAGGCTGTCTAAAGCTGTACTTCTTTGTATGCCTTTTTGGTCTTTCCATGTCTGAAAATTTTGCAAATAAACCCTTTTAAGTTCCTTGAAAATTCTCTGATTTTTCTGATGACATGAATGCAGATGAATGCATGAATGCATGAATGCAACAATCACACTCAAGGATCAAGCAAAGCACACCAGACAAAGGTCATGGGAAAGCTCATTGTATCCTTAATATCAATCATCCATTTTGGTGGATTTAGGTTTTCACCTTATCAACACCGAAGTTCCATTGATATTAACGGTACATGAACCGGCTCAATCATCCTCAATATCAACCATCCGTTTTGGTGGATTTAGGTTTACACCTTATCGACACCCAGGTTCCATTAATATTAAGGTTGTCTGAACGACTCAACCACGAATCACGGGTTTGCTGAGAGTCACGAGCATGGAGTCTCGGTTAAGAACCACCCAAAGGGAAACCTGCCAGACATGTTCTACCAGAGGTTCCCATAATCATCGTCCCATCTTTCGGATATTATCGGAGGAACGAATACTCGTGTTCCAAAAATATTCTCAAGAGAGACTCTTATGAGTGTAGTATCGCATAACAATTGCATCAGAACTTACATCTGAACGACCTCCGCACTACGTCCTAAAATAGGCCAAGATGGGCTTGGTAAACTAAGGTCCTTGGCTTCTACGGCACATGATTGAAAGAATAAAGCCTAACCACAAATAACTTGTGTGACATTATTAATCCAACATGACCTCCACCAAGTGAATGGACTCGCAAGTCAACTGGCTAAGGAATACTCCACACCAGTCAACAAGACTATGCCATTCTCCTATCCAAAGGTGCACTCGAGTTCGGGTATAGAACTCATCTCACAAAGATCACCAAAGCAAACAACAATTGTATATCAAGCAATTCAAACATTACAATCAATACAGTTATCCCAAATTGTACAAAAATATGTCATATAACAAATAACAATATATCACAACAAGGGTGAAAAGTAGGCAATACCACCAAGGTTTTTCTCCCCAGCAGAGTCGCCATTTTTCTGTAGCGGTGTATTCGTCGCTTTATGGTCTATTGATTAAACCAAAAGCAAAGTATACAAAGAATCGAGTCGCCACCGCACTTTTATTTATCCAAAGGACTGGCTAAAAAGCGAACAAAAGCCTAAGAAGTTTTACACATAGAAAACTAATGAAAAGATCAGAGATCGGGGTAAGGGGTAAATTACGCAATGGGAAGGTGTTAGGCACCCAAAACGTCCTAGGTACTCCTAGGGAGCCCTTTTCACACTTGTTGAATGAAATGTTATTTTTTTATGAAATATTTATTGTGCAAACATGATTGGGAGGATGAGAAAAGAATATACAAGTTATTATTTTTGTGTTTGAACGGATGAACCCGTTGCCTACGTACCTTTCCATGAAAAGGTAAAGGATCAAAACGCCGTAGTTCGGCTAAAAGATTTCCAAAAGTTAGTGCATTCATTTTAAAACACAAGCTCTAAGGTTTTTCATTACCAATGGGAGAAAACTCAACCTGAATCAGCAATCCACCATGCGAGGACAACTTCAACATACTAGTGAGGGGTTAACCCTATAATAAGTATGGAAGACTTACAATCGACTCACTAAGGATACGGTAAGATTTACATCAACCACCATGATAATTGAAACCTATGGCTAATGTATGAAAAACTTAACAAGAATGGACAAAGCCACAAACAATTGAATGTGTGAAGTTAATTGATTATGAGTATTCACAAAAGGATGGTCAAAGTATGATTAAAGTCAATTCAAAAGAAGTATTAACAAAAGTGAAGTTTGAAAATCAAGGACTTAAGGTCCAGGTTTCTAATTTGAAAATACATGAAGATGTTTGCATAATATTTATCTCAAGTTTGAAAGCAATGTGTGAAAAGGGTTCTAGGACAAAAAGGGGGTGAGAATGATGGAGTGTAAAACTTCTCAGAAGGGTTCACCTCTTGAAATCATATAGAAGATGATTCAAGTGTGTCCTTTGGAATTAGGCAAATGAGCAATAACAAATGAACAAAGTAACAAAAGCAAATCAACAAAAGCGGATACCGGATGCCAATAACTGGACTTATACCAATCTCCTAAAGCAAAACTGGATATCAGAGGCCACTCTATGGACTTATACCAATCTCCAAGACAAAGAAACAAAAAAATGGATACCGGATGCCAATCTATCTGGACTTATACCAATCTCCAACAGATGATCATAGGAAAACAAATGCCAACAACATGGACTTACAATTGGATCCTCACATACAACAAGCAGACAGATGCAATAAGCAAAGAGGACATAAGTTGCCAAGGAATGGTCTTACACTCAATCCCTTCCAAATCATAGGAACAAAGGCCAATGAATGGACTTACAGTTGCTTCCTCAATGGACAACCAAAGATGTGTCACAAAGATATGAAATGATGATCATGCACTAATGAGCAATTAATGATGATAAATGCACAAAGGCACACAAGCAAACATGCACAGATGAATGGACCAATAAACAATCAATGATTCAGTTAGCACACACTATACACAAGCAATTAGGCTCACACAAGGTTAGACTTTAAAGTCAATTGGAATGGGGTATGTGTTGCTCTTAACCTTAACATTGAGAGTTAAGGTGAAGCAGATGAAAAAGATATGAGGGGTGTGCCTCATGACTCTTATCCCTGGTCAGGGAGAGCTTCAAATGATAGAAGGTGTGGGAGTTCAGAAAGTTGGAACTCTCTCCACAAGTTAATGACTCTATAGATCTTGGGTTAATATCCACAATGCATCAACATGTTATGTGAGCAAAGGGATGACACACAGACTAGCAGGAGATGGATTACACATCTCTTTTATCTGCCAATTGCCTTATCAAAGGACTTTTCCTGCTTGGCACTAAGAGTAAACAATCACAAGCATTGCCTCTTAAGGAGGACTTCAGACAGGTGACTGACCACATAACAGGCCAGGTCTTCCAGACTACATGAAGAAGAGAAATTATACCTAAGTGGTTAAGCAACCAAGCAAAAGCAAGTTCAAAGTGAACTTAAGCAACTAATGTACCTGTGGAAACATCAAACAAATCAGTATGCTATACAGACAAACAACCAACAGTTAATATCAATAGTCAACCAATTGGCAAAGGCATAAGCCACAAGTCAATCTCAAATGAGTCAACATCAACCTACAAAACACACATTAGTAAGCAAAAGCAAATATCAAATGCTCTCAAGATGAGGCATCATCAATTGTGTAACTTGTATGTGTAACCTGAAACAAAACTTCAAACATGAGCAACCAACCACTAGGTCAAAGCCTAGGGTCAAAGATGGAGAAAAAATTTAAAACAGAAGCTCAAATTTGACATAATGAAACTTCAAACAACTATTGACACATAGCAAAAAGTCTCACATCAATATCATTTACCAAGTGCATTTCATGATCAATGGAAGTTCAAAGCTATTTCAAAGCACCAATGTGACCAACCAGAAGGAAAATTCTCAATAAAATCAGAAATCAACCAAATAATTCCAAGAAAATTCATGCTCATTCACAACATCCATAACATGTAGCATGCAATAAATCAGAGCATTTGGAGATCAATAGGCAAGGCAATCACATCATATAAGATGAACAAGCAAAGGTGTGACACACATTGTCACACCTACATTCACAAGAGCATAAAACAGCAACCACACATGGTAAAAATACAAACTCAACATCAAAAGATCAATCCAAGAGTCTAGATTAAGCATGTAAATTTTCAGATTCATTGGATCAACCATCATTATTTCACAAAGAAAATGGCAAGCAAGGTACAAAAGATGATACATGTGAACATTCCCTAGCACCAATTAAAAACCAGCCATGCACAATTTGAATAAAACTAAACCAAAAAATTCTAGACAGAAAATAGAACCTAACACAAAAAACCTCATATTTTTTGGAGTTGTTTTCAATTATTTATGGATTTTATAAAGTGATGAAAAATTAAAAAAAAAAAAAGATGAAAGCAAAGCATGTGAATGAATGGAGATAAGGCAAATAAATCATGAAGCATTTTGGAAAATGATGGAGCCAGATTTCGAAGCCATGCACAATTTGAATATTAAACGCGCCAAGGCTAAACACATTCGTTTTGGTCCAAGCCCTAAGCGCATGCAAAGGCCATAATCCGCAGGTAAGTGGTATGAACACGCGGGAAAATCCGTATGAACTAGTATGAAGGCCGTGTGAAAATCCGTAGGTAATGTGCAGCAAATGAAGAACACGATGAAGATCTTCATGATCTTCATCAACAATTTTCCAGAAATTTCCAAACTCTCCAGAAATGAAAAACACGCATAGCATTGTGAAGATCCAACATTAAGCAACCAGAATCAACAACAATTACATCCAAAACACATCATATATGCATGGATCGAGTGAAACAAAAATCAACAACCAAACTTTGAACAACAATATCTCACTCAATTTGGCATGGATTCACACGATTCAAAGCTTAATCTACTCAGCAATCAAAGATCTATAACATTAGCATAATGAAAAGCAAGATTATGAAAATTAATTTGTGACCTCTTGTAGCAACAGAACCCGATTCAGCTGGAATTATGCCTTGCAATGTTCGAAACCTTCTTCTACAATGCTTAGGAAGTTGAATGGAAGGAGGATCACAGCTCAATTGGACACGATTCAACAGATTGAAGAATCCACCATTGTTGATGTTCTTGCTTTGAGGAGCTTGAATTTGCACGAATCCACTTGAACCTTGCTTGAATAATGATCAGTGATGATGCTAGGTAATGAATGAAGCAAGAATTATGCAATTGCTTTGAAGAAATGAGAGAAAAATTTGAGAGAAATTTGAGAGAAAAATTCTAGATCTGAGTTTTGTGAATTGTGGTTACTGATTTTCTGTTAGGTTTTAGCTTAAATACCCTCTCCTAATCATGTTTAGATTAAGCTCTAATCAAATGCTAAGTGGATTAGGGAAATGGGAGTGTTTGGACCAATTTATGGCTTTCACCTTATGCATGGCAATGGTGAATGAACAGTGCACGTGGCTGCTTGATTTTCACTCAAAATGCAATTTAAAAATTATTGGAAATGGCAAAATGTTTGAATTATGCATAAATTTCAAATTTTAGAAATTCCCTCCAAAAATCCAAAATTTTGCAAATGTTCATGTGATGAGAAATGATGCAATGCATGGCAAGATTATGAAATTATAGGTCATGACAAGAATTTAGCAAAAAGAGCCATATGGTTTGGAGCTATGGTTTGAAAGTTATGCACTTTTGAAGTTCAATCCACACTTGGCCATATTTTGATCATATCTCTTCAACCACAAATGAGAAATTCATGTTCTTGGACTTTTTGGAAAGGTGAGAGCAAGATCTTCAACTTTCATGTTAGACAAAATTTCATTTGAAGCTTTCTTAGTGATGTAATCTTGAGGAGAAAACCTTTTCATTTTTGGCAATTCCAAATTACAGGTCACTTACTATTTTTGGAAAGTTTTCATCTGACCTCAAATTCTTCATTGTTGATGGTTGAAATGTTAAATGAGACTTGTATGGACATGAATGATGCCTCTCTAACCATCTCCCACCTTCAAATCCATAATTGAATGCACAGTTGACTTGTGTTGACTTTTCTAGGGTTTCAGTTGACCTGGTCATGCTCAGATGAGATTCAAGCCTCTACCACTTGGGATTTTGATTCAAAATGATATCATGGTTCATATGAACTCTTGTGAATGATCATGGTGCCCAAATTCTCAAGAATGGCCACCATCTATTGCTCAAGGAATGCCTTTGACTGCTTTGACCTAGGATTGCTTCATCTGCAAGTAACAAGGTTAGATGACATATTTTTGTACTTTTGGTTAGTAAACAAATGACAAGCAATGATATACAAATGCAAAACATGCTTGGTGATCAAGAATCACTCTCAAAAGGTAACCCACCCATAGGGAAGGAAGCAAGGTACACAAGGATCCTTGAAGCAATGATATGATATGATATGATGCCATGAGGGATCTTAGGGACAAAATTGGGGTCTTACAGCTATGAATGATCAATTTCTTAAGCTTCGCAAGGAATTGAAAACTCTCAGAGGGGAGGATCTTTTCGGCAAGTCTGTTGCCGAACTCTGCTTGGTCCTCAATGTGAAGATCCCTGTAAAATTCAAGGTCCATGACTTCGAAAAATACAAGGGAAATATGTGTCCTCTCAACCACTTGATCATGTATGCCAGGAAGATGTCGACTCAGACCGATAATGACCAACTGCTCATCCACTACTTTCAAGACAGTCTGTCCGGTGCCGCTCTGTGTTGGTACATGGGTTTAGACAGTGCGAACATCCGATCCTTCAACGATCTTGGCAAGGCCTTCGTCAAGCAGTACAAGTATAATGTGGATATGGCTCCCGATAGGGATCAATTGAGGGCCATGTCCCAGAAGGACAAGGAAACATCTAAAGAGTACGCCCAGAGGTGGCGAGAGTTAGCAACACATATCGTGCCTCCGCTAGAAGAGAAAGAGATGACTAAGATCTTTTTGAAAACCTTAAGTTCTTTTTATTATGAGCGGATGATTGCTAGATCTCCTTCTGACTTCACCGAGATGGTGAATATGGGGATGCGTCTAGAAGAAGGGGTCAGAGAAGGACGTCTGACCAGAGAAGAAGGCTCTTCTTCCAAACATTATGAGGCGTTTGCGAAAAAGAAAGATGGAGAGGCACATGATGTGACCTCCCATGTGAAACCAAGAAGACCCTCTATGAGGAGGAAGACCGTGCGTCCCACAGATAACCAGCACCAGGTGGCTCACATAGCACCTATTTTCAGAGATAATCAGCAGTACCAGCAATATAACAACAATCAGCAACCACATCCGCAATATCAACATTAGCAGCACCGTCCGCAACAGTAGGCCTACCAGCCTCGAAACAGTAATCAAACCAGCACGAGTTACGAGAGGAAAAGGGTCACCTTCGATCCTATTCCAATGACATATGCAGAATTATATCCCTCTTTGGTAGAGAGGAAGTTGATTACTCCACGAGACCCACCGGCTATACCTGCTAACCCCCAGTGGTGGTATAAGCCTGAATTACACTGTGTTTACCATTCTGGTGCTCCCGGCCACGACGTGGAGAATTGTTACCCTTTGAAGACCAAGGTTCAAGACCTTGTGAGGTGTGGCATTCTATGTTTCAAGGACGTAGGTCCTAATGTGAAGAGGAACCCATTGCCCGAGCATGGGAAATCTGTCAACATGGTCCAGGGCTGCCCTGGCAAGTACAAAGTCAAGTATGTCAGTTATATTCGACAATCGCTCGTCGAGATGCACCGTTTACTATGTGATTATAGTCATTATGAACACGACCACGATAGATGCCGAGTCTGTTCTATAAACCAGAGAGGTTGTCTCCAGGTGCGCAAGGATGTTCCGGAAATGCTGGATGAAGGAGTTATTGAGATCCTTCAGAATAGGAATGTTGATGAAGACGAGCCTGAAGTCAATGTGATTTCTCCGGTGTTCCAGATACCCGAACCTGTTATCATCAAGTATGATGGTAGCAAACAGAAGGTTTCTCCCGCGTTGATCATCAAGCCAGCCGGACCGGTACCGTACTCTTCCGAAAAAGCAATTCCCTATCGCTACAACGTTGTTGCTGTAGAAAGTGGAAAAGAGGTGTCCTTACCATCCTCATTTGTTGTTAATATTGCCGATGTTAGTGGTTTGACCCGCAGTGGTCGTGTATTTTCAGCACCGCCAAAGCCTCAAGCTAATGCTGATTCTGTAGAACGCCCGATTGGGAATGCTGTGAGCACTTCGAATCCGGCACCTATTGTTAAGCCTTCCTCTACATTGGTAACTCCTGCTTCTGTTGGCCCGAGCGGCAATGTGAAATAAGATTCCGATGAGATGCTGAGGCTCATCAAGAGAAGCGAGTACAATGTTGTAGACCAACTTCTACAAACGCCATCCAAAATATCGGTGTTATCCTTGCTTTTGAATTCAGAACCACACCGAGAGGCTCTGGAGAAAGTTTTGGATGTGGCATATGTAGATCACGATGTCACGATAGAACAATTCGATAGCATTGTTGCAAACATTACTGCTTGTAACAATTTGAGTTTCTATGACTTTGATCTCCCTGAGGAGGGAAGAGACCACAACTTGGCATTACATATATCTATGGGTTGCAAAGACGATGCCATGTCCAATGTGCTGGTGGACACTGGGTCATCATTGAATGTATTTCCAAAACCCACTCTTTCGAAATTGTCATATCAAGGGCCTCCCATGAGGCAGAGTGGGGTAGTTGTGAAGGCTTTCGATGGGTCTCGTAAAACTGTGATTGGGGAAGTTGATCTCCCAGTCAAAATCGGACCGAGTGATTTCTAGATTACCTTCCAGGTTATGGATATTCACCCATCGTATAGCTGTTTCTTAGGCAGACCATGGATTCACGAGGCGGGTGCCATGACATCCACCATACACCAGAAACTGAAATTTGTGAAGAACAAGAAGCTGGTGGTGGTAGGGGGAGAAAAGGCTCTCCTGGTTAGCCATTTGTATTCCTTCTCATACATAGATGCTGAGGATGAAGTTGGAACTCCTTTCCAAGCTTTATCCATTGCTGAGCCTATTGAGAAGAGAACTCCTTCATTTGCTTCCTACAAAGATGCAAAGTTGGCCATTGAGCGTGGTGTAACTGCTGGTTTAGGGAAGATGATTGAGCTGGAAGACAACAAGTCCCGGGCTGGCATAGGCTTTTCATCTAGGGTTTCCAACATGCAAGGGTTGTTCAAGAGTGGAGGTTTCATCCACACCAGTCAAGGCGAGGAAGCTGCTGCCATTCTGGAAGAGGACGAAGAGGATTCTGGCAACTTCGTCATCCCTGGGGGAATTTGCCATAATTGGGTCGCTGTGGATATTCCAACAGTTATCCATAAGTCAAAGTAATGTTCATTATGTTTAAAAATCCTCCTCCCATGCCAAAAGGAGGAGTGATGACATTGTTGGCGTATAAATACAATGATATTTTCATTCAATAAATTCATGTTAAATGTTTGTTTTTCCAATTATTTTCCCTTTTTGCTTTTTTGCATGAAATTGGTGATCACATAAAACCTAAAGATAAAATAAAATCTTTTCATCTGCATAATGATTTTCCTTGTTTGAATTCTAAAGCTCTTTATATCCAAAATCATTATGCAGGTTGATCAAACCCATTGATCAACACCATCTCCCAATTTTGAATTCCCTGTATTTGAGGCGGAAGAAGATGATGTTGAAGAGATTCCTGACGAGATTACCCGTCTACTTGAGCATGAAGAGAAGATCATTCAGCCGCATCTTGAGAATCTAGAAACAGTCAACTTGGGGTCTGAGGATTGTGTGCGAGAAGTGAAGATTGGGGCACTCCTTGAAGAATCTGTTAAGAAGGAGTTGATTAAGTTGCTACGAGAATACGTCGACGTCTTTCCCTGGTCATATGAAGACATGCCGGGTCTAGATACAGATATTGTGCAACATTTCTTGCCCTTGAAGCCTGAGTGCGTGCATGTGAAGCAGAAGCTCAGAAGAACTCATCCTGATATGGCAGTGAAGATCAAATAGGAGGTTCAAAAGCAAATTGATGTCGCGTTTCTGGTGACTTCTACATATCCTCAATGGGTGGCTAATATCGTGCCCGTGCCTAAGAAAGACGGAAAGGTCCGAATGTGTGTGGACTACAGAGACTTGAATAAAGCTAGTCCAAAAGATGATTTTCCTCTACCACATATTGATATGTTGGTAGATAATACAGCTAAATTCAATGTCTTCTCATTTATGGACGGATTTTCCGGATATAACCAAATCAAGATGGCACCCGAGGATATGGAGAAGACAACATTCATCACACCTTAGGGAACATTCTGTTATCGAGTGATGCCCTTCGGTTTGAAGAACGCCGGAGCCACGTATCAACGAGCTATGACCACCTTGTTTCATGATATGATGCACAAGGAGATCGAGGTATATGTTAGCGATATGATTGCTAAGTCAAGAACGGAAGTTGAACATGTAGAGCACTTGTTGAAGCTTTTTCAGCGTTTGGGAAAGTATAAGCTCTGTCTGAATCCCAACAAGTGTACATTTGGAGTCCGTTCCGGCAAGTTATTGGGCTTTATTGTTAGTGAAAGAGGTATTGAGGTTGATCCTGCAAAGGTCAAAGCAATACAAGAGATGCCTGCGCCCAAAACCGAGAAGCAAGTCCGAGGTTTTCTTGGCCACTTGAATTATATTTCCAGATTCATATCCCACATGACTGCCACATGTGCGCCTATATTCAAGTTCCTCCGAGAAGATCAGTCCCATGATTGGACCGAGGATTGCCAGAAAGCTTTTAACAGTATTAAAGAGTATCTGTCTGAACCTCCGATCCTGTCTCAGCCCGTGGAAGGAAGACGTTTGATCATGTATCTGACTGTTCTTGAAGACTCGATGGGTTGTGTCCTCGGTCAGCAAGACGAATCAGGAAAGAGAGTATATGATATTTACTACTTGAGTAGGAAGTTCACTGATTGTGAGTCTCAATACTCGATGCTTGAGAAGACATGCTGTGCTTTGGCTGCTAAGCGCTTACGCCAGTATATGATAAATCATACGACTTGGTTGATATCCAGAATGGACCCAATCAAGTATATCTTCGAGAAGCCTGCTTTAACAGGGAGGATTTCCCGTTGGCAAATGTTGTTATCTGAGTATGATATTGAGTATCGAGCTCAGAAGGCTATTAAAGGTAGTATCTTGGCTGATCACTTGGCACATCAGCCGATTGAGGATTATCAGTCAATTCAGTATGACTTCCCGGATGAGGAGATTCTATATTTGAAGATGAAAGATTGTGATGAGCCTACACTCGATGAAGGGCCAGAGCCTGGTTCCTGATGGAGTATGGTGTTTGATGGCGCTGTAAATCAGTATGGAAATGGTATTGGGGCAGTGATTATTACCCCTCAGGGCACACATATTCCTTTTACAGCAAGGCTAACTTTCAAATGCACGAATAATATGGCTGAGTATGAGGCCTGTATTATGGGATTGGAGGAATGCATTGATCTAAAGGATCAAGCATCTTGAGGTATATGGTGATTGGGCCCTCGTTGTTAATCAGATTAAGGGTGAATGGGAAACGAATCAGCCTGGTCTCATTCCATATAGGGATTATGCGAGGAGGATTTCAACGTTCTTTACTAAGGTTGACTTCTATCATATTCCTCGGGATGAGAATCAGATGGTAGACGCTCTTGCTACACTTGCTTCGATGATTGTGGTAAAACTTTGGAATGAAGTTCCCAATATCACTGTAATGCGCTTGGACAAACCAGCTCATGTGTTCCCAGTAGAAGAGGTGAAAGATGATAAGCCATGGTATTACGACATCAAGTGTTTCCTTCAGAACCAGGTTTACCCGCCTGGGGCATCTGTGAAAGATAGGAAGACTTTGAGGAGATTATCAGGAAGTTTCTACCTCAATGGCGATGTGCTTTATAAGAGAAATTTTGACATGGTTCTGCTCAGATGCGTGGATAGACACGAAGCAGACCTGTTGATGACTGAGGTCCATGAGGGTTCATTTGGTACTCATTCCAATGGACATGCCATGGCTAGAAGGATGTTAAGAGCGGGCTACTATTGGCTGACAATGGAGTCTGACTGCTGCAAATATGTGAAGAAATGCCATAAGTTTCAGATTTATGCAGATAAGATTCATATTCCTCCGACACTTCTGAATGTGATCTCATCACCATGGCCCTTCTCCATGTGGGGAATCGACATGATCGACATGATAGAATCGAAGGCGTCCAATGGACACAAATTTATTCTCGTAGCAATTGATTACTTCACCAAGTGGATTGAAGCGACATCGTATGCAAATGTGACTAAGCAGGTGGTCATGAAGTTTATCAAGAATCAACTCATATGCCGTTATGGTGTGCCAGATAAGATCATTACTGATAATGGATCTAACTTGAACAACAAAATGATGAAAGAGTTGTGTAGTGAGTTCAAGATCGCGCATCATAATTCTTCTCCTTACAGACTCAAGATGAATGGGGTTGTTGAAGCTGCTAATAAGAACATCAAGAAAATCATCCAGAAGATGGTTGTCACGTATAAGGATTGGCATGAGATGTTGCCATTTGCTTTACACGGATATCGTACATTTGTCCGCACTTCAACAGGGGCAACTCCTTTCTCTTTTGTTTATGGCATGGAGGTTGTACTCCTAATAGAGGTGGAGATCCCATCAATAAGAGTCTTGATGGAAGCCAAGTTGACTGATGCTGAATGGGTTCAGAGTCGTTATGACCAGCTGATTTTGATAGAAGAAAAGAGATTGACTGCCATGTGCCATGGTCAGTTATATCAACAAAGAATGAAGAAAGCTTTTGATAAGAAGGTCAAGCCTCGTGTGTTCTGAGAGGGTGACCTTGTGCTCAAGAAAGTCTTATCTTTCGCGCCCGATTCCAGGGGCAAGTGGACTCCAAACTATGAAGGTCCATATGTTGTTAAAAGAGCCTTTTCAGGCGGTGCTTTGATACTTACAACTATGGATGGGGAGGATTTCACTCGTCCTGTGAATTCAAATGCAGTCAAGAAATACTTCGCCTAGAAATAAAAACAGAATAGCTCGCTAAGTTGAAAACCTGAAAGGGCGACTTAGGCAAAAATGAGCGTCTCGGTGGATTGAAAACCCGGAAGGGCGATCCAGGCAAAAGTTAGAGACATGAAAAAAATGAATATATGTATCCCGCTAGATTGAGTACCTCATCCTGGGGCAATCTAGGCAAAAATTAGGGATTTGGCAAGTAACTGCATCCTTACAAGATTTTTCTTTACAACTGTCATCCGTAAGAAATTCTTGCTCATTCGTCATCAACCGAAGCTTCGAATACATCGAATTCAGAATTGGTGGATAAATGGTCATTATGTTCAATGTAGCCATTTTCCAATATATATCACCAATTTCAAATTTGTAAAGATCTATGGAGTCTTGCCATTTGCAAACTACCATTCCATAAAATGAATTTGAGCCTTTCATCCAATTATTTGCACTCTTATTTGTTTCTATTCAACAAACGTTTTGCATGTTTTAAATAAGAAAACATCATTGTTTTGAATAATCGAACTTTTTGTAAATTGTTTTTAAACAAAATGAACATTCACAATGACAAAAGGATACTAAGGAGGTCCTCAGTGCTCTCCCAAGGATGGTATGATCTCCAACAGGGTAAGACATTTGTTCATATTCCTGGCATGACTGTATCTTCTTCCTCCGGAGCCTTTTTGTGGTTTATCCTATGGAGTGGAATGCTTGATGAGATATTCACCACTCTCCCATTCCGCGGAGTAGCGACCTTTCCTCCTCAGCAGATATGATCTACTTGGTAGGTACGGTACTTGGTGGTTGATCCCCCAGAATCCCTTTACTTCCTCGGATAGATTCCCCGGTAGAGTTGCTTATGCGGCGGATTTTATTTGTGCAAATAACTCCTGTCCCGAGCTGGAACAGCGGATGATTCATCCCTTGCAGAGATTTTGTTGCTTCCTGGTATCTATGATCCCCGGCAGATTGGATACTCTCCGTGGAACCTGGCTTTCTCTTTTGAGATGTAGTACCGGATATTTGTGTGCTTATTCTTGTGTTAGAAATGTCTGTTTGTCAGCATTCATCATACATAAATCACGCATGTGTGCATATAATCTTCAAACATTCGGATATTCATATTGCATTCTTTGCCATATATCTTTGTTTGTTATTCTCTGCTAGTTGGTAGCACATTTCCCAAGCAGATGTCGGTGTCTGATCCCTCAATGTAGAGTCATCCCATTAAGCAGAAAGTGTTTATCTTTCCTTTCGCATTCCCCACTGAGTTATATCCTCGTGGAAGACGGTTGTTTTCGTTTCCTCCCCAACACATATATTGGGATGGGTCCCCCTATTGAGTTATATCCTCACTAGGACGAGTCTTGATTCAGTTTGCCTCTTTGGTTTGATCCTAAATTGGCCTCTTGTGACTGTTTCCTGCGTTTCCCCGTGGTATAAATGAATAATTGCTCAGTAATTAGTAATCATTCATCTTATCCCCGACGGAGTCTGTGGTTTTCTACCCTTATACCGGTAGTTGTAAACCTTATTTTCTCCCCTTTGCAGAGTTAACCTTCTTGTTCATCCTAGTTGATGACGGTTACTCTTCTGTGGTTTTCTACCCAGTATCCGGTATTGATATACCCTCATTCTCTCGGATAATTGCTCTGATTAGGCAGTTTATCCCCAGCAAGTCATATTTCGTGTCGGTTGTCGGTAATGTTTGTTGCCCCCTTTGATTGGTCATCATTATATACCTAGTCTCGGTATCCTGATGCCTTTCTATCTCGGTCGATCTATCCTTTATTAACCCAGTAATCGGTTGTGGATAATCTTCCATGCGAGTATATTATCTATATTCTGACGGTAATAGATAATATATCTCATGCACTCTTTGGTCGAAGCCTTTTGTCCTTCCCCAGTTGAGTAAGATTCGTATCCCTGTTTTGGAATCGAATGTCCATCCCATAATAGAGTTTGCTTTTTCCCCTCTTTTTGGATGATGAGTGTTTTGGGAATATTCCACAATTCACGCTTTGGTTGGTCACCTATTATATACCCAGTAACCGGCATCCCTGGTGTTTCCTTCCTTCTGCTCCCCATTATGACTTTTTGTCCCCTGTGGAGTCAGTTTTTCCTGAGTTGAAATATACCTTTTTAGGTCTTCCTTAGACGATTTGGTTGATTGATATCTCTCACCCTTATACCGATCTTAGATATTCATTCCACCCGAGCATGTGGTTCTCTCACCCTTATACCGGTGTTCAGATCACACGTCTCTTTGAGCTTATTACCCAGTAACCGGTAATACCTCATCCCCTTGCTTCCCCAGGAGGGTTCTGTTGAGATCTTCCTCAGTTGAGTCCTTTGTGGACATCCCCACCTAAGTCCGGATTTTATCTGGAGTATCCGTTGCGGATAATCTTGGCTGTATTGTCATATTCCCCAATACATGCATCTTCGAGTCAGCTCGAGTCCTTCCATTGATTTATTTCATGGATTCTCTCCGTGTCTCTCAGCAAGTCTCAAGTCGTGATCTGCTCACGCATTTTCAGCCCTTTACTCCCTGGTAGAGTCTCCGTCCCATAGATAGACTTACTCATATGGATTGTCAGTTTCTCCGAATTTCTTTCCTTCTTTTGTGGACACATATCCCCACAAAGTTTTACCATTTGCATGCATACATCTGCATCATGAGGTCTCTTAGGGACCAAAATTCGTCTCTTTGTTATTACTTAAGCCCATTCTACCCCGTCGAGACGAAGATTTTAACCTTCACTTCTCCGGCTAGAATGACCTTAAATAGGGGCATCTGTAAGACCCCAATTTTGTCCCTATGATCCCTCATGGCATCATAACATTGCATCTTGCATTGCCTCAAGGATCATTAGCATCTTGGTTCCCTTTGTCTTTGGGTGGGACCTCTTGTGAGTCGTTTGAGATCACCAAGCATGCTTGAATTGTATATCATTGCTTTTCTTATTTTATTTACTAACCAAAAGCACAAAAATATGTCACTAACATCTTTTGTTTGTAGCTTGAGCAATCACAAGGTCAAGAGCTTCAAGGAGATCCTTTGTGCAGAGATATGACCAAGAGAAGATGATAGCAAGCATGGTAATGGTTCCCAAAGCTCTTCTCCATAAAATATGCCTCCCTAGCATCTCAATTTATCATTTTGATCAAAGCAAGTCAAAGGGTTTGAGGTTGGTTCCCCAAAGAAACCCTAATTCATTTGTGCACTACAATGCCTTGCTCTTGAAGCAACCTCAGCCCATGATCAAATATAATCAAGGGAAGTTCCTTAATTCATCATTTCATGCATATTTGAACTTATTTGAGTATCCTAAATCATCAATTCATCAAGATATGAGTCATGGACTTGAGAAGTTGATCAGTCAATTCATCTGACTATTTTGAAATACACTGAGACCTAACTTTTTATGTGTTGGTCAAATGGAGATGGTTGGAAAATAAAAAATGTTCTTAAGGACAATACGAACAACTTTCATGTTCGTCAAAAGTTGATTTGAAGCTTGGAAGGCCATCTCCCATTCCAATACATTATAGGTCATTTTGACTGAAACCCTAATTTTGGGTCAACTTCCCAAGGACATAACTCATTAATTTTTTATGATTTTGAGGTGGGATCAAATGAATTGGAAATCTTAAGATGTCTAATTCAAATGTTATGTTGAACAAAATTTCAAAATATCAAAGGAAATACATGTGATAATGCAAAACGTTATAGGTCACTTTGGGCCAAATGCATTAAAAGGCAAAAAGTCCAACTTCAAGTGCCCATAACTCTTTCATAAAAAATCCAAATGATGCAAAATTTAAGTCCATTTTGATTTTATTGAAAAGATATACAACTTTTATGTTGGAGGTTTATCCATTTCTGGCTTGCATCATCAAAACATAAGGGCTTGAACATGGGCCAAATTTGGAAACCTTGCATTGACATGTTTTGCACATTACACTTTAAACCCAAAATTCACCAATTTACACACTTCAAATGGATTTTTGCCCAACATAACAATTGTTCCTTACATCAAGACCTTTCCAACCAATACCCATATGCTTATGTTTGGATTTTCTAATTGGCATTTTCGAAGAGGTGAAGGTTTAGGTCAAATTATGGAATGCACATGAAATCTTGATACACAAGCAAATGCCATTCAAACTACACGTCCAATTCAACTTGGTTTATGTGCAGCATGCATTTGCATTAGCTTTTGGGCTTTGCACGCACCTGTACAGGCCCATGCATGAAGGGTCCAAGTTCCATGCACACGAGTATTGCCTTGCATTGCTTCAAGCTCAGCTATAAATACATGCTCCTCTTCATTCAATTCTCAACCTAATGGCGCCTAAGATGCTGCACAATTGAATCCATAACCATTACCAAAGAAGCTAGTTCATTTTTCTCCAATTTTTTCAGATCCAAAATTCAACTACATTTGGTTGAATCCTTGGATCTATAGCTTCTAAACCTTCATCCTGCACCTCATTGATCTTCGGTTTTAGCAAAGCAAGCAAGGAATCGAGCTCAAGTTTCCAGAAATCAAGCTTACTCTTCAACTGGTATTTTCTTCGAATCTCATCATCCATTGACCTATTTGCTTGGATCTTGTGTTGGCTGAAGTCCTCTCAATAGAGGCATCATGAGTGTGCATTTAAATTTTAAAATCCATTGAGTTCATGATGAACACCACAGAACTTCCATCTCTGATTTCTCTCAATATAGAGATCTAGAGTGGATTTGAGTGGCACAGGGATGATGTACATCATCCCAGCTATCTAAAGATGTATAGATCGTGCATTTTGGTTGCCTTTTGGATCTCTGCAATTTTGGCCGGAAAATTCAAGCTCACCGGAGAAGAAGGTGGCTCCGGTGGCCGTCCCATTGCCAGATGCATTGTGGACCCTTGGATTTATTTTCCAGATTTGATCTTGGTCTTTGATTGTTATGACTTATTTTAATGTTGTGTGTTACGCATTGACCTGGACTCATGGTGAGCGCGCGCCTCTGTACCATTTGATGTGCCACGTCAATTAATGAAACACATCCAACGATCCCTGATTTTCCATATTATTTCAATTTCTGATTTTATTTTGTTTATTCCCTTTTATTTCAAAAATCAATAACTTCTTTATTTTAAATCCAAAAAATATGGGACCAATTGCATTAGTCTCCAAATAAATTCTAGTTTCTATTTCTGATTTTTAATATTTTTTATTTTGTCATATGATATTTTTTGTGAATTTTCTCTTTTTTGGTTATTTTTAATTCATTTTAAATAGGTTTTGATATTCAAAATATACAAAAATATTTTCCTAACCTATTTGAATGATGATGGATCTATGAAAAATATTCTCATCAATTTTTTTATTGATTTGAGATTTATTTGAGATTTTAGTTCAATTAGGTTATTTTTATTCATTTTTAATTGATTAAAAATAGTTTCTGACTTTTAAAAATGCTGAAATTTTTTGTCAAACTTTGTTTCACCTTGTTGAACTTGGGATAAATTACTTGGACCTTTCAAGGTTGATTTGAAGTGATTTTAAAGTTTGACCTTTCCATTATTTTTAATTCAAGTTTATTTTAATATTAAAATGTCAAAAATATTTTGCTTATTGTTTGATCTCCAATCTTCATCTCATTTCTGATTTCTCATTGTTTGACTTTGACTCTCAATGTCATTTGGTCAATACATATGGATTGGTACATGTTACTTCATCTTATGCATTTGGATCTTTCCATTTCTTTATACATTCTTCATCTCCTTCTTCTTCTTCTCCTTTCTCTTTGATCAATGAGTTGAAGGTTGATAAGTTAGCATTGATTAGGGAAACTTAATCTTCCTTGATTCAAATCTAATTCATCTTGATCAATTGATCAAGTGAATGGCTTTGCATTAAGGATAGGTTGTTTTCTAAATCATGCAAAAGGCTTAAACCAATACAAGATCAATTCTCTTTTTCTTTTGGCATGGCAAGTTGTTGGAACTTGGTTCACTAATCAAGACTTCTAACTTGTGTTGTTGCCTATATTATTATTGACCAGTCTCAGATAGTTGTGACTTCTACATAAGTCCAATTATGATTGCTTAACATAGCGCTAAATTTGCCTTTGGGCACACTAACTATTGACAATTAACATTTACTTTTTGCTCTTTACTTTTATGCAATTTACTATTCTCGCACATATTATCCATTTGCTTTTCCCTTTGCTCACTTGAGCACATGTTTATGTTAATGCCATTTGCCTTTTGCTCACTTGAGCACATAATTGTGTATATATATTATTGTGCTTGTGTTTTGTTTTGATTGTTGTGAACCAAATGCAAAGAAATGGACTTAGTTTCTAGGACTTTCCCTATGCAAAGAAATGGAGAAATGGACTTAGATTCTAGGACTTTTCTTATGCAAAAATTGGAGTAAAAGGACCTTAATGATGAAGATGGATTAGAAGGACCAAATCTCTAAACTCACTCTTGTCCATTCTTGATTTATTTCATGGAACTTTTGATGTGTGTGCTTTTGTGCTAGGGAAAAACCATTGCCATGTTCATTCAAAGTGAAAGATACAAGACACATTGAGGATCTCTTAAGAGACTTGTTTGATTGCTTATGCTTTATTATGATTGCTTATTCCAAAGGATGGCAGCTACTTGGATCATCAATATGATCTCAAGAGAGGAACTCCATTGTGGTTTTGTTTCTTCATCCCTCACCCTTTTGTTTTACTTAGGACTTAGCCTTTCTTCTTCTTCTCTCCCCTCTAACCCAAGCCAAAACCTTTTGTGCAAACATTAACACTTGTTTTCAACATTAGAAACCTAAGCCTTATGCTTTTGATTTTCAAACTTTCTTTTCATAACACTTATTTTGAATTGAATCTTTAAGTCAACTTTGACCATTTTGGTATATACTTCTAATTGGTAAATATAACCCATTCAAATGTCTTTTGTGGTTCCAATGGCCACTTTCTTAATTAAAATCTTTCATAACCTTTAACTATTAGGTTTGAGTTATCTTGGTGGTAGATGTAATACTCACCTATATCCTTAGTGATGGACAATGAGTCTTCCATGCTTATTATGGGGTTAACCCCTCACTAGCATGTTGAAGCTATCCTCACATGGTGGATTTGTGGTTTTGTTGAGTTTTCTCCCTTTGATAACAAAAGACCTTAAGGCTTTTGGACCAATCAATTCACCAACTTGTTTTGAGATTTTTACCCCGAACTACGAGGTTTTGATCCTAATCTTTTTATAAGATGGTACGTAGGCAATGGGTTTATCCATCCAAACACAAAAATGTAAATAAACTTGTATATTCTCTTCTCATCTCTTCAATCATGTTTGCACAAACAAATTTTTCACAAAACAACAACCTTACAACAAGTATGAAAAGGGCCCCCTAGGAGTACCTAGGATGTTTTGGGTGCCTAACACCTTCCCATTGCATAACCAACCCCCTTACCCAGATCTTTGTTTCTTTTACTAGTTTTTGTTAAAACTATTAGGTTTTTGTTCGCTTTCTAACCATTCCTTTGGATAAATAGAAGTGCGGTGGCGACTCGACTTGTATGATTTACCTTGGATTTAGTCAATATCTCTAATGGTAACGAATACCCCGCTACAATATCGTCTACTCTCGGCATAGTATGCACGACAGGAGGTGGAACGACGATGATCGGGCTAGATGCCGGCAGAGAAGCCAAGGTGGGGGCAAGACCCTCAAGTACAAAGTTGGCGGGCATCCCCCAGGGAAACCCGGTTAGCATAGCTGTTGGTGCAAAGTGGGCGCTGGCTGCAAGCACTGTTGAAGTGGCAATCTCAGAGATAATTGTCCTTTAGGAAGGAGTTGAAGGTGTTGGAGACGACTGGCTCTGGGCGGCCATGAAAGACTCCATCAGGGCAGTCAATCTGGCCACTTCCTCCTTGAGTTCACGGTTCTCTTGCTCTAGATGATCCATCAGTCTTGAAGCGTTGGCTCGAGTGTAGTACCGGTGAGTCAGCTTGTCTTCAAAATAAATGAAGAACACAGAGTTAGACCATTGAACAAGAAGCCTAGAGCAAAACCTTCTTATGCACATGATGCATGCAATGCTTGTGCATATGATTTATTTTTATAATCAGAGGAACTTTAGAGTCTTATTTGCAATATTTGAAAATATTAATCATTTAGACATATATGGAAATAACATATCAATAATATCTGGAAAATATTTTTACACCAAAGAAGTACAATCTTGGTAACCAAATACAATACAAGAGAGAAGGAAAATGAACATCCTATGGAACCCTAGAAACAATCATCCAAAGCTCTGGAGACTGGAAGATAAGTTGTACGAAGCCTCTTCACCTCCCTCTCATAGGCTGCCTCCATATCTGCCTTCTCTTTGGCAAGTCGATCGTACTTCCTCTTCCAGAACTTGGAAGACTGAGGAAGAAGAGAAGTCAATGCATCATCAGGCCCATCGATAACCTGATGCTTAAGAAACTCTATCAATGCATCCTTATCTCTAATCTGCTGAAGCAACTCCTCTCGTTCGCGGATCCAAGCACGTGAACAGTCTTCGTCTCTCAACTCCTCAACTCCTTGGTCAGGGAGGGTTAAAGGCCCAGATACAACCAAAGGTGTAGGTCTCAGATACTCATAAGGCATAAGGTACTCAAAAGCTCTCCTCCTTACCCACGAGGTATAAGGTTCCAAAGCAATACAGTTCTTTGGACCAAGCTCCTTCCTTCCCTTCCTATTGATCTTACGCCAAGCGCGAACCATCCTGCCCTTCAAGCCTTGGGGATCTTTACCCTCCTGGAAGAATACACCTTCTAACAAAATGTTATTGGGTTTATCCTTTAGGGGGAACCCAAGCTGACGACGTGCCAAAGTAGGGTTGTAGTTAATCCCACCACATGTACCGAGAAGAGGCACATTGGAGAATTCACCACAAGAGTCGATAATCTGCACATCATCATATACACGGTTGTACCAAAAGATATCATCATTAATGAGAGACATAAGTCTTGTGGACCACCGTAGACATCCTTTGTTCTCCTTGAAGGCGACCGTCTGCGGTAAGTGCGAAATAAACCACTTGTACAGCAGAGGCAAACATCACACAATGGTACCACCACCCTTTGCATTCTTCATATGCAAAGAGAAATAAGTGTCATCCAACAGAGTCGGAACAGGATTAAGAGTAGAGAAAATCTTAATAGCGTTCACATCCACAAACTTGTCGATGTTGGGGAATAACATTAGCCCATAGATGAGAAGTACAAATATGGCCTCAAAGGCGTCCTCACTCAAGGCCTTCCCATATAAAGTAGCTTGAGCGATGAGGAACTCAGAAGGGAGACCTTGAATTCCACCTTTGGTAGTCATATGAGCACCAACCAGAGATTCATCTATATGCAACATATCAGCAATCTCTTGAGAAGTAGGGACCCTCTCTAAGCCCCTGAACGGAAACTGATCTAAGATAGGTATGCCCACAAAATAGGAATACTCCTCATGCGTGGGCAAAAGCTGGAAATCCGGAAATGTGAAGCAACGGTACAAGGGATCATAGAACTGCACCAATACGCTCATCAATCCTTCGCCCACTTGAGTAGCCAGAATAGATAGAAGCTTCTCATGACGAGCCTTAAAATCTAAGGGATCTAATACATATGATGTCAAATTCCTTAACTCTTTCAAGTAGGGTTATCTGAAATTGTACTTCTTCGTATTCCTTCTTTGTCTATCCATGTCTGAAAATTTGCAAATAGACCTCTTCAGTTCCTTGAAAATTTTCTCATTATTTGAGACATGGATGTAAATGGGTGCATGAATGCATGGATGCAACAATCACACTCAAGGATCAAGCAAAGCACACCACACAAAGGTCATGGGATGGATCAAGTCATCCTTAATATCAATCATCCATTTTGGTGGATTAGGGTTTACACCTTATCAACACCCAATTTCCATTGATATTAAGGATACAAGAATGGATCAACCATGAATCAAGGGTTTGTTGCAAGTCACGAGCATGGAGTCTCGGTTAAGAACCACCCAAAGGGAGTGTACTAGGGTTTAAACCGGCCAAACATGTTCTACAAGAGGTTCCCATAGTCATCATCTCATCTTTCGGATATTATCGGATAAACGACTACTCGTATTCCAAAAATATTGTCAAGAGAGACTCTTATGAGTGTAGTATCGTGTAACAATCGTATCAAATCTTACACTTGAACGACATTCGCACTACATCCTAGAAATAGGCCAAGATGGGCTTGGTAAACTAAGGTCCTTGGCTTCTAAGGTCTATATTGGAAAGTTTAATGCCTGACCACGACTACTCGTGTGACATTATTGATCCCAACATGACCTTCACCAAGTGAATGGACTTGCAAATCAACTTGCTAAGGAATAACTCCACACAAGTCAACAAGACTATGCCATTCTCCTATCCTAAGTGCACTCGAGTCCGGGTATAGAACTCATCTCACAAAGATCACCAAGCATACAAGGAATTAATATTCAAGCAATTCAATCATTACATACAATACAGTGATCCCAAATTGCACAAAAATATGTCACAAAATAATATACAATATAATACAACAAGTATGAAAAGTAGGCAAAACCCACAAGGCAAATTTCCCCAGCAGAGTCTCCACTTTTCTGTAGCGGGGTATTCGTTACCTTTAGATTTATTGACTAAATCAAAAGTAAACCATACAAGTCGAGTCGCCACCGCACTTCTATTTATCCAAAGGAAAGGTTAGAAAGCGAACAAAAACCGAGAAGTTTTATCGAATCAAAAACTAATAAAAATGTCAGAGATTGGGGTAAGGGGGTTGGTTATGCAATGGGAAGGTTTTAAGCACCCAAAACATCCTAGGTACTCCTAGGGAGCCCTTTTCATACTTGTTGTAAGGTTGGTATTTTGTGAAAATTTATTTATGCAAACATGATTGGAGAGATGAGAAGAGAATATACAAGTTATTTACAATTTTGTGTTTGAATGGATAAACCCAATGCCTACGTACCATCTTAAAAAAGATTAGGATCAAAACCTCGTAGTTCGGGGTAAGAATATCAAAGCAAGTTGGTGAATTGATTGGTCTAAAAGCCTTAAGGTCTTTTGTTATCCAAGGGGAGAAAACTCAACCTAAAACCACAAATCCACCATGTGAGGATAGCTTCAACATGTTAGTGAGGGGTTAACCCTATAATAAGCATGGAAGACTCATTGTCCATCACTAAGGATATAGGTGAGTATTACATCTACCTCAAGGATAACTCAAACCTAATAGCTAAAGGATATGAAAAGTTTTTTATAAGAGGTGGCCATTGAAACCACAAAAAGCATTTGAATGGGTTATATTTACCAATGAAAAGTATTTACAAAATATGGTCAAAGTTGACTTAAAGATTCAATTCAAAATAAGTGTTATGCAAAGAAAGTTTTAAAATCAAAAGCATAATGCTTAGGTTTCTAATGTTTGAAAATAAGTATTAATGTTTGCACAAAAGTTTTGGCTAGGGTTAGAGTGAAGGGAAGAAGAAGAATGGCTAAAGTCCTAATCATACAAGAGATGAAGGAAAAGAAACAAGACCACAAATGGAGTTCCTCTCTTGAGATCATATTGATGATCCAAGTATCTTCCATCCTTTGGAATAAGCAAGCAAATAAGTGTATACTCAATCAAGCAAAGCTCTTAGGAATCCTCCAATGGCTCTTGCATCTTTCACTTTAGAAGCACATGACAATGGTTCTTCAATTTGGCTCAAATAGGAATCCCCTAGCACAAAAGAACACACATCAAAAGGTTCCATGAAGTAAATCAATAATGGACAAGAGTGAGTTTAGAGATTTGGTCCTTCTAATCCAATCTTCAGCATTAAGGCCTTTTTACTCCATTTTTGCATAGGGAATGTCCTAGAATCTAAGTCCTTTTTGTCCATTTTTTGCATTTGGTCCACAACAATCAAAACAAAACACAAGCACAATAATATATACATAATTATGTGCTCAAGTGAGTAAAGGGCAAATTGCATTAACATAAACATGTGCTCAAATGAGCAAAGGGCAAAAGCAAATGAATAATATGTACAAGAATAGTAAATTGCATAAATGTAAAGTGCAAGAATTAAATGTTAATGGTTAATGGTTAATGGTTAGTGTTAGAGTTAGTGTGCCATAAGGAAATTTAGCGCTATGTTAAGCAATCGTAATTTGACTTATGTAGAAGTCACAACTATCTGAGGTCGGTCAATAATAATGTAGGCAACAACACAAGTTAGAGATCTTGATTAGTGAATCAAGCTCCTACAACTTGCCATGCCAAAAAGAAGATGAGAAATGATCTTGTATTGATTTAGGTTCTATGCTTGATTAGGAAGCAACTTATCCTTAATGAAAAGCCATTCACTTGATACATGATCAAGATGAATTAGATTTGAATCAAGGAAGGTTAAACCTCCCATGTATCAAGGCTAACCATCAATCTTTAACTCATTGATCAAAAAAGAAAAAGAAGAAGAAGATGAATATTAAAGTATATTAATGGAAATGGAATGAAGTAATCAACAAGCATTGACCAAAGATATATGAGATCAAGGTCAAACAATAGTAAACAGAAGAAAGATGAAGATTAGAAGTCAAGAAACAAACAAAATATTTTTTTGTATTTTTCAAAATTAAAATAAAACTTGAATTAAAATAATAAAGAAAGGTCAAACTTCAAACTCACTTCAAATCAACTTTGAAAAGTCCAAGTGAATTATCCTAAGTTCAACAAGGTCAAACAAAGTTTGACAAAAAATTTCAGCATTTTTAGAAGTCAGGAACTATTTTTAATCAATTAAAAATGTATAAAAATAACCTAATTGAATTGAAATTTCAAATAAATCTCAAATCAATTAATAAATTGATGAGAATATTTTTCATAGATCTATCATCATTCAAAGAGGTTGGAAAAATATTTTTGTATTTTTTGAATATCAAAAACTATTTTAAATGAATTAAAAATAACCAGAAAAGAGAAAATTCCTAAAAAATATCAAATGATAAAATAAAAAATATTAAAAATCATTTTTAGAAACTAGAAATTAAAAGAAGAAAAATGCAATTGGTCTCACATTTTTTAGACCAATAATGAAGGAGCGTTGGATGTAGAGCTCATTAATTGAGCTGGCAAATTGTGTGGCCCCTAAACGCGTGCCTACCATGTTCTTTAGTCAATGCATCACACATGGCCATTAAATAAGTCATAACATGGGACGGATCAGATTGAATCTGGAAATAGAAACGCATGGCTCAGATTTAATTTGGAGATTGGACGATGACATGCGCCACTGTCTTCTCCGACCAGCTTCCGGCGAAGGCAAAAGTTGCAGAGAAATAAAAATTTACCAAATGCCACGATCTAGGTACCAAACGAAAGCTGGGGTGATGTACATCACCCCTGTGCCAACCAAATCCACTCTAGATTCCTATTGAGAGAGAAATCAGAGGTTGAATTTCATGGAGTTCAACTGAAACTTGTTGGATTTTGAAAATTCAAAGCTCAAATCAACTGCCTCTATGAAGAGGACTTCAGATCACACAGCAACAACAAGAAACAAGCAATGTATGAGCAGATTCGAAGAAAATAAAATCAGAAGTAAACCTCTGATTTGCAGAGCTTGAAGGCACGATCTCTTGAGGTTGATGCCTGCATTGTACTCTATGGATCAAAGTGAGCAAGGCTAAGGAACTTTAGATCTAAAATCAATCAATGAAATTGAAGTTTAGATCTGAAAAAATTTGAGAGAAAAATGGTGAGTTCCTTTGAGTGTGGGTGAGGAGTAATTCGTGCAGCATGTAAGGTGCCTTTAGGTTACTGAAATGAGGAGCATTGGCCTTGTATTTATAGCAAAAGCATGGCTGAGATGCATGATCATTTCATTGCATGAATGGAAAGGGCCTCCATGCATGGGCCTGTACAGGTGCATGGAGGGCCCAATTCCACTTGGATTTGCAAGCTAATCATCAGCATATGTAAATTGGACATGCAGATGGTGTATGTTTAGCTCATGCAATGCAAATTTAATTGATTTCCAAAAATGCACCAATATGTTCATGCTTTCGAAAATGGCATTTACATAATTGCAACATAACCTTATGAGTAATGGTTGGAAATATTTTTGCATGAGGATCATTTGTTATGTTGACCAAAACTTCATTTGACATTTGGAAATTGGTGAAAATTGATCATGAAGTGTAGGGTGCAAAAGATGTACATGTGAGAATTTCAAAAATGACCAAACTTTAAGCACTTATGTTTCATTGATGCAAGCTCCAAATGACAAAACCTTCAACATCAAAGTTGTATATATTTTCAAGAAAATCAGTTTGGACTTATGTTTTGCATCATTTGGATTTGTTATGAAGAAGTTATGGGCGCTTGAAGTTGGACTTTTTCACATTTCAATGCTTTTGGTCCAAAGTGACCTATAACGTTTTGCATTATCACATGTATTTCTTTTAATATTTTGAAATTTTGCTCAACATAAAAATATAAGTAGACATCTTAAAATTTCCAATTCATTTTATCCCACCTCAAAATCATTAAAAATGAATGAGTTATGTTTCTTGGAAAAATGACCCAAAATTAGGGTTTCAGTCAAAATGACCTATAATGTTTTGAAATGGATGATGACTTTACAAGCTTCAAATCAATTTTTTATGAACATGAAAGTTGTTCGTGTGGTTCTTAAGAACATTTTGGATCTTGGGGTCATCTCCATTTGATAAACACATAAAAAGTTAGGTCTCAGAGTACTTCAAAATAGTCAGATGAATTGACTGATCAACTTCTCAAGTCCAAAACTCATATCTTGATGAATTAATGTTTAAGGACACTCAAATAAGCTCAAATATGAATGAAATGATGAATTAAAGAACTTCCCTTGATTGTATTTGATCATGGGTTGAGGTTGCTTCATGAGCAAGGCACAGTTGATGAACAGATGAATTAGGGTTTCCTTGGGAAACAAGCCTCAAACTCTTTGGTTTGCTTTGATCAAATTGACAAATTGAGATACTTGGGAGGCATATTTTATGGATAGAGCTTTGGGAACCATATCCATGCTTGATTCCATCTTCATTTGGCCATATTAATGCACATGGGATCTCTTAGAAGCTTTGGATCTTGTGAATGCTCAAGCTACAAACAAAAGATGTTAGTGACATATTTTTGTGCTTTTGGTTAGTGAACAAAATAAGAAGATCAATAATATACAATTCAAGCATTCTTGGTGATTTCAAACCAACTCTTAAAAAGTTCCCACCCAAAGGTAAGGAGCAAAGATGCTTATGATCCTTGAGGCAAGATGCAATGTGCAATGATATGATGCCATGACGGATCTTAGGGTCAAAATTAGGGTCTTACACCAATGATTAAACTTGCCAAACTCCTTTCATAATCAAATCTATTTTTTGTATGAAAAAGAGTGGTTAGGATAACTTGTCCTTTCAACTCCCGAGTTATTGGATCGTTGACTGTATCTAGCCAAGGGTTTAATGCTTGTCTCCATGCATAAAATCAACCCTAACATATTAAATCATCTTTTGCCTTAGTGCATTCTATTCAAAACCTTTCAATAAGATCGTGTTACTCCTGTTCTACCGTGAACGAAGCTTAAGCCTCTATGTGCGAGCAAGTAATGTTTAACTACTAGAGTGTGAACCAAGCGTATCCATTTTACCGCAAACAAGCAATACTTTCCCCTCCCATGACAAAGTATATAAGCAAGTGAAAAGTAGCGCGTGAACATCAATACTGTTCAGTAAAAACAACCAAACAAATACGCCATTTTTGAGCCGAACTACGGAGCTCTGATTTCCCTATTGCACGTATGGGGATACGTAGGCACAAGGGACCAAATCCTTGGCGAGCACACTAACTCAAAACTTATTTTCTCTCTCATCTTCTTCTCTCATCTCATTCCCAATAACAAGAAACTTACAGATAAATGAACATACATACGCATTTGATACGAGCAAGTGGTTCCCATGGAATACCATGGATGTGAGGGGTGCTAATACCTTCCCCTTGCATAACCGACTTCCTAATCCGCTCTTGGTTACGAGACCGCTTCTCTCATTTGGGGTTTTATCGCTATTTTCCCTTTCCTTTGGAATAAATAAAATCCGGTGGCAACTCTGTATTTTTCGCGGCGCTTCAGCGGTCATGTGGAATGATGATTGTCAATAGGCATTTGACAAGATAAAAAAGTATTTTCAAGAACTATCAATTTTGAAACCACCAGTTTCTGGTAGGCCCCTAATCATGTAGCTCATCGTGTTAGATGAATCAATGGGTTGTGTTTTGGGTCAGCATGATGACACGGGTCATAAAGAGCATGTAATATATTACTTGAGCAAGAAGTTTACTGAATGTGAGACCATATAATCATTATTGGATAAGACTTGTTGTGCTTTAGCTTGGGCAGCTTGACACCTAAGGTCGTATATGGTTTTCCACACTACTTTGTTAATATCCAACATGGATATGATAAAGTACATTTTTGAGAAGCCCGATGTCGGTGGAAGAATTCCTAGGTGGTAGATGTTATTAACCAAGTATGATATTCAGTATGTGACTCAAAAAGCCATCAAGGGGATTGTCTTGTCTGATTACCTTGCCCATCAACATGTGGAGGGTTACTAGCCTATAAAGTTTGACTTTCTCGATGAGGACATCATCTTCATCAGAGACTACAACATTCCTGGCCCTGACGAAGGAACTGAACCAGGAGCGTGATGGATGCTCATGTTCAATGGTGCCTCTAATTCTAAAGGTTATGGGATATGGGCAGTAATTACATCTCCGACTGGTTTTCATATTCCGTTCACTGCCATACTTTGCTTTGATTGCACAAATAACATGGTCGAATATGAAGCATGCATATATGGTATTGAAGCAGACATTGACTTGAGAATCAAGATTCTTGAAGTGTTTGGAGACTCTACTTTAGTAATCAATCAAGTCCGAGGAGATTGTGAAACTCAGGATAAGAAGTTGATTTCGTATAGAGAACACATCGTGAAGCTGATTCCTAATTTTGATGAGATCACTTTTCATTATATTATGAGGGAAGAGAATTAGATGGTTGATGCTCTTGCAAGTCTTTCATCCATGTTCAAAGTCAAGTGGAGAAATAAAGCACCATATATTCAGATTGACCACTTTGATGAACAAGCGCATTGTCTAGCAATGAAGGCGAAATCTGACGATAAGCCTTAGTTCTATGACATTAAGAGATATCTGGAAAGATAAAAATATCCCGATAAAGCATCCATCACAAATAAGAAAGCTTTTAGAAGGTTCTCTTCTAAGTTTTTCTTGAATGAGGATGTTTTGTACAAGAGGAATTATGATTCTGTGTTGCTCAGATGCATGGATAGACACAAAGCAAGCACGGTCATAAGGTCCATCCATGAAGGCTACAAAGGTGTACATGCTAAAGGACCTTCTATGGCTAAGAATATTCCTTGGGCCATTTATTATTGGACTGTAATGAAAGTTGATTGTTACAACTTCATCAAGAGGTGTCACAAGTTGCCCATCGGCATGACCCCTTTCAAAACAGACTCATGGGAATTCCCATCACTTTCCTGTAAAGCTAGAACATAAGGCTTATTGGGTCATTAAGGCCACCAACCTAGACTATCAGGAGGTAAGAGAGAAGAGAAAGTTATAGTTAAGTGAGTTGGAAGAGATACGGCTTGACGTGTATGTAAACACAAAGTTGTACGATGAGAGGACAAATAGGTGTCATGATAAGAGAATCTTAAACCTAAAAGTCAAATAAGGAGATATAGTCTTATTTTTTAACTCAAAAGTTACACTTTTTCTCAGAAAACTCTGGCCACGGTGGTTTGGTCTGTTTGTAGTGAAGAGGGTAACATCGAACGGAGCAGTAGAAATATGGAGCGAGCCTACAGGTTTGTTTACTGTGAATTGGAATAGGTTGAAACTCTATACCATTGGGGATGTAGTAGACCAAGGCATGAGCCTGGTTTTTAAGGAACCACCATGAGTGTTTGCACTTATGAACTGTCGAGCTAAAACAACGTTAAACAAAACGCTTAATGGGAGGTAACCCACATTTTTTTTTATCACTTATACCTTTTGTATTATTTATTTTTAGTAGATACCTTATTGTTTCAAGCTCATATTGCACTTCCTAAATCCCTAGTGAGGTCTTTGTGAGTTCACTCCTTCTTGCTTGTGCTAAAACATTAAGGATAATGTTTGGTTCAAGTATAGGGGGACTTATTTACTTTTTTTTCCTTTCTTGTGTGTTTATGTTTATTCTTTTTCTTGTTATTTAATTGTTTCCGTTATTTTTATTTTCAAAAATATTAGTTTTCAAAGTTTTTCTCGAATTAGGACCGTTCAAAAAATATTTCTTGAAAAGCTTCGATTATGAGGAAACTGGGAAAGTATATAGAGTTAGCGGGATTATAGGCTAAGACTAGGGACATTAGGAAAGTTTGAAAACTTAGGTATTACCTGAACACCCTAGGTTCCTCAAAGTAAGATGCGAGTCCAATGTATAAATTTGTACCATAGTACTCGACTTCTGAGAAGTACTTCATGATTAGTTTATAATGGCAATCTATCATAAATTACACTCGCATGCATGTATGATTGGTTGGAAAATAAATCATTTTAGCACCAAAATGATGAAAAGATGGTAAAAGGAAACTACACCTTCTAAGTTGAGTAACCATCACCTGATTATTTAACTTAACGGTGGTTGAACCCCAAACGTCATCCCAAAGTGGAAAAGTAAACGCACAAAAGTGTGTAACGTCATCGGTAAAAGAAACAAATAAAAATGGTGTCTAAACAAAAAATCTTAAACGATCTTGTGCATGTGATAACAAAAACAAATCCAATTTACTTAATTTGATTGTTCGAATGAAAAGGAAAGGCAAAATATAAAAAAAAGACTTAAGTACGAAGTATAGTTGGATTGGTGTCTGAAAGGGAGACTTAGGTATGTGGTCTTACTACGGTTAGTGTTCTTGTGAATACCTTTGTTGTTAAGTTATTACTGAGAGAACGAAAACTCATGTATGAGTACTGGTAACTTCATTTTCATATGCTTTTTCATGCAATGAACCGCTTAATCTGAAAATTTGCATAAGCAAGCTTTGTTGCTTGAGGACAAACAATAGTCTAAGTTTGGGGAAGTTTATTAAGTGGTTTTCACACCATTTTTATTAGTTGTTTTACTTTAGTATTTTACTGTTTTTTGTTTAATTTTATTTCATTTATCATATCTTATGCTTTGGTAGTATATTTTTTTGTTGTTATTTTCAGGGTTTAATAACTATCTGAGGCGAAAGAGGAACAAAAACGAGCACAACGCGAGCAAAAGTCAAAAGTCGGAAAACCCTAATACAAAATCCAGAGGGCTACTGTGGGCGGTCATAGAAATTGCTACGGACCATAGAAGCCATGCCCTAGGGTTCCCTCCTTTTGTGATGCACCATACAAGAATTAGACGCCTGTTATGGCCACCCGTAACAGCTGCTTCAGACCGTAGCAGGAGGGCGAGCTTTCCCCCAATTTGTTTCCTTTTTTGGATTGATTTCATCTAATTTTGGATTTTTACATGTTTAGGTATGATCTTTTCTGACGTAATGACCATTGATCAGTGAGATATTGGTTAAAATTTAGAATTCTATATAAAAATCACCATTAGTATTGAGTTTAGGAATTCAATTTTTATTTTCTCTAAGTTTCTACGTATTTTGTATTCTCTCTGTACTCAAGTCTCCATTAGAGTATTAGATCAAATCCTAATCAATCGGGTTTTCTTTATTGTTTTGAATAAAATTTCTATTCTATTTCAATTATTTAGTATGATTTCGATTATGAATATTAATTTGATTGTGTTTTCCCTCACCATGAGTGAGTAGTTCACTATGGACTAAGGGTCATGGGGCTTATCACATGACTATTTGTATGATATGTCACAAATAGATTATGATTGTCTTTTGTCCATATTTATTCTAATACTTGAGTCTATGCATTCCAACCCTTATATGCAAGTAAAGATTTCTCAGGTACCAATTGTAGTCTGAAAGGATATGTATAGATATCGGAGCACATGTTTTTAAACAAACGAGTCCAATCCAATGAAAGTGCTTTGATGAGTTTGAGAAAAAATTTAATTTGTATAGCTGCGCAAAAGCAACGAATCCTTGACGAATAATCCAGTCGTGTGAAAGCCAACGATTTATTCGTCATCGATAGGGCAACATGCTGGTGAAAGCAGGTGTTTTCCACCTTTATATATTTTCCATAAATCATGTTCGAAATCTCATAATAGTAGTGTCTCGGATCATACGGATGTGTCAAAGTAAGAACAGTGACCCTAAGTTGTGTTTGTCTCCATTATGATTTAATTGATTTTCAATTAAGCTTTTTTTCAGATAAGTGCTTTTTGTTTATGTTGGTTTTACAAAATCTAAATATTTTATCTATCTAAATATACATTGATAGAAAGGAATTTGGTATTCAATCCATTGGTCCATGTGGTTCGATAATCTTTTACTACTTCGAACAGTCGCGCACTTGCAACATGTCAGGGGGTTACTATAGAAGGTTTATAGAAGGTTTTTCGAAGTTAAATTTTCCTTTTCCTTAGTTGACCCAGAAAGGATAAGTTTATGTGTGGGATGTTCAGTGTGAAGAAAGTTTCCAAGAGCTCAAGAAGAGGTTGACGATGGCTCTAATGTTGACTTTTCCAAATGCAAGAGAATCTTTTGTTGTGTATTATGATGTTTCTAAGATGGGCTTAGGTGGAGTGCTTATGCAGAATGATCAAGTTATTATGTATGCTTCGAGACAACTTAAGATTCATGAGAGGAATTATCCTACACATGATTTGGATTTGGCAGTTTTAGTATTTATGCTTAAGGTTTATAGGCATTATCTATATGGTTCTAGGTTTCAGGTTTTCAGAGGTCATAAAAGTTTAAAGTATTTATTTGACTAGAAGGAGCTAAATATGAGGCATAGAAGGTGGCTAGAATTTTCGAAGGACCGTTATTTCGAGTTGAGTTACCATCCTTGTAAAGCTAACATGGTAGCAGACACTTTGAGTCGAAATTCCTTGCATATGTCGATGCTGATGGGTAGAGAGATGAATTTAATTGAGTATTTTAGAGATCTTAGCTTCGTGTGTGAGATGACGCAAAGAAGTGTGATGTTAGGTATGCTAAAGTTAAATACTAATGTACTATAATAGATTTGTAAAGGTCAGAATTTGGATTTGGGATTGATTTATCGTTTAGTGGTGATGAATCAAAGTAAATAAGTGGACTTCTCAGTTGACGAGAATGGAATTATGAAATTTCAGAATAGAGTCTGTGTTTCGGATTTTCCAGAACTTAAGAAGAGAATCCTTGAAGAAGGTCACAGGAGAAATTTGAGTATTCATCTCGGAACTACTAAATTATACCAAGATCTTAAGAAAAATGTTTTGATGGGTAGGTATGAAGAAGGGTGTAGCCGAGTTGGTGTATTCTTGTTTGACTTGTCAGAAGTTGAAGATCGGGCATTAAAAGTTGTCAGATTGATGCAACCTTTGAGTATACTTAAGTGGAAATGGGAAAACATCTCTATAGATTTTGTGGTGGGTTTTCCGAAGACCTTGAGAGGAAGTGATTCGATTTGGGTTATAGTGGTTTGACTGGATAATTTGGCATATTTTATTCCGATAAAGATTAGTTACCCATTGCAAAAGTTGGCAAAGATCTACATCAGTGTGATTGTGATGCTACATGGTATTCTTTCGAGTATTATTTTTGATAGAGACCTGAGGTTCACATCAAGGTTTTGGGAGAGTTTGCAGGAAGCCTTGGGAACCAAGCTAAGGCTGAGTTTTGTGTACCATCCACAGACGGATGGTCAAACAGAAAGGATTATCCAATCTTTGGAAGACTTGTTGAGGGATTGCATCTTGGAGCAGAGATGTAGTTGGGATAATTACTTGCCATTGATTGAGTTTACTTATAACAATAGTTTCCATTCTATTATTAGAATGGAACCTTTTGAAGCTTTGTATGGTAAAAGTTATATGACATCTTTGTGTTGGTATGAATCAGGGGAGAGTGTTGTGCTTGGACTTGAGATTATTCGGCAGACTATTGAGAAGATTAAGTTGATTCAAGAGAATATGAAAGCATCATAAAGCAGAAGGGAAATCTATCATGATAAGCGAGAGAATACACTTGAATTCTAAGAGGGGGATCGTGTGTTTTTTATAGTCCCTCTGGTGAATGGCGTCGGTCGTGCCTTACCACTGTCTCTTTCGAATCTTCATGATGTTTTTCATGTGTCTCAACTTCAAAAGTATATTTCTGATTCGTCTCATGTGATCCAATTGAATGATGTGAAAGTCAGAGGGAATTTGACAGTTGTGGCATCACCCTTGTTGGTTGGTGATTGAGAAGTGAAACACTTGAGAGGTAAAGCGAGCACAATGGTGAAGATAGTGTGGGGAGGACCTATTGGAGAGAGCATGATTTGGGGATGGAGAGTCGGATGAGGGAATTTTATCCTGAGCTATTTCCTTCAGGTAATTTTCAAGGGCAATTTTTTTTAAGTGAGGGAGAGTTGTAACCCTCTAGTTTTAATTTTAATATTATTAGTATTATTTTAATATTTTAATATTATTTTTTTATAATTAATTACGTTTATTCTTTTTAATTTAATAAGTACTATTTAATTATGGGGTGATTGAGTTTTTATTAACGTTTAGTTTAATATTTAAATTAAATTAAGAATAATATAAAAAATAGGGAATTTGTGATTTAAAGGAGAAAACTAGAAATGAATTAAAAATAGAGTAATAAGGTGGAATTAGAGAGAAATAGGAGGGAGGTAGTGGAATTAATCTAATTAAAATAAAATTAGGTTAATTTAGATAGAAAATGGTGAGAGAAGAAGGAGGATAGTCGATACATGAAAAGTTGGAGAAAAGAGGCAAAAACCCTAGGAGAGCTCTTGAAAGGGAAGACTCCATTGTCAAACTTTAATTTTTGCTGCACTTTTGAGGTAAGGGGAGAAAATTGTTCACATGTGAGTATTTAGGCAATCGGATAATTAGTATTTCTTACCCTTATATCTTATTCTTTTTTATTCTCTGTATTTATGTTGTGGCCAAAGAAGGTTTGACCATAACCTTTTGAGTTGATTGTTGTGATAATATTTTAATCATTTTGAATTTTATTATTGTTGAACTTGTTTTTATAACCTTGTTGATGCCTTTTGATAAGGCGGAATTGATTAATCGAATAATGGTTGTGCCTTATGATAAGGCGAGCATATATGAATCAACATGTTTTTCTTTTGAGTCCTATTAACCTTAGTTAACCTGTATTGAGACGATTAGTAGTCAAATAGGAGAGACGAGTTTAGATATATTCAATATGGTGTAAAATCAAAAATTCAAAATGTTGGAAAAAGTCTAAAAGTCTAAAATTTTAGAAAATCGAGTATGGTACAGAATCAGGCCAAAAAATTGGAAAAATGGCAGCATAGCACGACAGCGGTGGCGGCTCAGAAACAGCTCAGATCAAAATGGTGGCTCGACAATGACTCAGAAATGACTCGGTGGCTCGACAGCAGTGACTCGGTGGCTTAGTGGCTTTGTTCGGCGGCTCGACCCAGCAGCGGCGGCTCGACGGCTCGGAAATGACTTGATGGCTTGGTATGCAGCTCGATGGCTCAGACGAAGTTGACTTTGTTCAGATACTGATTTCATCATAATTTGAGTTTCGTGACTCCGTTTGAAGCGTTGGGGAGTTGACGCGTAATACTACCACATGGTAATGTTTTAAGAGGTTAAATGTGCACGTGAAGATGTGAATTCAATGTGTTAATCATCGTATTTATAAATGAATAGTAAATAAGATATAAATCTTGAATGGCTTAATAGTTACTAATGATAAAAATGAAGGTGGAAAAAAACAAGAAAGGGGGGGTTTGAATTGTTTTCACAATAATTAAAAACTTTTGCAACAACACACACACGAAAGTAAATGCTAACAACACAAGAAATTTATTCTGGTTCGCTTGAAAATCAAAGTTACTCGAGTCCACCCGTCCAAGGTGATTTCGCCTTCAATAAGGACTTAATCCAATAATCTTAATAGATTACAAAAACGTCTAAGAGTTCAGCAATCTCTTAGCCCTCTAAAGTCTACAGATTTTAACAAGTCACTTGAGGAAAATTAATAACTTTAAAGTAATACAAGTGTTTGTCTTAGTGCTTCTAGGTAAGAAGTATGAACACGATTATGGACAATGATCAATGATCACACTATGAGCAACAACTCTTGTGTGATTACTGAATTTTACAATAAAAGGTATTAAGTATATAGATCAAAGTGTATTATATAATTCTTGTGTAATTGCTTCGTATTTTTGTATTATAGTGATAAGGCCTTTATATAGAACTTTGAGATGGTACCGTTGGAGGAAAATTAATGGAGATATTTTGCCAATTATGGGACTTAATGACATTAATTTTCTTGTCCTTTCCATAGCAGTCTCGGAGTATAAGCCATACTTTCCTTATAGATATTTGTACCATACTTGGAATACTTCTTGATTAAGTTTCTGATTTTGATGAGTCAGATGTTTTGTTGAGCGTGAATCAGAGTGAGCGGAGTTAGAGTCTTTGAGCAGACACTTATAGTCTTAAGATAGTTGTTTGTTGAATGGACTTTAGATATATGTGTGTTAAACAGTCTTCAGATAGAGAGTCTTCAGAGTCTTCAGATATAGAGTCTTCAGATGTAGAGTCTTTAGAGTCTTCAGATGTAGAGTCTTCAGAGTCTTCATATGTAGAGTCTTTAGAGTCTTCAGATGTAGAGTCTTCAGATGTTGAACCTCAATGTCATATTTTGTATGATATTCTTTCAGAAGTGTTCTTGCTCGGAGTCAGATATGATTTCTTCATTGCTGGATCAATTGTTCTGAACTTCGTTAGTTGTCACATATTGTTTTCATCAGATTCATTTTTCCTTAGAAACATGCACACTTAGAGAAATTTATTAGGGTACCAAATTATTTCATTCTTTGTTTTCATAAAAACTTAGAGATATATTGCAGAAACAAATTATTGTTCTAACAAAAAGAGTTTTAATCATGTGACTGATTGAGTTGAATCAAGAAGGTTGAGTTTTGAGTCATTTGATGAGTTTAGAGTCATTTTGACAATGTTAGATTTGAAGGTAAATAATAATGTATTGTATTTAGTTGCGTGATGGCTTATGAGTTAACCCTATTGAATGTGAGTGTTGTAGAATATTATTGTTACCCTGTTGATAAGTAATGTTGAGCATGCATGATAATTTTCTTACCCTGTTGGTGAGCATATTTGAGTAATAATATGCTTACTTTGTTGATGAGTACTGTTGAGCACATATGTTAATATTTTTCTTGTTGGTGAGTAATATTGAATAAATATATAATTATATGCATGTTGCTGAGCTGTAATTACACATGTATTGTTGAGCTGGGTAGTTTAGATTAGGAAGTACATAGGTGTCCTGATATTGGCATAGTTGTTGGTTTAGATAAGGCACTGTTGTTGAGTAATATATTAATGTCGTTTATTATATTTCGTGCATCATGTTTATTGGAGGTAGTTAGGACTTTGGTCCAACAAGGTGGTTTCAGATTCATTGGTGGAATCGTTGGTTTAGATGAGGAACCAAATATGGGTCTCAAATTCATTGGTGAAATTGTTGGTTTAGATGAGGAACCTAAGACGTGGATCAATCAGTAATATAACTCTGAAAACCAAAAACTTGATACATCATACATGTTAAGATAGTAGAAATGAGTCACATTGCATTAGATAAAGTTGCATTTGTGATTGTTCTATGTTTGTGAACTATTTTATGTGGTTGCGAAATATTATTGTTGAAGCTATCCTATATGTTTATTCACCAATAACATTTTCCAATGTATTATCACCCCCTATTTGTTTGTTTGTGTTTTTTTGTTATGTTAGTGTTGCAGATACTCAGGTAGAGGAGCATTAGTTGTTGCTATGTTATGGAATGGCGTAGATTGCCTTCTTCTTTATTTATCATTTCAAGTTATGTTTTAGTATTCATGTGTGTCTCTCTTATATGTAACACTAGGACGAGATAAATTTGATTTTCTTGTGTTTATGAGATTGTTGGATTAATTCCCTTATGGTTGATAATGAGTTATGTTAATTATAAGATATTGATCAGTCACCAATTATGCTAGACATTTCACTATTTAACCGTAAATAAGTCAGGTAAACTGTGTAAACTGAAGCATTTTGAGTTGGATATAAGCTCAATTCTATAATATTAAGTGTGTTGTTACTTATGAGTTTCTTGAGGATATTTTACACTTTTTGGTATGTTAGCAGGTAAAAAGCTAGTTTGGAAGCTCAGGAAATCAAATGTAAGATGCGAAATCAAGCCCGAGCAAGAAAACGGAAGAAAAAGCCAATTTTTGGAGAACCTGTTGTCCATACGCGTATGGCCTTACATGATACGCGTATGGACCTTCCCAGTACGCGTAGCATACGTAAATGACCAGAGGGATGGAAAATTCAGCCAAAAGACAAGCTTCTGGTGATACGCGTACCAGTCTGGGCAATACGCGTACCAGTCTGGGCAATACGCGTACCAGTCTGGGCAATACGCGTATCAGAGGCTGTGTTACGTGCAGTACGCATTTGAGACCAGCCAATACGCGTATGGGACAGCTCAATACGCGTATGGAGCACAAAATCAGGAAAAATCCAACTGAAGAGCTATTAAGAGGCCAGACCACGATTTTCCGGGGGTTGGACATTCTGGGAGAGAAAAGACGCGTTTTGAGAGCTGGAGACTCAACGAATATCAAAGGATTCATATGTTCAAGAGTTTTCAGACGATTGAAGATTGATTCCTCACGAAATTCTGTAATGACAACAATATTAATCTTTGTTTTTACTTCTATTATGAGTAGCTAAACCCCCCATTGGTAGGGGGGTGACCCTGATTCGGAATGTGACAGATTTGATGTTTATGAATGCATTGACTATTTCTTCTTTTCCATTGATTTGTTCTTATTACTGTTCTGTATGCTTTATTCATCGGACCAACGAATGATGATTAATATGAATAGTTTAAGCTGGACAGCGATTATTCATTGATCTGGATAAGAACTTTGGATAGTAAAAATAACCTAGGACTAGGGATTTTCTATCTGACCGGTAATTCTTGATATTTGAATGCTTGAGTATGAACTGAATTATTTATGGACATAGTAATTAGGTTACATCATCAAAGGTCTTTTCACTAAGGATTTAGGAATAGATACCCTTGAGGACCGAAATTAATTTGACAGGAATATTGTCTAAGCCGTCATAAATTATATCTGTTACAGGATGTTTCATTCACCGAACCCTAGCAATCTTCTCTCATTTGTATCTCGTTCAACCTTTTTACTTGTTTTCTTTATTTGCACTTGGTAGTATAATTACTCACAACACAAAAACCAAAGGCTTTTGTCTAATTGAAACAATCTATAAACTCTGTATCGTCAAGCAGTCCTTGAGATCGACAAACGGGGAATTTCCCTTTTATTACTACAGTGAGAAAAATAGTACACTTGCTATTTTCCCATCAAGTTTTTGGCGCCGTTGCCGGGGACTGCCAAAGATAGTAGAGTTTATTAATTTATTTTCAATTAGAATTTTGTTGCTCTGCATCTAAAATTTTATTTATTGTTAATTGTATTTTTACTATTATTATAACTAACTTCTGTCTAATCTGTGTATGCGAGGTAAGGCCTCAGCTGATTTTCATTTTGACGCAGAACCAGAGAGAACATTGCGCAAAAAGCTCAGAGAAGCTAGAAGAAAGAAACTGGCCAACTCTGACACCGAAGAACCTGTCACACCAGTTTCTGTTCACTCCGAAAAATCTGAGTTAGACACAGATTCACATCCAGACACTGAAAACATGGCTGCAGACCCACCTCCAGCGGAAAGACTTTTAGGTGATTATGGCAGACAGAATAACCCAGCAGTGCGGTTGACCATTGTTAACCAACCTGTTAATGTTGCTCACTTCCAGTTACATCCCTCAACTATCCGCCAGTTAGAAAGCAAACCTTTTGCAGGAAAGATCAATGAGGATGCAAACAAGCATCTGCAGAGGTTTCTGACTATGACTACATCATTAAAAATTGATGGGCATTCTGAAGAGGCAAAGAGATTGGTCATGTTCCCATTCACGTTATCTGAGGACGCTGAGGAATGGTTCTATTCCCTACCCGCCGGAAGCATTACTACTTGGCAACAAATGGAAACAGCATTCTTGAACGAATATTTTCCTGCTTCTGTGTATATCCGTAAGAGGTATGACATTGTGAATTTTAAACAGAAAGACGGAGAGACACTTGGAGATGCATACAAAAGATTCAAGAGATGTTTAGTTGCATGTCCTACACATAATCTGGATGAAACTGAACAAATGCAGAATTTTGTAAAGGGGCTGAAAATGAAAACTAAGCAACTCATTGATACAGCTGCTGGTGGCTCATCTAATTTTTCAACAGCAACCGGTATCAAAAAGATCATCGAAGCTATTGCAGCAAATGAGCATTTGGAATTATATGACCGTACTATGAATCAGCCAGAGGGAAAAATTGACTTGAAATTAGCAAATCAGGTAGTGAAAATGGAGGACCAGGTTGCTGCTGAGGTTGAAAGAAGATTGAAAGCTATGAATTTAGGTACCCAGACTGTTGCTCAAGTGTAACCGGTTCCGACCATGATTTGTGAGATTTGTAGTGGACCACACTTTACCATGCATTGTGTTGCAACCGCAGAACAAGTGCAAGCTATAAATTACTTGAGGCAGAATAATCCCTACTCAAATACTTATAATCCGGGGTGGAAAAATCATCCTAATTTCTCTTGGAAAGATCAGCAAGGTAATATTCAGAACCAAGGACCTCCACAACAACAACCACCGTACCAACAACAACCTTATCAGCAGCAAGTTCCAAAGAAAGCTGATTGGGAGATTGCTATAGAGAAGATGGCTACCCAGAGTATGCAATTTCAGGAAGAAACCAGAAATAATCAGAAGAGCACCAATGCATCCATTAAAAATCTGGAGATTCAATTGGGTCAGATAGCACAACAGATAACAAATTCCCAAACACCAGGCGCATTACCTAGTGCAATAGTGACAAATCCGAGGGAGCACAATAATGTGAGTGCGGTAACAACAAGAAGCGGGAAATCTGTTGAAGATCTTAAGAAGAAGGATGAAGAAGAAGATCAATTGCTTGAAGTGGACCTGGAAATCTTAGAAAACAAGACACCAACTGAGGAAGAAAGTGTGAGACTGCCGGTGGTGCAAGAAAAGCTGCCTGAACCAAAACCCATCATTAAGCTTCCATTCCCACAAAGAAACAAAAAGAAGAAGCAAGATGAGAAAAATTTTCAGAAATTCATGGAGTTGTTCAGGAAACTAGAAATCAATATTCCATTCTCTGAGGCACTCGAGCAAATGCCTATCTATGCGAAGTTCATGAAAGACATCATCTCCAAGAAGCGCACCACTGACACTGACCCTGTTATATTAACTGAAACTTGTAGTGCTATTTTGCAGGGTATGAAGATTCCAGTAAAGAAGCCAGATAGAGGTTCTGTGACCATCCCGTGTACCATTGGAGACAGGTCTTTTAAAAGGGCACTGATTGATTTGGGGGCTAGTGTTAGCCTTATGCCTTTGTCTATTTACAGGAAGTTAGGAATTGGAAATGTTCAAGATACCAGAATGACACTTCAATTTGCTGACCACTCAGTGAAGAGACCTTTTGGGGTAGTTGAGGATGTTCTGGTCAAAGTTGATAAATTTGTTTTTCCTGTTGATTTTGTAATTTTGGAAATGCCAGAAGATGAAGAGATACCTCTGATTCTGGGCAGACCTTTCTTAGAAACAGGTAGATGCATGATAGACATTGAGGGAGGTACCTTGACCCTAAAGGTATATGATGAAGAGCTCAGAATTGATGTCCGAGATACTATGAAACATAAAGAGGAGATGTGTACAAACCACTCTGTGGAAGTAATTGATCAAATGGTAACTAGCACAATGCAAAGAAAGTTTCCTGAATTACCATTGGAAAGAGTTCTTAGTCTGTCGGTCAGAGAGATTGAAGAGAATGATGATGAAAAAGAAAAAGAAGTGCTTGCCATGCTGGATACACAACCTCTTTGGATGAAATCCAACCCACGCCGGTGGGAGGATCTGAGATCTTCACCAGAATTAGAAAATGAAAAGGTAAGTAAACCAGGTATAAATTTTGAATTAAAATAATTGCCTGTAAATCTTAAATATGTTTTTCTAGGATCTGGAACAAATTATCCTGCTATTATCAGTTCTGAGCTAAATGCCATAGATGAGGAAAAGTTGATACAGGTACTAAAGAAGCATAAAAGTGCTATAGGGTGGACTATTGAGGATTTAAAAGGTATTAGCCCCACAGTATGCATGCATAAGATACTGATGGAGGATAATCAGAAACCAGTAGTACAACCGCAAAGGAGGTTAAATCCAGCAATGAAAGAAGTGGTAAGGAAAGAGGTTGTAAAGTTGTTAGATTCGGGAATGATTTACCCCATTTCTGACAGCTCGTGGGTGAGTCCAGTGCATGTGGTGAAGGTGAGAAAAACAAGAAAGGGGGGTTTGAATTGTTTGAAAAATAAGCGTTTTTGCAAAATGAAATCACACAATGATTTTATACTGGTTCGCTTATAACACAAAGCTACTCCAGTCCACCCGGCCAAGGTGATTTCGCCTTCAACAAGGACTTAATCCACTAATCTTGAAAGATTACAAACAACCCCTAAGAGAGAAGAAAATCTCTTAGTCCTCTCAAGTCTACAGACTACAAAGAGTCACTTGAGGAAATTAAATAAAAATTAGATACAAGATGTGTAATCTAGAGTGCTTCTAAGAAAGCAAATATTACAAACTTAAGAACAAATTTTTCACTTGATAAGCAAAAGCTTAGTGAAAATCTTTGAAGAACAAGGATGTTTTTCTTGAGCGTGATATAATTTCAGTATAGTTTTGGCTAGTGATTTCTTGTTTTCTGAATGTTGATTTCTTCTCTATTTATAGGAGTTGAAGTAGAGTTGAAGTAGCGTTGAATCTGTTGGATATTGAGATGTAGTTACGCCATTCCATTAATAGCTTCTGCAGTAGACTTTTTCTCTTAGAAGTGACTACTTACCACAAGTAGTATCTTCTCTCTTGGAAGTGGAGATTAACGTCTCTTTCTAATTGAGGAAATCCATTTGCAGAACTTTAACTTGGCTTAAACGTTACTTCATCATGATTAACAATTCTGATTAGAGTCTTCGTGTATCTGGAGACTCTGGCTTCTGATGTTATCTCTTGAAAGTACAGATGGCGCTGATAACTTCAGAGTTTGCAGAAGGCATATGTTCAGAATCAGAGCTTCTAGGCTTAACTTCATGTTCAGATGCTTCTGATACTTTGCAGTTTTGTCCAGAGTCAGAGCTTCTTGAATGAGATTCCTCTTTAGATGCTTCTGATACTTGAGATTTTGCATCTGATCTTGTTTTGCATCTGATGACATCATCAGATTTATTTCTTCTTTCTTTAGAACCCTGCACACTTAGAAACTTTTCGTTAGGGTGCCATTTTTGGTTTCATCCTTTGTTATCATCAAAATCATGGAATCTGTTGTAGAACAATTTTTGTTCTTACAATCTCCCCCTTTTTGATGATGACAAAACAAATAAAATTATCAGATGAAACATGAAAAATATTAGATCAGATAGACAAAAGCTCCCCCTGAGTTAGTACTAGGGAGTTCAGAAGTTCTTACCAGAGCTTTCCAAGCAATGAGATTTCTGAAAAAAAACTTTCTGCAATTTCTTAATTTTTATGTTAGATAAAATTATTTAAACAATTGTTGCAGAGTGCTTTAAGGTTTTAGATATAATTTTTCATCAGAGCTATTTAATAATTTCTCCCCCTTTTTGGCATAATCAAAAAGGCATAAAAAAAAAGAGAAATAAAGAGAAAAACACTTCATTAAAAAAGCACAAAGGCAAACAGCAGTCAAAACATCAGATTCAAGAGAATATCAGAGCTAAAAAAGAAACAGAAGCAAAAAGACTAGGCAAGCAAAAATAAATCCTAAGTGCCTAAGGGTTTGGAGGTTGAGGAAGTCTCTGAAGCAACATGGCAAACATGTTCTGGATGTTTTCATTCACAGCATCTTGCTTGTCCATCCTGGCACGCAGCTCATTCTGATCTTTCTTGATCTCTTGCTGATCTTGCTTTATCTCTTTCAGAGTGTTAAGAATCAGAGGGATCGCAGAGGAAGACTCCCCCTGAATCAGAGCCTGCTGAGCTTCAGCTTCAGCAGCAGCTTGGGCTTCTGCATCTGCCTGAGCCTTGGCTTCAGCTTCCTGAATCCTTAGAAGTTCTGCTTCCTTTGCCAGTCGTTCTTCTTCTAACCTCTTAGCTTCTTCTTCAGCTTCCCTAGCCAATCTTTCCTCTTCTAATCTCTTGGCCTCAGCTTCTCTGGCCAATCTCTCTTGGAGCCTTTCCTCAGAGTCTCTGATGTAGCCATTTCTGACTTGTTCAGAGATACTCTTCAGCCTATAAGACTCAGAGGTCATCCAACTAATGACTCTGTTCCAGTGTGTCCTAACAGATTTAGGATCATCACTAACTTCAGAGTTTTTAGCCAGAGACTTGATCTTCTGGACTGAAGCTTCTGCAACCTGTATAATGGCCTCCTCAAGGGTAGGTATGGTAAGTTCAGGTTCAGGTTCAGGTGAATGAGGTGGAGAGTTTTGAGGGCTGAGATTTAGAGGTTGAGGTTCAGTTTGTTGAGGTTCAGATTCTGCTTGAAGTTCAGAATCTGCGTCTGGTTGAAGACTAGGGGATGAAGCATATAGTGGATTTAGGTCTAATGGGTCAGAGTCTGGGCCAGGTACAGCGGGAATAAATGGTGGAGTGATATTAGAGGTGAAGGGATCAGATGGTTGAGTTTCAGAGGGTAAGGTTGTTGTTTGTTGTGGTGGAAGTGAAGTTTGGAGGGGTGAGGTTACTTCAGATTGTCTTGTGGGTTGTGGAGCGAAATTTTTAGCATAAATTTCAGCTATTGTTGGGGAGTTAGGGTCAGAGTGTTCTTGGTCAGAGGACTCTTTGTCAGAGAACTCTTGGTCAGAGAACTCTTGGTCAGAAGAAGGGGAAAGGTAAGGGGGTGATTCATATTCAGAGGATGAGGAAGAGCTGTGGTGATATAGTTGATTAGGGTCAGAGGTTGTTGTGAAATTACGAGCAATTTTTAGAACAGGTGGAGGTTGAGAGGTTCTGATGGTTGAAGGAGGGATTTCAGAGGTTGTAAATATGGGAGGTGTTGGGAGAGGAGTAGAAGAGGCCATCATAGGTATTACAGAAGTAACAGGAGGAATAGACTTACCAGAAGAAGAGATTTTCAGAGGAGCTTTGGTTCCAGAAGATTCTCCAAGTCTGGGTTTCTTTGCCTTCCTTGCTTCCTCAGCTATCTTCTTCTCAGAAAGACCTCTTTTGTATCTGACCAAATCTTCTACAGAGTCCAGACAGTCTTCAAGGCGGAAATCAGAAATATCAATGCCTTCATCCAGACGATCCTGAAGGTAGATAGCAATGGCATCTCTGGGTTCATTCTTGAAGAACCTTTCAAGGCCATGAGGCATCTTCCTCTGATCTTTCAGAGCTTCCCAGGTCACATCCATAGTGGGCTTGACTCTAATGTCTTTGATGATTCCCATGCTCCTCAGGTTTTTGGCATTCAGAGGCTTTCCAACGTCAATTGCCAGATCATCCATACATCTGGTCTTCTCCAGATCATCTACCAAGCCATGCTCAATGAAGACATCAGAGAGCAATCTTCCCAGAGGAATGTAGGATCTGGGCTTCATATTATTCCTCGTTTCTCTGACTGAATCTCTCAGATATCTGAAGAGAAGAACAGGGAGGTTGATCTGGATACCCTTCTGAATACAGTAAAGGATGCATTTCTGATCAGCATTTATGTAATCTGAAGAGTTGGAGGCTGGACGATGATGGATTGTTCCCAGAATAATCTTCAGCCAAACTCGGAGGTTCTGATGAAGCTCCTTGTTCTTAGAGGGGTTTCCTTCAGCGTTTGCTTTGAAGATTGTAGGGTTAATGACTTCTGTGATGCGCTTGGACCTTGGAGGAATGTTGTAAATCCTCTTACCTCCAGCTTTCTCCATGTTTAGCAAGGAAGCAATTGATGCTTCAGTGATGACAATCTTCACACCCAGAACAAACGAGACAATGAACTGGTCATCAGCATCTGCACATCTCCAGAATTCTTTGACAAGGAGAGGGTAAATGGGACCATAAAGCCTGTTGAAGTAGTTTTCCCAACCTTGCTTGCGAAGATCTTCAGTAAGATCAACACCGTTTCTTCTCAAGTTCTCAAAATCCACCAGCGATTCACACAGTACATCCAAACCTTCAAAGGGAGTTGAAAGATGAATGTGGCGTTCACGTTCCAAAATGTGAGGTTCTTGATAGACTGGGGTCGTGGTGACGCCTATAACCATGGGTGTTTGAGTGTTTGAGGTTTGGGGATTGGAACTAGATTCCATTTGTTGAGAATGGTTGAAGAGTTCTTGTTGTTGAGCGTCCATTGTGATGAAGATGATGAAGATTGAAGAAGGAGATGAAGAACTTGCAGAGAACTTGCAGAGAAGGGTTTAGGGTTTAAGAGTGAGTGAGAGTGATAAGTGTGTGAAATGTGAGAAAAGTGTTTATATACCTAAGTAAAAACACATGCAAAACGACACCTCAGAATGCGTTAGACACAAAACTCAAAAAGGCACGCTTGGGGGAAAAATGATTACAGCTCATAAATGAATGTCTAATCCCACAGTTTGCACACTGCTCGAGGAAAACTCAAACGTCTGCCTTTTGAATTTCTTGACAGCTGTCTAGAAGTTCTAAAGTTTGACGCTTCAGAGTTCCACGCGTTGATGTATCTGATCTTCAGGAATACCAAGAGATTGGTTCTGAAGATTTCTAACTCAGATATCTTCTTAACAATGTAGAAGTATCAGAGTCAGAAGCAGAATCATATTTGTTTTTATCAGAATCTTATTTTATATTTTTCAGAGCCATACTTCATTCAGGACAATTTTTAATGTTCAGATTTTCTAAGATGAAAAGAAATCTATCTTCAGCTAGAGGCTTAGTAAAGATATCTGCCCATTGATGTTCTGTATCAATGAACTTTAGCGTTACTATTCCTTTCTGAACATAGTCTCTAATAAAATGATGTTTAATTTCTATGTGTTTGGCTCTGGAATGTAAAATAGGATTCTTACTCAAACAAATAGCAGCAGTATTATCACAAAGGATAGGAATGTTACTCTCAAATATTCGAAGATCTTCTAGCTGATGTTTCATCCAGAGCATCTGAGTTGTGCACAGTGACGCTGAGATATATTCTGCTTCTGCAGTTGATAGAGCGATAGTTGACTGTCTTTTGCTAGCCCAGGAGATTAGATTGTTTCCCAGAAGCTGGCAATTTCCAGATGTGCTTTTTCGTTCTATTCTATCTCCTGCATAATCTGCATCACAATAACCAGAAAGCCTATACTCTGATGTTTTCTCATACATCAGGCCCAGGTTAGGAGTTCCTTTCAGATACTTAAGAATTCTCTTAACAGCTGTTAAATGAGATTCTCTAGGATCTGATTGGAATCTGGCACAAAGACAAACGCTAAAGAGAATATCAGGACGAGTAGCAGTCAGATATAGAAGAGAGCCTATCATACCTCGATAGAGCTTCTGACAAACCTTGTTGCTTACCTCTTCCTTTTCCAGAATGCAAGTTGGATGCATGGGAGTCTTTGCAGAGTTGCATTCAGTCATGTCAAACTTCTTCAGAACGTCTTTAATGTACTTGCTTTGATGAATGTATGTGATTTCTGGAGTTTGATTAATTTGAATTCCCAGAAAGAACTTTAATTCTTGCATTAAACTCATTTCAAATTCTGCCTGCATTAACTTAGAAAATTCTTGGCAAACAGAGATATTAGCAGAACCAAAAATAATGTCATCAACATAAATCTGGCATATCATGAGATCATTATTAAGGTTTTTACAGAAGAGTGTAGAATCAACTTTCCCTCTGATAAAATTTTGTTCCAGAAGAAAATTACTTAAGCGTTCATACCAAGCTCTGGGAGCTTGTTTAAGTCCATACAAGGATTTCTTAAGTTTGAAAACATGTTCTGGAAAGTTTGAATTTTCAAAACCAGGAGGTTGATTGACATACACTTCTTCTGAGATATAACCATTAAGAAATGCACTCTTGACATCCATTTGGTATAATTTTATGGAGTGATTAATAGCAAATGATACAAGAAGACGAATAGACTCTAACCTTGCGACTGGAGCAAAAGTTTCATTATAATCAATACCTTCTTGTTGACTATAACCTTGAGCTACCAGTCGTGCTTTGTTTCTGACAACTTCTCCTTTCTCGTTCAGTTTGTTTCTGAAAACCCATCTGGTTCCAATGACATGAGTGCCTCTGGGTTTAGGAACGAGATCCCAGACATCATTCTTGGAGAATTGATCTAACTCTTCTTGCATAGCTGCCACCCAATCATTATCTTGAAGAGCTTCATCACAGGACGTAGGCTCAATCAGAGACACTAGTCCCAGAGGAATATCTTCAGAAGTTCTGAAGGTAGATCTGGTTCTAACAGGTTCATCTTTGTTTCCCAAAATCAAATCTTCAGATACGTTGCTACGACTCTTGACTTTCCTTGGAATTTCTGGAGATTTAATTTCTTCAGAGTCTGGAGTGACAGTTGCTTCTGGAGTTTTCTCAGATTCTACCAGAGTGATCTCTAAATCTGCAAACTTTTCAACTAGCTTTGACTTTTCAGGGTCAAGCTTATCATCAAATCTAACATGAATTGATTCCTCCACAATTTTGGTTTCTGTGTTGTATACTCTGTAGCCTTTAGAGCGTTCTGAGTATCCTAACATAATACCTTTCTGTGCTTTGGAATCAAACTTGTTCAGATGTTCTTTAGTATTTAATATAAAGCAAATGCATCCAAAAGGATGAAAATATGAGATGTTGGGTTTTCTTCCCTTACACAGTTCATAGGGAGTCTTATCCAGAATAGGTCTAATAGAGATTCTATTCTGAATGTAACACGCTGTATTTACAGCTTCTGCCCAAAAGTGCTTTGCTACATTTGTTTCATTGATCATGGTTCTGGCCATTTCTTGGAGTGTCCTATTCTTCCTCTCTACAACTCCATTTTGTTGTGGAGTTCTAGGGCAGGAGAAATCATGGGATATTCCATTAGAATCAAATAATTCTTCAAAATCTTTATTTTCAAATTCTCCACCATGATCACTTCTGACTCTAATAATTTTAGAGTCAAATTCTTTTTGCACTTTAGAACAGAAACTGGTGAATACAGAGTGAGACTCACTCTTGTGCTTTAGGAATTTTACCCATGTCCAGCGGCTGTAATCATCAACGATTACAAGTCCATACTTCTTTCCATTGACTGATGCTGTTTTCACAGGACCAAATAAGTCAATGTGAAGAAGCTCCAGAGGCTTGGAGGTAGAAACAACATTTTTCTTTTTAAAAGATGTTTTTGAAAACTTTCCTTTCTGACAAGCTTCACACAGAGCATCTGAAGAAAACTTCAGTTTAGGTAGGCCTCTGACTAACTCAAGTTTAGTTAGCTGAGAAAGTTTCCTCATGCTAATGTGGCCTAAGCGTCTATGCCATACCCATTGCTCTTCGTGAACTGACATTAAACATTTAACATTTTGATCTTTTAAATCAGAAAGATTTATTTTATAAATGTTGTTTTTCCTTTTGCCTGTGAAAAGGACAGAGCCATCGTTCTGATTAATGGCTTTACACGTTTTTTGATTAAAGATTACATCATAACCGTTATCACTTAATTGACTTATGGATAACAAGTTATGCATTAATCCTTCTACATAAAGAACATCAGATATAGAGGGAAGAGTACCGTTACCAATAGTTCCGGAGCCTCTGATCCTTCCTTTCTGATCTCCTCCAAAGCCTACGAAGCCAGCGTCTTTAAGTTCCAGGCTTTGGAACATAGACTTTCTTCCCGTCATATGTCGCGAGCATCCAGAGTCCAGGTACCATGACTGGTGTCTGAACTTTGCTGCATAGGATATCTGCAACATAGATAATCTTATCTTTCGGTACCCAGAATCTCTTGGGTCCTTTTAGATTAGTTTTCCCAGAGTTTCTTACAACTTTGGGTCTTCTAGCATTCTTAAATTTTTGTTCTTGTGTGTGTGTGTAATGATATGAAAAAGGAGATTTAGGCTGGTTACTGGTAGAAGTTTTATCAGAATCAGAATCATACCCAATTCCCCTTTTATTATTCTGACTTACTCCATAAATCATGGATGCCATAATACTCCTATCTATTCCACTCTTCAGAAACTTCTGAAAGGCTTCTTCATATTTATAAATAATTTCATTTGAAGTTTGTGGTGCTTGAGACAACGCTTCTTCTAATTTTAAGCTTTTTGTTTTAGCTCCATCTCTTTCTATCGTTAAAGATTTGATTGTATCTTCATGTGCTAGAATTGTTGTCTCAAGTTCACTACATTCTTCAGATTTTGCTTTAAGAAGGCCTTTAATGCTTTTAACTTTTTGTTTTAATTTCTGAAGAGAGGTAAGAGTTTCTGATAAACATGATTCTAAGTCAGATCTAGAAAGTTCAGAAAATACCTCTTCAGATTCTTCATCTGAGCTGCTGGATGTGGTAGCCATAAATGCTACGTTGGCTTGTTCATCAGAGTCAGATTCTGATGATCCTGATTCACTATCGTCCCAGGTGGCCATTAATCCTTTCTTTGTTCTGAAGGTATTCTTCTTGAAGCTTTCTTTTCTAGGGTTATCTTTCTTCAGCTTGGGGCATTCATTTCTGTAATGACCTGTTTCTTTACATTCAAAACAGGTAATATCTTTATTAGGTTTACCTTTTGAAGTTGACTCTGATCGATCCCCTTTGGGTCTTGATCTTCTGAAGTTGTTGTTGTTCCTTCTTTTCCAGAGTTGCTTAACTCTTCTGGTTAGTAGGGACAGCTCTTCTTCATCATCAGAGTCTTCAGGTTCAGAGTCATCAGTGTCTGCAGTTTCTGCTTGAAGAGCCTTGGTTCTGTCTGACTTCCGTCTTTCAGGTCTGGACTTCAGCGCCACTGACTTGTTCCTTTTCTGAGGCTCATCCTCCTCTAGTTCTATCTCATGGCTTCTGAGAGAACTAACAAGTTCTTCAAGGCTGATATTGTTCAGATCCTTTGATAACTTCAGAGCAGTAACCATTGGTCTCCATTTCTTTGGCAGACTTCTGACTATCTTCTTAACATGATCTGCAGTCGTGTATCCTTTGTCTAGCACTTTAAGACCTGCAATAAGAGTTTGGAATCTGGAAAACATAGCTTCTATAGCTTCGTCATCTTCCATCTTGAAGGCTTCATATTTCTGGATCAACGCCAGAGCCTTCGTCTCCTTGACTTGGGAGTTTCCTTCATGGGTCATCTTCAGAGACTCAAGTATATCTTTAGCCGTCTCTCTGTTGGTGATCTTTTCGTATTCGTTGTATGATATAGCATTTAGAAGTATTGTTCTGGCCTTGTGATGATTTTTGAACTCACGTTTCTGATCTTCTGACATTTTGCTTCTGGGAACTTCAGCTCCATTTAAGGTTGGAGGTTTGTATCCATCTGTGACAATGTCCCAGAGGTCAGCATCATAACCCAGAAAGAAACTTTCGATTCTATCTTTCCAGTAATCAAACTTTTCTCCATCAAAAACAGGAGGCTTGGCATTGTAAGAATCTTTCTCATTTGAGTGGGCCATTTGTTTTTCTCGCACTGGATCTCTCTACACGGTTAAGTGTTTGATTAGAAAATCAATAACAGAGCCGGAGCTCTGATACCAATTGAAGGTGAGAAAAACAAGAAAGGGGGGTTTGAATTGTTTGAAAAATAAGCGTTTTTGCAAAATGAAATCACACAATGATTTTATACTGGTTCGCTTATAACACAAAGCTACTCCAGTCCACCCGGCCAAGGTGATTTCGCCTTCAACAAGGACTTAATCCACTAATCTTGAAAGATTACAAACAACCCCTAAGAGAGAAGAAAATCTCTTAGTCCTCTCAAGTCTACAGACTACAAAGAGTCACTTGAGGAAATTAAATAAAAATTAGATACAAGATGTGTAATCTAGAGTGCTTCTAAGAAAGCAAATATTACAAACTTAAGAACAAATTTTTCACTTGATAAGCAAAAGCTTAGTGAAAATCTTTGAAGAACAAGGATGTTTTTCTTGAGCGTGATATAATTTCAGTATAGTTTTGGCTAGTGATTTCTTGTTTTCTGAATGTTGATTTCTTCTCTATTTATAGGAGTTGAAGTAGAGTTGAAGTAGCGTTGAATCTGTTGGATATTGAGATGTAGTTACGCCATTCCATTAATAGCTTCTGCAGTAGACTTTTTCTCTTAGAAGTGACTACTTACCACAAGTAGTATCTTCTCTCTTGGAAGTGGAGATTAACGTCTCTTTCTAATTGAGGAAATCCATTTGCAGAACTTTAACTTGGCTTAAACGTTACTTCATCATGATTAACAATTCTGATTAGAGTCTTCGTGTATCTGGAGACTCTGGCTTCTGATGTTATCTCTTGAAAGTACAGATGGCGCTGATAACTTCAGAGTTTGCAGAAGGCATATGTTCAGAATCAGAGCTTCTAGGCTTAACTTCATGTTCAGATGCTTCTGATACTTTGCAGTTTTGTCCAGAGTCAGAGCTTCTTGAATGAGATTCCTCTTTAGATGCTTCTGATACTTGAGATTTTGCATCTGATCTTGTTTTGCATCTGATGACATCATCAGATTTATTTCTTCTTTCTTTAGAACCCTGCACACTTAGAAACTTTTCGTTAGGGTGCCATTTTTGGTTTCATCCTTTGTTATCATCAAAATCATGGAATCTGTTGTAGAACAATTTTTGTTCTTACATGTGGTACCAAAGAAAGGAGGAACCACAGTAATTTTAAATGAAAAGAATGAACTGATCCCAACTCGCACAGTGACAGGGTGGCGAGTATGCATCGATTACAGAAGACTGAACACTGCAACAAGAAAGGACCATTTTCCTCTCCCGTTTATTGATCAAATGTTAGAAAGACTTACAGGTCATGAGTATTATTGCTTTCTGGATGGATATTCGGGATACAATCAAATTGCTGTAGCCCCGGAAGATCAAGAAAAAACTGCATTTACATGTCCTTATGGTATTTTCGCTTACAGACGGATGCCATTTGGGCTATGCAATGCCCCAACTACTTTTCAGAGGTGTATGACATCTATATTCTCCGACATGCTTGAAAAGTATATGGAGGTGTTTATGGATGATTTCTCTGTATTTGGTTCTTCTTTTGATAATTGTTTAGCTAACTTGTCTCTTGTTTTGCAAAGATGTCAGGAAACTAACCTTATTCTCAATTGGGAGAAATGTCATTTCATGATGCAGGAAGGAATTGTGCTAGGACACAAAATTTCCCACAAAGGAATTGAAGTGGACAAAGCCAAAGTGGAGGTGATAGCTAACCTCCCACCTCCTGTGAATGAAAAAGGGATAAGGAGCTTTTTGGGTCATGCAGGTTTTTATCGCAGGTTTATCAGAGACTTCTCAAAAGTCGCCAAACCGTTGACTGATTTGCTAGTCAAAGACAAGCAATTTAATTTTGATAAAAACTGCATGGTAGCTTTCAAAACTTTAAAGAGTAAGTTGATCAGTGCACCTGTTGTAATCGCCCCCGATTGGTCCTTGCCTTTCGAAATAATGTGTGATGCAAGTGACCTTGCTGTGGGGGCTGTCCTAGGACAGAGAAAGGACAAATTATTGCATGTGATTTATTATGCTAGTCATGTTCTTAACCCGGCCCAAATGAATTATGCAACTACCGAAAAGGAGTTGTTGGCCGTGGTTTATGCTTTTGACAAATTTAGATCATATTTGCTTGGTTCAAAAGTCATTGTGTATACTGATCATGCTGCTTTAAAGTATTTGTTTGCTAAGCAGGAATCAAAGCCGAGACTTTTGAGATGGATCCTCCTCCTTCAGGAGTTTGATTTGGAAATCAAAGACAAAAAGGGGTGCGAGAACACGGTCGCGGATCACTTATCTCGCATGTCCCCAATCAAAGAAACTGAGGAGGAACATCCTATTCGGGACACATTCGTTGATGAGAAAATACTTGTTGTTCAGGAGATACCATGGTTTGCTGACTATGCAAACTATGTGGTAGGTGGGGTTATACCTGATGACTTTAATTCTCACCAAAAGAAAAAGTTTCTTTATGATTGCAGGTTATACCTATGGGATGATCCATTTCTCTACAAAAAGGGAGTGGATGGTTTGATCAGAAGATGTGTTCCAGAAAGAGAGCAAGCCGACATTCTGAAAGCTTGTCATAATTCAGAGTATGGTGGACATTTCAGTGGAGATAGAACTGCAGCAAAAGTCCTCCAATCAGGTTTGTATTGGCCGTCACTATTCAAGGATGCAAATTCTATAGTCCGAGAATGTGACAGGTGCCAACGAATAGGTAACATTACAAAACGGAATCAGATGCCGCAAAACTCCATGCTAGAAGTGGAGCTGTTTGATGTTTGGGGAATTGATTTTATGGGACCCTTTCCGCCATCATCTGGTAAGAATTACATATTGGTTGCGGTCGATTATGTGTCAAAGTGGGTAGAAGCTGTGGCATTACCAACAAATGATGCTAAAGTGGTGGTGAAGTTCTTGAGGCATAACATCTTCTCTAGGTTTGGGGTACCACGGGCTTTAATTGGTGACCAAGGTACGCACTTTATAAATAAACTCTTGGAGAATCTGTTGAAGAAGTATAATGTCAAACATAAGATAGCCACACCATATCACCCCCAGACGAGTGGGCAAGTGGAAGTATCCAACCGTCAAATAAAGCAAATTTTAGAAAAGACGGTAAGTGCTTCTCGGAAAGATTGGTCAGTAAAGCTGGATGATGCATTGTGGGCATACATGACTGCATTTAAAACACCAATAGGTATGTCTCCCTATCAATTAGTTTACGGTAAGGCTTGTCATTTACCACTCGAACTCGAGCACAGAGCTTTCTGGGCCTCCAAATTCCTAAATTGTGATCTTTTTAAAGCTGGTGAATCCCGAATTCTTCAACTTCATGAGTTGGAAGAATTCAGGAATCAAGCTTATGAAAATGCCAAAATTTACAAAGAACAAACAAAAAATGGCATGATCAAAAGATACAGAAGAGGGAATTTCGGGAGGGACAACTTGTACTGCTGTTTAATTCCAGGTTGAAGCTGTTCCAAGGGAAATTGAGGTCAAGATGGTCAGGACCGTTCGTCATTAACAAAGTACTTCCTTATGGAGCAATAGAGCTTAAAAATGAGAAGAATGGCGACACCTTCAAAGTCAATGGTCAGAGGTTGAAACCATACAATCCCGGTGAAGGGGGACCAATTGAAACTGTTAAACTCATCTGAGTATGAGGTGTCCCGTTGAGCCATGCGACGTTAAACGAAGCGCTGCTTGGGAGGCAACCCAAGGGAGGTTTGATTGATTTTGTCATTTTATTTTTCCCGAGTCAGTTTCTTTTAAGAAAATTTTTTTAAAAAAATAGAGAAATTTTTTTTTGTGAAGATGAATCTGCCAATACGCGTATGGATCTCATGATACGCGTATTGGACAAAAAAATGCACCCCTCTGGTGAAACGCGTATGATACGCGTAAAGAAGAAGAATACGCGTATGATACGCATAAGGGACCAGGCCATACGCGTATCACCTTATGATACGTGATCTGTTACGCAGATCACTTTTTGCACTTGTTTCAGCAGCGTATGATACGCGTATGGCATATTGATACGCGTATGGTACGTGTATGTGCATCAGATACGCGTATGGGCAGCGTATGATACGCGTATCAGTTTTATGGGCATGCTTATATAGTTTTTGTCCGTACGGACTTCATTTTCTCACTTTTTCGTTACGTGTTTTGTGCGTATTGCTGTGATTTTTCTCTGTTTTCTTCCCTTTCATTCAGTTTGCAGATCAATATCATGTCCCAATCACCAAACGAAGTCAACACATTCCGTACCACCTACCATGCAGAGAGATATGAGCAAATCAAGAGTCGAAGCATGGTCGAAGAAAAACATAGGATGTATCAGAATGACACGTATCCAGAGGTCACTAATATTCTAAAAAGGCAGAAGTTGATCTACTTCAATGACAAAATCCAACCGGTTTCACTGGATCTGATCTGGGAGTTTTACGCCAATGCACTACGGGTAACATCCGACGAAGACGATCCCACAGGAAATGCAGCGTTCGTTTCATGGGTAAGGGGCAAAGTTATCAAATATGATGGAAAGACGATTAACAGTGTGCTGAAATGCAAATTCTATGATTCCGTTTGCCCGTTTGCCGAAATGAAACGGTCTGACAAGAACTACTGGCCATACACTGATATGAAAAACTCACTGATTAGGCCAGGTCACGATTGGGCTCCCACTTCAAAAATCTCTCCGGCGAAGATTATGGTAGTTGATCTAGCTCCGATTCCTAAGGCATTGGCATATTTCATTCATCATAATTTGAGCACTAACCGGAGCGGGTCGGAATTGATATCCGAACGTGCCCTACTTCTCCATCAGATCCTGCATCAGAAACAAGTGAATATTGGCCAGATCATCGCTGCTGATATGGATGACATCGCTCAGTCGCCTAAGAAATCCTTAGGCCATGCGACTGTGATTTACCTGCTTTGCAAGAAAGCGGGTGTTCCGGATTTCTCTGATTCGCTGATGTTGCGACCGGCTGCACCGCTGAACGCCCATTGGATGAAGGAGAGGACGGTCACAGATGATCCGCCCCGACCTCTGAGGCGACCACGAGATAGGGAGGGAAGCCCCAGTGCTCCGCACCAGGAGGCTCAGCCGAATGCAGCAGAGACACAGCCACCTCAGCCTCCTCCAATTGATGAGAACTCCAGAGAGTACCGGATGCAGATGTCACAGTTTTGTGTTATGCAGGACTTCTGCTTTTAGTATGGACTGTCAGGGAGAGTTCTTACTCATCAGACAGATCTGTGGGAGGAGGCACAGCGCTTCAGAGATAGATTCTCCGGACCGCCTCCAGCACCTCATTTTGGCCAGTTCACCTTTCCTTGGTGGAACCAGCCAGTTCAGATAGGGGGAGAGATTCCGCAGCAGCCACCGCAGCAGCCACCACACCAGACACCACCTCAGCAGCAGCATACTCCGTCGGGCAACACAGAGACATTGATGCCTATCTCTGCCTTCGCACGAGGGCACACTATGTTGGATCCGACAGATATGATTAACTTTGATACCCAGATGCAGGACGGTGGACAGAGTGATTGATTTTGATTATGTTTTTGTACTTTTGGTTTTCTTTGTGTAATTTTTGTTTTTTAGTTATTCAGTTTTAATTTATGTTGCTTTGATGTAACCACCTATTATGGGTTGGCTTATTCTAATGAATTTGATTTGGTTTACCTCCAGTTTCCTGTTTATTTCATTAGATACGTGACTATGTCTGGCTATTGGTTTTCTTGATCACGTACACCAACTACTTGGGCGTTCTCTCTTTCAGTCCCCTGACTGTAGATACTGTTGTTTATGATTGGACGCACTGGTTAAGATTAACATCAGAACCACGAGCATGAGCTTTGAACTCATAGGTATGATAGAACAAGTCAGCTTAACCCGTCCTGGTGAGTTTATAAAAAGCCAAACACTTATTATCATATGAGCGATATCAGGTATGTCTTTATCAATCTTGGTTTGCGTACGTTCTTTTGTTATTATTAGCTGTACGAATACACACACTGAGGCATGTTTTTGTTTATCACCTAGAGCCTTTCTAGCCATCCCATTATTATTATTATCCATTGTTTTACCCTGTTGAGCCTTTAATCATTTATTGTTGATATACCCGTTTTTTTTTCTAAAGCCATGACCTTGGACCTATCTTACCCTGTTCAGAGTATGTGAGAATTGATTTCATATCTACGTTTCTATCTAAGTTTGGGGTTGCTGTTGGTATAGCAACCTTTAAGTTTGGGGTAGCTTTGCAGTACATGAATAGTAAGTGAATGTCGTATAAAAAGAAAAAAAAACAAAAAAAAAACAACAACATGAAAAGAAAGAAAGAGAAAAGCGAAGAACAGCTTTTGAAAGATGCTACATTCACTAGAAATAAAAGGAAAAGAGGATTGCATAACCCTACAGGAAGAATAAAAAAAGAAACGTAGTAAGAGAATGATTTCATGTACTCTGAACCAAAAAAAAAAAAAAAACCCTAGGTTCAACTTTCATAGCCTACCTAAAACCAATCCCCGTTACAACCCTAAAAGACCTCAAAAAGTGTGTGTGATTGTACATGTTGATAGGATGAGAGAATTTATTCAAACTGCTGATTTGATATTGCATATTGTGATTTGAGAGTGATAACACTTTAACCCAGAGAGACTTGGTGAGAGTGTGATATAAGCTGACAGGTAAAGTCATATCTCTGAGGGAAAGAGTTTCTAGCTCGTTGGCTATGTGGAAGAATCAGAAAACCTGAAAAACATCAAGAGGTCCAGTGCGAAAGATTTCAGCAGTATTGTGGTAAGAACTGTTTTACAGTAAGTTTGGGGTGACATGATCTTTAATGGTAATAAAATGTTACTTGAGGACAAGCAACAAGCTAAGTTTGGGGTTGTGATCAGTCACCAATTATGCTAGACATTTCACTATTTAACCGTAAATAAGTCAGGTAAACTGTGTAAACTGAAGCATTTTGAGTTAGATATAAGCTCAATTCTATAATATTAAGTGTGTTGTTACTTATGAGTTTCTTGAGGATATTTTACACTTTTTGGTATGTTAGCAGGTAAAAAGCTAGTTTGGAAGCTCAGGAAATCAAATGTAAGATGCGAAATCGAGCCCGAGCAAGAAAACGGAAGAAAAAGCCAATTTTTGGAGAACCTGCTGTCCATACGCGTATGGCCTTACATGATACGCGTATGGACCTTCCCAGTACGCGTAGCATACGTAAATGACCAGAGGGATGGAAAATTCAGCCAAAAGACAAGCTTCTGGTGATACGCGTACCAGTCTGGGCAATACGCGTACCAGTCTGGGCAATACGCGTACCAGTCTGGGCAATACGCGTATCAGAGGCTGTGTTACGTGCAGTACGCGTTTGAGACCAGCCAATACACGTATGGGACAGCTCAATACGCGTATGGAGCACAAAATCAGGAAAAATCCAACTGAAGAGCTATTAAGAGGCCAGACCACGATTTTCCGGGGGTTGGACATTCTGGGAGAGAAAAGACGCGTTTTGAGAGCTGGAGACTCAACGAATATCAAAGGATTCATATGTTCAAGAGTTTTCAGACGATTGAAGATTGATTCCTCACGAAATTCTGTAATGACAACAATATTAATCTTTGTTTTTACTTCTATTATGAGTAGCTAAACCCCCCATTGCTAGGGGGGTGACCCTGATTCAGAATGTGACAGATTTGATGTTTATGAATGGATTGACTATTTCTTCTTTTCCATTGATTTATTCTTATTACTGTTCTGTATGCTTTATTCGTCGGACCAACGAATGATGATTAATATGAATAGTTTAAGCTGGACAGCGATTATTCATTGATCTGGATAAGAACTTTGGATAGTAAAAATAACCTAGGACTAGGGATTTTCTATCTGACCGGTAATTCTTGATATTTGAATGCTTGAGTATGAACTGAATTATTTATGGACATAGTAATTAGGTTACATCATCAAAGGTCTTTTCACTAAGGATTTAGGAATAGATACCCTTGAGGACCGGAATTGATTTGACATGAATATTGTCTAAGCCGTCATAAATTATATCTGTTACAGGATGTTTCATTCACCGAACCCTAGCAATCTTCTCTCATTTGTATCTCGTTCAACCTTTTTACTTGTTTTCTTTATTTGCACTTGGTAGTATAATTACTCACAACACAAAAACCAAAGGCTTTTGTCTAATTGAAACAATCTATAAACTCTGTATCGTCAAGCAGTCCTTGAGATCGACAAACGGGGAATTTCCCTTTTATTACTACAGTGAGAAAAATAGTACACTTGCTATTTTCCCATCAGATATCTAAGTTGATCATGTTTTTGAGTTTCTGTTGTTTTATTCTAAATTTTTTTGAAGGATCTTTTATGAGAGAGATGTGACACCCTTGCTGGATAAATAAGTATTTTGTATGATTTTATTTAAATAAGATTTTTTGGGGCTTAAGGTGTTACAAGAACCGTTGAAAATCCTTTTGAGGTAGGTAGTCTTGTGATGAAATCAAGAGAGAGGTCTTCCCATAGGGTTGTTGGTATTAAAAGGGGTTGGGGGAGCCATATTGGTTTCTTGATGAGGTGTTTGGTTTTTTGGCATTTGGGGAAGTTGATGACGAATGTTTGCACAACCTTCCTAAGTCCATACCGAAAAAAGTTGGACTTGAGCCTTATGAGAGTTTTGGTGATGCCTATGTGTCACCATAATGGTGTAGAGTGGAACTCAACTAATAATTGGTTACATAAAGGGCTTTGGTGGCCTACCCATATATGATTTTTGTATAGGATAAGACCTTGGTGTTTTTTGTAGTTTCGAAATGATGATGGCTTATTTTGAATTTGTAAGTTATTTGTGAAATGCTTGGCTATTTTTTCGAGAGAGGCGAACATGGTGCAAGAAAAGAAAGTGAGGAATAGAGAAAGAGAGGTGTGTACTTGAGCTTTCTAGAGGTCATGAGACGGCGTCAGTGACTACCTTACTTTTCGCTATTTTTTATTGAATTGAGCAATCGTAGCTAAGGAGTTTGGATAGATATGTGTGTTGTTCAAGGGTTTGGATTACTTGGGAAAGGAGAACCTTGAGACTTTTGTGGTCAGTAAAGATGGTAAATTGGTACCCCAGAAAGTATTATCGTTATTTCTTGACGGCAAAGGTAATTGCGTGCAACTCCCTAACATAGGTTTATGATCATTGTAATTTGTTGCAAAAAGGTTGACTGGAGAATGTTATAGGGTGAGATCGTTGCACTATACCGACGCCTATAGTTGTACCAGAAGCATCGATTTCTCTATCAAATGGTACGGGGAAGTTGAGTAAGGCTAGGTTTAGGGTTTGTGTCATTGTCGATTTGTTTTTTTCGAATGCTAATTAAGCATCCGGAGACCATATGAACACGTCTTTGCATAATAGGGCAATAAAGGGCACAACAATAGAGGCACATCATTTGAAGAATTTCCCGTAGAATCATGTGAAGCCAAGGAATCCACTGAGGGCTTTGAGAGAGTTTGGTTGTGTCTAATTAACCATAACATGTATTTTGGATGGTTCTAGTTGAACACTTATTAGGTTAGTGGGTTGGATTATTTGGATATGAAATAGTTTAGAGGAAGCATGGGTTTGGACACAACATTTTATTTGTTGGGCCAATATAGTTGTTGGGCTTTGGGATGCATCTGCTTTAAGTAAAATGGGTTCATTGTTATAAGTAAAAAAGAGGGTGGGAGAGGAATAGTCCATTAATATTGGGCCTATAGATTTAAGCCATGGGGATCCAAGTATGATATCTGCTCAACTGAGTAAGAGAACATAGAAGTCCATAGCGAACAGGTGTTATTTGAGGGTCAATTCCACTTCATTGCAAATACTTTGATATTCAAGTAGGTTATCCTTACCTACCATGACTTTAAATGTGTTCACAAGGAGATATGGTAAGTTAAAAAATTTAGTCATGCAACTTTGAATGAAGTTATGAGTGCTTCCTCCATCGATGAGCACTATAGTTGAAGGTTTGGTGATTTTATCGATGATGTGCATGGTGTTTGTGGAGGAAAAGCCGGAGAGTGCATGGAAATTGATTTGACCATCGAGGTGGTCTGAGTTGTTGGCAATGAGATATGTTTTCAATGGTGGTGTGAGAATTGGTTCGGTGAATGGTTGTTCAGTATCTGGTTCATCAAAAACAAGGAGGAAGAAACGGCCCTTGCATGAGTGGGAGAAGTGGAATCAGGAGGCATTGGAGAAGCGGACTCGGATAGAACGTGAAAAGGTGCATCTAGAGGAGCGGGAGAGGTTGTTGCAGGAGGTGCGAGAGAGGTTGATGTTTGTGTATTTAAGTTTTTTTATTGTGTTATTGTATGTGTATTTAAAAAAAATTATTGTGTTTCCGTTGTTCTTATGATGCATCAATTGAAATCAATGGGTGTACTCTTCCATCCAAATTCAGATCAATTAGACATACCCAAGAAAGTAGTTGAGAAAGTTGTTATGGATGGTGAAATCAAAAAAGGTAGTTGTTCTGCCCCTACGACACAATATTGAAACCACACTACCTCCACCAGATAACACGCAAATACTATCAAGGATGATAAAGGAGATGTCGTACATCTACTTGTTTAAATTAAAGCATGAACCAGAATAAGCTTATATACTTTATAAGAGTTGTGTTATGGAATTTTTGAAGGCATATGATTCGTGGGACATAACCGTACTACAATTGTGATACTCATAAGTATAATTTTTAGGATGATTTCAATTTATATTCATTGTTCTCGTACTTTAACATCAAGACTTGACTTTTGCATTAACTTTTAGGTCCATGCTGAGATGTGCGTTGAAAGGAAGTTAAGAAAGTATTATTTTTTAGACTCATTCATTATTAAATTTCAACAAAAGGGGGAAAATGCTATCAAGATGTACATTCAAAATAAGTTGGTTGATAAGAATAAAGAATGTTACTTGGAACTATTTTACCACGCGTAAGTATATATTAATTTGTATTTTCTTTTATAAATCATTTTACATTATTAGTTTATTTATATTTAATTTATCCATATAAATGTATTTATTTATATTTGTTAAGTTACTGTTGTTATTGTTAGCTTACACAATATAAATTTTGTTCAAATTATACGTGTTTATCGACCAAATACCATTCCCATAAGAAGAAATAAACGACATCCAATCACATTGTGTCGATGCCTTCCTATCTTTTTATAAATCTCAACAAAACTAGTTTTAATGGGCTGTTTTAAGCATAGTATATATGCTTTTTCATTATAGGTTTAAATATGTATATGTTCAAATATGTGCGTGTTCTATTGCTAGAGGTTTTCTTTTGAATTTTTTACTCAAATAACCAACTTTTTCAAAAAAAAAAATCCAAAACAATCCACTTTTCAATTTAATTCCCAAACTACCCCACTTTGAAGAGGTGGCGCCGGATGAATTGACACTTTCTCTCTAAGTTATAGAGGTGGCGCCAATTGGATTGGCTTATGCACCTAGTGTTGCCAATCCAATTGGCGCTTGTGTGTATAATTTTAAAGGAGGTGCCAATGTGTGTTGTGTAATGTTTTTTGAAAAATAATGTACATTTTAGATAAAAGTCGAAATCGGAACAATTGATATTAATATTAATATGCGTTTACATACGATAACCAAAAAGACTAATGTTGTTGACCGGGATGACCTAACCGACCTCTGGTACCACATCCTCTAGCTACTCTAACGCGTGGCCCTAACCCATGTGTATGATTCACCCCAGGTGTTTGAGGGTTTGAGAGCCCAGGAACATCACCACCACATACAGGAGATTGCCTAAGTTATTCATACAAATTTGCATAGTCTTGTGTATGCAATGAAGCGCTTCCTCCATAGATGAGTTCGTGACCCATGCCAGAGTAGTTGGGCTGCGTTTGAGTTATTGGAGGGAAACCAGGACGATTGAAGGATGACATTGGTGTGAATGATGCGTCGAGGAAAGATTGAAATGGTTGTTGTGGTGTTTAGTAGCCATATGGTTGTTGCATGTTTTGGTTTTGTGATGTTTAGGCTTCTTGGCTATAGTAGGAGAAGGGGCGGTTGATGTTAAATGATCGTTGAGTGTTTTGGCTAAGGCGGCTATGGTAGGGTGATATGTTGGGTGCATAGCGATGTTGGGTGTCTTGATGATGAGTTACTTGTTGGTGGTGGTACTAGGTATGCTATTGGTATTGTGGTTGGGTGTTTGGCATGTTAGGGTTGTAGGTTTGTCTGTTTGCGGACCACAAATTTGATGGATAGGGGGTTGTGAGTAACCGGTCTGGCAATGTTGTTAGGGGTTAGATGTTGAACCTTCTTGTGTGCAAGTTACCTGGCGTGGGTCATATAGGTACATACCCTCGGCGAGGAACTCAAATTTAACCGATTTGTACCAAGCCATATAATTATGAGTTAGTTTTTCTTCGGTTGGAATCACATCGTCGGTTAAGACATGGTCTTGTCGGTGCTTCCATTTTCGACACTCAGATCTAGCGAAGCTTTGCTAAGGGTTAAAGTTCCATTGGTCGTTAACTTTTCGTAGATGTTATTCTCCGAGGTTTGTCGGGGGATCTGTGATGTGTTGAAGTATACCGAACTACAATTTAACATGATCATTATGGTGCATCTTCAGAGTGGTGAATCTTATGATCGGTGTGCATGTAGTCCAAACGGATGTATCTTGTTCGTTGATTTCATTGTCATGATCCAAGTTTAGATATGGACGTCAAATGAGCTGAAATGTGAAAATATATTAGATTATAAAATGGGTGATATTAAAAAACAAATTATTACGAATTAATTAGGTTAATGGCAATACATCTGCTGGTCGAAGGTGGTCTAAGAGATTGTGATACTGGATAATACAGTGTCTAGGACATCTGTTGTAACTCATACCACGTTCCGACCATCTGCACCAAAAAAGTAAATATATTATTTAGCGATAATAATTGGTAAAGTAAGTAAATATAGTCCATTGTTAAGAACTTACTTTTGTGCGTACGGGAATGTGAACGAGTTACGGTTGACGGGCGCTAGGGAAGGTAGTCTGGACCAACCCCATGCTTGGAGCAAAACAACACATCCAGAAAATATAGATGTGTCTTTATGTGCATTTTTACACAAAGAACTATAAAGATAAGTCAAACAAGCGGACCCTCAACTGTAACTACTTATTCTATCTACATGTCTTAGTAAAGGTAAATACATAATATGCATACTAGAACCACTACCTTCGGGAAATAAAAATAAACCAATTAAAAGGATAATATAACACCTAGTTTTTATTATTCGAGCGTCTTCGGTAGAATTTTCATCAAATTGTAAGTTGTTGTAATATGCCTTAAGGCATGAAAAGAGTATACATTAACCTATCGAGTTATCATCTAACAAGTCAACATCCAGTGTTAATGTCAGGTCAATTATTTAGTGAATGATGTATGAAAGTGACGAAAGAGGAAACTATTAAAGCTAGCACACACACGATTACAATCTTTAACCGCCATAGGCAAAATTTCAGTGTACAGGAAACAATGGACCACAATGGGGGGAGGTCAAATTTATCCTATGTTGTCATACTAAACACTAGTTGGTGTGACTGTGGAAAGTTTCAGGCCTTCCGTATTCCTTGCTCTCATGTCATTGTGGCATGAGCACATACTCGCCAGGACGCTTACAATCATCTATCTGATGTTTACAAGGTCGTTACTGTCATGAATGTCTATAACAAAAGCTTCTTAGTGCTAGCAATGGAGGAATATTGACCTCCATATCAAGGGGACATAGTTTGACACAACGATGAGATGCGAGGAAAGAAAAAATGACGGTCAAATAGCACGCGTATTTGAACAGAAATAGCACGCTAATAAAATGATAAGATTATATAGTATATGTCGTTAACCCGGACATAATAAGAAAAAATGTCCCAATCTCGGAGCAACCTCTGCATTATAATCTAGAACCTCGTTTCAATTTTTGTAACCTTTGATTTTGATATTATTAATAACTTTTTGTTACACCAAGGTTAACAACAAACATCACTCCAACTTAAACACACTTAAAATCGAACAGGTTAAATAAACAACACAAACAACAGATATCAAAACACATAAAAATACTTAACCACAACATTTAAAAACAACATTTGTAACTGATTACAACAATCAAACTGATATCATCTGGTCCAAACACCACTTCCCTTACATGCTTATCATTTTTTACTCGCACCCATCCACGTACGACATTGAGTCTCTCAATACTTCTAATTTTTTTCTCCTTCAGGTATGTTTTCGTCTAACCAACAAACCAACTCCCTCTTTAGTTGCTCGAAACGACAAATGTTCCAAAACATCATCTTCATCGGAACATTGTCTCTCAAATAAATCATTTTTCCATAGCGGCAACCAAGACAGAACATGTTTGCAATATAATGAAAAGAGATGTGGGAAAATGAATCACACAACACCTCTATTTATACAAAAAAAATTACACAATACACGGAGGCGCCGAACCAATTGACGCCTCCTCTCACTTTTTACACATGGGCGCCAATTGGATTGGCAGCACCATGTGTTGTAGTCAATTCAATTGACGTCCCCTCTTTAAAATTAAGGGTATGCGTCAATTCATCTGGCACCTACGTCTTAACATTTTTTTTTTAAAGTGAGAGGTATATGACGCACACTTTATAGTGTTTAAAATGAAAAATATTGTTGATGGAGATCAAACCAATGAATTTTACAATTGTTCCCTATATGGAATAAAAATCCAGTGGTAAAATAGTAAATTTTCATAACATCATTTATTACATCGCATAAAAAATTGAGGTAAAATCTCATTCACCACCAAAATAAAATATATATTTTTAATAGTAAAATCATTTAATTTTTATCTCAAAAATAAGATTCACATCTACGTGAGTCCTGTCTATTGCCACCATTATTATAATACTTTTTTCCCATTCAACCCAATTTATAACTTTCTTTATATGTTTTGTGAGAATATTTTGTTTGAATGGATTTTTGTTTGCATGCTTTATGAGAATGTTTTGTTTGAATGGATTTTTTTTTTGTAATGTTTTTTTTTCAAGCTAAGCAATTAATTATTGTACAATTTAAGACGACAAAATTAAGAAAAATGGGTTATATTTATTTTGTATTCATCTATCCAAAACAAGCTTATCAATCTATTTTTTGAGTTTGAGCTTTTGAGGAAGATGAAGAATATGTTAAAATCTAAAAAAATCTCTTTTAGTGACTATTTTTTCGTTGTTAAATTGATAACAAAAATTGAATGTTACATCTCATTATGTCATATTAATGAGAATTAACGTTGTAATAACATTTAGGCGGAAATAATTAACTTAAGTCAATTTACATAGTTAAGAGACTAAAATGATCTTTTTAAAAGTTATTCTTTATGTTTCTTTTTAAGATTTTTTTTTTTAATTTTTTATATATATCAAAAAAGTTTTTTATGTTTTTTTTAAAGAGTTATTTTTTTTATTTTTTACATATATCAAAAAAAGTTAATCATTATTGTTACTTTTTAAATAATAATTTGTGTTTTATCTATAATACATTTAATTAATTATTATATTTATTTATTTATTTTCTCTGTAATAATTATTTATGGTAGTTTTAACAAAAACAGAATCAATAATATTTTAAATTTTAGAAGTGACAATTAAAAAAAATAACTTTTTTATTAAAAAAAAAGAAGGGAATAAATAATTAAACTGAATTCCGAGTCAAGACTAAAAAAAAAATTAATCTAAAATTATTGTTTTATTAAAATTGGAAAGTGATTATAATTTAGGATCATTTTGAAAAACAACAACTTATTTATCTATTAAAGACTGATGTTACAGAGCCACGAGAGAACACAGTAAAGTCACCTATAAAAACATATCATCTCTTAAATTATTCAACAACCGTCTTATTCTCTTAAATTTCAGTCATAAATATTTCTGTCCATAATATGAAACACTGACAAATTTTCTTAAAAGCAGGTGTGAGGTGTGAACATAGTAGGCATAGGAAGGACCAACATTGACGATGTTGATGTTTACGGTCTGATACCACATGCTACCGACAACGTGACATACCATTTTTGTTCCTATAATTTTCTCACCATAAGAAAAGTAAATTATATTTGTATTTAACATGAATCAATAAACAAATAATTAAATCAATACAAAAAACGTGTCCAAATATAACTAATAAAAATGTGGCATTTGAGAAATTTAATCATCAAATGTCACTATGTTTAACATTTTTCTCCTTTTATTACAAACTTAAAATTTAACTAAGAAAAAATTATATCTATCTACTTTACACTAGACTTAACATTTAAAGTTGTAAATTGGAGTCAACCTTTTGGACTCTATTTTTCCTACATGTTTTGATGAATTGAGTCAAAGTTTTAGTCTGCATCCTTTAGTATTCTTGCTCAGCCATCTTCCATTATTTTGTAAATTTTTGTAGCCACAAATATTATTTTAAACTATAAATGTATAAGTTCATATGATCGTCTTATCTCACTCTATTTTTTTATAGGATAAATTGAGATTTTAGACTCGCGCCTTTAACAATATCTGCCGTGTCTTGAACCATTTTTTAGGAATTTTTACGAGACGATGCTAAATGGGTTGCGCATACTCATTTGTCACCCTTAGCATTTTCTATGTTGTGTTACTCATTTAAAGATGTCATGTGGTTGTAGGGTCAAGTTAGGTTTATGTCCCCGTTTTTTTATCATTCATTTTCTTATTTATTATATTTTTTTTTTGTTTAAAAAATAATAAAATAGTATTTCATATAGGCATAACAACATAATTTGTATACACAAATATCTATCCAAATATGTTTTGAATTTGATGGGGACAATTCGTTTTGATTGAATTTGAATTCGGATTTGAATTTTTCTCGATTATAAAATATGAAAATAGACCAATAATATGAACACTAGTACACACTCAGAATCTGTCACCCCCATTTATTTCATAATGTATTTTATTATTTAGTTTTGTTAATTTAGAATATTAAAAATTCTCTATTTTTATATTTAATTTAGAATTTGGAAAAAATAATTTTTTTATTAAAAAATTGATGTTACTAAATGCATGGTAGTGGGGCAGGATGCCCGAACTAATTTGTGATGAATTTGAATTTTAATTCTCCATTTTTTATAGAGATTAGGACGGAAAACAAAAATTATTTTAAAAGAGATAAAAATCATCTCCAACCGACTTTATTATCCCACCTAATTGCGTATATTTTCTTTCTTGTGTCATCTACTAAAAAAATTTAGACATCAACCTATCTTTGTATATGAAGTGGAAATGTTTAAAAATAAAACTGAAAGATTGAATTTGAAAATGGAGCAATGAGATTAAAACTATAAATTATTGTAATATTTATATCAAAACTCAAACTCATAACCTACTTATTATTAGTTTAATTAGAAATTTTATTAAAATATTAATTTTATTTGAAAAAAATATTTTAGTCAGTATGATTATATCTAATTCAATTATTAAATATATTTTAAAATTATATTAAATATAAAGAAATTATTTAGAAGTATGAAATTCATATTAATTTATATTATAATTTTATTTAAATATTTTAGTTATATTTTTTTTAATTTAAAAAATATATCATATTTACATAAATAATATAATACTATTAGAAATTTTATATTCAATTATTTTTATATAATATTTTCATTAATAATTGAACTTATAATACATATAAAGATATATCAATCTATATTTTAATTATTTATGTAGTGTTTAGTCTATAATTTACTAAATCTAAAATGTTGTGGCTGGTTAATTACTTGTTTGAAAAAACATCTATACATAGTTTTTTTATTTGTTTATATATTATAGTGGAAGGGTATATGTTGTAGCTTAGGTTAATTGATTGTTTATTTTATGTGTATAAAATACTATTATTTATTATGTATTTTTTCAAATTATATCTTTGAATATCTACAGTTATTAAGATTATCCACAATGGAATTCATTCATTTAGGTAGGAAGATCAATTTTGTTGGTAAAAGCCAGTGTTTTGTAACTTTTTAAAGTTAAAAATTTCAATATTTAAGTCATGTGCGACAAAAGATACTTAAAAGAAAAATATATATAATTACATATCTTTTTATTATTTTAATTATTGCAAGGAGAAAGTAAATTGAAAATGTACATTTCTAAGAAATGATGTGTAGCAAAATAAACTATATAAAACATATTAAATTAGAAAAGTAAAAGAACAAACATTTTATATGTATAGAAAAACAGCATATATATAATAGAAAAAGTTGGAAATCATTTCTCCCAAATTTAATTGGAGAATGACCGAAATTAAAATTTATATTTCTACCAACAAAAATGTAGAACAGTATTTTACTTGTCTACCAATGAGTTAAAATTAAATATTGAGTCATGGTTATAAAGAGAGTGAAAGTGAATCTGAAAAGTTAGCATTAATTTTTTTGTTTTGTATATTATACTTGAAGGAATATTAAGAGAAACAATCATCAATAATAATAATAATAATAATAATAATAATAATAATAATAATAATAATAATAATAATAATAATATTATTATTATTATTATTATTATTATTATTATTATTATTATATAAAACATTAAATAGTATTTTAATATATTTGAATGCACAAACAGTTATCTTTTATATAAATAAGAATTGAATAATTTTTTTAATGTATACAAGTTTTAATAGATATCTTAAAAGACAAACTATTGTTTGGTAGGTATTGTCAATAAAAATTTTAATAACCGAAAATAAAAGAAATAAAAAATAATAATATGTTGAAGTAGCATGATACATGATATATATATTTTTTGTTTTAATTTAATGGATTTTTTATTACAATTTTTACTTATATGTACTACTTTATATTATTTTTTTATTTACTATTAACAGTATTTATTTTAATATGTTAATATAATACTTTTTTGTTATAGTGAAACTTCTTTTCACATTCAATAGAAAATAGGAAATTTTAACGAAAAAACTATTAAAATATTTGTATGTATTTTTGGAGAAATAAAATGTGGCATATTTAGTAATTGAAAAAATATAAATCAACAAATAAAAAATTAGAAATTTTCTTCAAAAAATATATTTTTGATCCTCATCTATTTCATCAGACTTTGGTTGCCCTGCTAGAGTTACCCAAATTAGGAATAGGGTTATCTTCTTCAATTAGCTTCACCACTTCATTAGTATCCTCTGTTAGGTCTAAATTTTTTGAGCCGGTAATCTCTGTTAGGTCTGGTATGGGGACTATATTAAAAGCTGGAGTAGGGCTAGTATCCTGGAGGGATTGACTATCTAAAGGAGAGAGTTGCACCTAATTGTTCAAAGGATCTCTTTTTTTTTTTTTTTGGATGCACGAGAATCCTAATTATCAAATCACTATTTTAGGCTTTGAGAGCAGAGATTTTGACCGGACCAGAGGACTTGTCACACATACTTAAAACATAGAAAAACCTCTAACTTTTTGATTAAAACAAAAAAGTATATATATTACTCGAGTCTAGCTAGTTGAATTGGATATTGTTGGCTTTATTAGAAAAATACTTTTTAATGTGTCAAATTGATTAGATTTATTGCCGCTTTAATTCGACAGTCTCTTAAAGATATCACGGTTCTCTATCTAAATCTTCATTTTGGTTAGCAATAATCGATTATTATAAGTATTTAATCGATTAGAAAATTGATTAGGACAATTAATTGGTACATAGATTATTTTCAAATTTACACTATTTTTGGTCTATAAATAGAGAGTTTTTATATCATTTTAAAACATCAAAAAAAAAAATGAAAAAATTCTTTTTTCATTTATCTCAAATCTCTCCACATCATTTCTACTTTTTCCGCATATTTTAGCCATAGATTTTTGAGTGCGTTCTTGAGTTCGGTAAAAATTTGTTCTGGGTGAGGGTTTGATTGTAAACATTGAAGAAAAGCTATCTTTTGGATTCGCGAAGAATAACCAATGAAAAATCCTCACAACAGTTCTTGAGTTCAACCCGATTAAAAGCTCTATTAGTTCGAGATCACACTAGGGTCAAGTCTCACTTAGTTTTTGAGTTCAGCCTATGGAAAAGCTCAATAGATTTGAGATCAGCCCGATATAAATCTCGGTTTTATTCATGGACAACCAGTGTAAAACCTCAGTTCTGTTTAGAGGATAGTCAGTTCAAAACTCCATTGTGGTTCAAGATCGTTATGTTCGAAATCTCCATTTGGCTTAGAGATAATTGTTCGAAGCTATGTTTGTTGTTTGGTTTGGAGAGTAACCACTTCAAGCCTAAACTCATTGGTTATTTAAAAGTCAGCCTAAAACTTCATTTTCTTGTATAAAGGGGTTCATGGACTTAACTTTCTAAAAACTCTCAAACATTAATGGATACTCTCAAGATTAATTATTAGGGATATGAGTAGGTCACTTCTTTAAGACTGGACCTCTATAAATCTCTGATGTCATCTCTTTTCCCTAATCTCTTTTATTTTCTGCTTAATTTCTATACTTTGATTTTTCGCTACATCTTGTAAGTACATAGTGTGACCTAAGAGGGGGTGAATTAAGTTATATACATTTTTCTCGTTATTTTGCAGATGTGGTTTACTTTTTATTTTTCCGAAATAACAATGATGAACTTACAAAAAAATAATGCAGAAAAAGAAAAATAGAGAAAGAATAAATGACATTAAGATGTATATTAGTTCCTCTTATTAATCAAGGATACATCTAGTGCCCTCACACCCTATGAAGTATTTCACTATGTTATATATTTGTACATCCCCACACCATGAATCTCCTAAAGTCTTCTAACAAATGCACACCAAACCTATGATGGATTTTGAATCAACCCAATTCAAATGATATTTTCCAAGACAAATACCAAATACCATGGTGAACTTTTAATCTCTCCAAGATTTTTTTTACAACAAATTGGAAGAACGTCACTTCCTATTTGTAAACACCTTTAGAAAGTACACAAACTTTCTTTACAAACTATGTCACCACACACTTTGTGAATAACTTTATAACAATATGATATATTAAGTACAAACAATTTTGAATGCTTTCCAATATTCTAAAATTTAATCTTCCTTAAAATTAAACAATACAAGAATATATAGACCTTAAGTGCTCAATGATTGAAGAAACTTTTTCTCAGATGTTTGAAAGTTATACAGTAAAAGTTTTTGTGCTATTGTGTATGAACACTTGAAAATAAATGAATTGTTTGAAAAATTATGATTGATAGAGGTTAATGAATGATCTAAAATTCTTATTTAAATACATCACAAGATGCCTCTTGAATGAGTATAAATGTTTGGAAAATATTCATGATTGAATGCAACAGTTAGGAAAAGCTTTCATGAACAAATGTAATGTAAAGGCATCATATTGGTTCATAATTTTTCACAAAGCTTGGGGAAGCAATTGATTGCACTCTTGGATCAATCGATTGTACTGCATGCGATGTTCAAAAAACTCAAAATTAAAAAGGATCAATTAATGATAGGATTTACATCAATCAACTGTATTGTTAAAATTCAAGGCAAAAGGACCCCTAAATCGATTGTAGGGTTTGCATCAATTGATTGGTCACTTCCAAAGTTTCCAATTTTGTAAGGTAGTGGCAAACAAACAATCGATTTCACCAATTGATTAATCGATTATACCCTTTAAGAAATTGAATTTCTTCCTTTTAAAAGACGTGTCTCGAATGGCAATCATGCATGAATGTTTGAGAATTTTAGAATTGTTTAGATGAAAATATTTTGAGCACCTAAAGCTTATGTACATATGAATTTCCATTTTACCTAATCTCATGGTCCAATCCTTTGATTTCCATAATATCCAAAATTTATGCAATCGTGATACTTGATTCCAATTTTTTTTCTTTGATATTTCTTTTATGATAAGCTTTTGTCTTCATCAAAACTTAGCTAAGATATATGATAAACATCTTCTTCACAATCTCCCAATTTTTATGATAACAAAATATATTAATGAGAAATTTTTTCTTGACACTTGATTGCTCCCCCTATCTTGTATATCTCCCCATTTATTTTGCAATTTATATTTTGTCTTTGGTATCCTAAAAAATAACAAAAAAAATCATATCTTCTCCCCCTTTTTGACATTATCAGAAAGAAAAAGGATTAATATCCAAAGAAACATATAAGGAAAATTGTACAACATATATAAAAGTACTTATCTTCATATTAATTTGATGTCAATGATGATATCAATATTGAGGTTCTCCATATTTATCATTCGAGTAGTTTTGTCTACTTAGCCCATTTTCCAAACCAAATTGACATTTTTCATATTTCTTTATCAGTTGGTTTATTTCAACAATTTTAGATTCAAGAGATTGACATTTATTACATCCTGAAATTTTGACTTGGTCTAGTTCCATTTTCATGTAATTATCCTTACTTTCTAGAGGTAGAATTATTTTCTTTTGCTTTGAACATTTTTTAGAAAGATTCAAACATTTTCTCAAGTAATTCATGGAAGGCATTTTGTAATTCATCGTATGAAGGTTTATCATTAATTTAAAAAACACTAACCTCATTTTCTTCATTATCAGAATGGTGTCAACCTATTAATGCAAAGTTTTCTTGTTCTTCATCTAAATATGAACTTACTCATTGTCTTCCCATGCCACATATGCTTTCTTTGTCCTGTTTTTCTTCGTGCCATTGACTTTGTTCTTCTTTATAGTATATGAAATTCATTTTTCACTTGTACTCTTCTTCCACATTCAAAACAAGTAACATTCCTTTTGAAGTTGGTGCTTCTTTGACTGATTTCCTTTGTCCTCTCCTTATTTAAGAAATTTTAAATGATTAGAGCATCATCTTCATCATTAGTAGATTAAGATTCGTTATTTTTATTATTATGATAACCTTTGATTTAAGTTTTTAAAGCAACGCTTTTGGGTTTTTTTTCTTGATCTTCATGGTTTTCTAGCCTTTCAATTTCTAACTCATGTTTTTGATGTTTACTGAACAAATTCATCAAAGATATTTTGGAAAGACTTATATTATCTGATATAGTCGTTACATTTGGTTTCCATGTTATTGTCAATGATCTAAGGACTTTGAGATTTAACTCATTATTTGTGAATGTTTATCCAAGAGCCATTAAGAGATTTTTCAAATGTGTAAATCTTACTTGCAATAAAGAATTGTTTCATCGGATTGCATTATAAACATCTCATATTCTTTGGAGAGAGTATTTAGTTTGGACCTTTTTACTTCTGCCATTCATGAGTTATTTTCAATGTGTCCCAAACCTCTTTGGTTGTTTTTCAATTTGATACTCGGAAAAATTCGTCCATTCCTAATGTTGATGCAAGTGTGTTCTTTACTTTCTTATCTAACATCACTTTCTTCTTATCGTCATTGACTCAAGATCCTTTCACCTTTAATTTTTCTATGTTTTTTATGACCGTTGTAGGAACAAATTGTCCATTTTCAATAGTATCCCATATTTCTTCACCCTATGCTTATTAGTGTTATATTTGTTAGTGTCCTCAACAAGGGTGCCCTCGCCCAAGTGTGATGAAGCCTGGGAGATATCTCAACTAGAATAAAAGGCTTGTGTAACACCCTAAACCCCACATATAATTTTAAAGCATAATTTTAATAGAAATTACAATCACATAGGGTGTCACTCACATAAAAATCATCCTGCTCCGTAACACAGGTTACAAAATATCACATAAAACCTATTATCGCATACCCACCTTCACTTACTCAACATAAGCCCAATATTGCCCTCAAAATCTGTACACACTCCCTTTTTCTTATTATTTTATTAAATAATAAATTAAATCATAATTATTTTAATTATCTAAAATAACTCTAAATTATTCTAGATTAATCCTATGGTCACAACCCCTTAACTATTCTCCCATCTCAAGGACACATACCCCACCAACACCCAATAATAAAATAATCATAAAAGTACATAATTCTAACAAAATACATAATTAAATCAAAATGACTTATATAAAATCTATTAATAAAATTGGGGTGTTACAACTCTCCTTCACTTAAAGAACTTTTTCCCTCGAAAATTACCTAAAGTGAACAGATTCAGATATGAATCCCTCATCTGGATCACAAGCTCCTAAGTTATGCTCCCACAAGCTGGTCATCCCCACACTATCTTCACTAAGGAAATATCTTTACAACATAGTTTCTTCACTTCCTGATCCTCTATCTGTATGGGTGGTGTCTCAACAGTCAAGTTATCTCTCACCCGCACATCATCTATTTGGATCATATGAGACAGACCCATAATGTATCTCCTTAACTAAGACACATGAAGCATATTATAAAGATTATCAAGCGGCGATGGCAAGACAATATGATAGGCCACCTCCCGTGTCCTCTATATAATCTGGTAAGGACCAACAAAACATGGCGTGAGCTTTCGAGACTTTAAAGCTCGACCAACACTGGTTACCGAAGTAACTCTCAAAACACATGGTCTCCCTCTTGGAAATCAAGTGCTTTCCTTCATCTATCATGATAACATCTTTGGCGACACTAAGAAGCTTTCATCTTCTCCTGAGTCACTTTGATCTTCTATGTGGTCTGATGGACAATCTCAGGTCCAATCACAACACCCTCTCCTGACTCATACCCTTAAGAGCCTGACCAACTCGGTCGCTTGGGAAACCCCAATGATCATTGACTCCTTAAGACCTGACCAACCTGGTCACTTAAGAATATTTCACCCCCTTTAACTAACTGTCAAATCCCTCTCAAGATCTTGACCAACATGGTTACTTAAGGAACATAACAAGATTAGGTTAACACAGTTTGTGTTTACAAGAGTGATTCTTAGATAAGCATATTACACAAGATGAAGTTCATATGATTACACTTAAAAATATATATAATGAAAGTTCTAAGTGTTTCTCTCTTTGTTATGTTGTGGTGTTGTAGCTTCAGCGTCTGCTAAGATTCACACACATCCACATGCTTGTGTCCACAAACTATTTCTTCCTTTCTACTTTCTTCTTTCTTTTATGCTTGCTCTCTAACTATCGACATTTTTACCTTCCATATTCTTCAGAATATATAGGGATGATAGATCCGTTGGAGGCTAGAATAGGAATTGACCTTTGAAGTAGTTGTTGTATGAAGCTCGGTTCATGTGCAGCAGTTGAGCGACACTTGCAGTAGAGAGTTGTTTGATGATGGGATGTGATAAGTCTTCTTTACTTTAAAAGTAAATTTGCTTTTTGAAATTCTTTCACATTAAATAGTAAATACCTTTAATTCAAATCTTCTTAGTCAAAGGATTCTCATGAAAGTGATTTTGAAGCTTGAGTAGAGATTAGAATCTGTCTTCATAAGGAAATCTTATTTTTAGTGTACTTTCCTTGAGTATACTACTTATCATAATCAAAGGCTTCATATAATAGATGAAGTGAGGCTTGATCTGATTCTAGAGCCTAGATGATGTAGACTACAAAGTCTATTCATAGTGATGCTTGAAAGTACTACATTTTAGAGTGAATGTGAAAAGGAAATCCAGAAGCCTTTAATAATTTGTTTAACTCATATGTGTTAACTGTAAGAGAATAGACTTCTTTGGGTTAACATAACAAGATTGGGTTAACACAATTTGTGTTTACAATAGTGCTTCTTAGATAAACATATTACACAAGATGAAGTACATATGATTACACTAAAAAATATATACAATGAAAGTTCTAAGTGTTTCTCTCTTTGTTATGTTATGGTGTTGTAGCTTCAGCGTTTGCTAAGATTCACAACATCCAAATGCTTGCTTCCACGTGCTCTTTCTTCCTTTCTACTTTATTCTTTATTTTATGCTTGCTCTCTCACTCTCGGCATCTTCACCTTCCATATTATTCAGAATATATAAGGGATGATGGATCTGGTGGAGGATAGATATATTGGATGGTAGAATAGGAATTTACCTTTGAAGTATTTTTTGTATGAAAGTCGCTTCATATGCAGCAGTTGAGTGACACTTGCAGCTGAGATTTATTTGATTATGGGACGTGAGATGTCTTCTTTCCTTTAAAAGTAAATTTGCTTTTTAAACTTCTGGCATATAAAATAGTAAAGACCTTTAATTCAAATCTTCTTAGTCAGAGGCTTCTCACGAAAGTGGCTTTGAAGCTTGAGTAGAGATTATAATTGTCATCATAAAGAAATCTCTTTTTGATTGTACTTTCCTTGAGTATACTACTAGTCATAATCAGAGGCTTCATATAATATATAAAGTGAAACTTGATCAGAGTTCAGAGCCTAGATGAAGTAGACTACATAGTATATTCAGAGTGAGGCTTGAAAGTACTACAATCTAGAGTGAATGTGAACAAGAAATGCATAAGCATTTAATACTTTGCACAACTCAGATGTGTTAATTGTAAGAGAATATTTCATTTGCTTACCATCTTCTAGTCAGAGGCTTCTAATATAACTTGGTGAAGCTTGAGTAGAATTCAAAAGTTGTCTTTAGAACATTTGAGAGACTTCACAGTCCTTTGAGTACTAAGTTCTGAGACTTGCACACACTTGTATTCAAAGATTTATCAGAGTTTATCTAGATGGTTTCTTTTTAGAAACGTTGACTTGATAATCTTGAAGCTCGACTTTCTGAAAAACACATCTTTGTGTTCTTCCTTTGTTCAACATGTGTTTTTTCCTTTCTTCAATCTTCTTTTTGCTTTCTTCAAACCCCGTCTATATTCAAATTGATTTCTTCAATGGCATATTTATCTTTAGAGTCTGGTTTTTATAGTTTGATGTCATTCAAACCTTGCTTCATACTTTGCTTTGATTTGAAGTTTTATTTCCATTTTCCTTTGTTGTCTTCTGAGTTGACAATCGTAGTTGGCTTCTTTTAGAGTCTTCAAACATTAGAGTTGTCTCTAGACAAACAATTGATATTCCTAGATCAGAATTTGTATTTGGTCTTTCCATTTAGATTTTGTTCTGATCTTTGAGTATCTGCACACTTAACAAACAATTCGTGTACAAAATTGTTCTTCTACACTTTGTTATCATCAAAACATAAATGTATGTAGATGTAGAACCAAACTTGTTCTTACAAGCGACCCCTCTAGTTCTATGCAAAATTATTTGTTTGCTTCAGTTGCACCTATTTCAACTCTTTCTTCCACATTTCTCAATTGAACTATTTATTTCTAATTGTAAACTAAATATATGTCAAATCGATCTCTTTCCTTTTCCATCACAAATTATCTTCAATCATATCAATTCCATTACATATATCTCACTCTCCCCCCCCCCCCCCAATTCCAATTTTTTGAAATCTCTGTCTCTCTAATCACCTTCATCTCATTCTCTCCTCAACCTACTTCAAATATACTCTGCAAACCTTCTCTACCAACATCATCTTTTTCATCTCTCCAACCTATTTCTAAATTTCTCAACAATCTTCATCTCCTTCACCTCTCCAACCAATTTCAAGTCTTCTCTATAAACCTCGTCTCCTTTTCTCCAACCCATTTGAAACATTTTATTCAAACTTCATCTCATTCATATCTCCAACCGATCAACCAAGTAAAATGTCTCTAAATCTATAAAAAAATGTATTGCAAACCCTAATGTTTTTCATCTTATTTTAACAAGCTCTTATTCCTAACCTGATTATTTTTTTAATTGCATAATTCTTTTGTTATTTAGGGATAACACATTTTGTTAAATATTTCCTTTCAAAGTTGTTATATTGTAACATGGATTTGAAATTTTTTTACAGGGTTCCTTTTGGTTTTTGTTTCAATTTTTGTTTGTTTTTGTTTCAGTTTTTATTACACGATTTTAAGTTTATTTGGGGCTAAGTTAGGATTCAAGTAACCCCTCTCAAAGTTGAGTTAAGTTAAAAATAATTTCCCTCCATATCCATTTATTTTTATTATTATCGTTTTCTTTTTCAATAAACATTCACTAATTTTTTTTCGGTTTCTTCTTATGAAGCTTTTTTGTTTTTCATTGTTTTTTCATGATTATGTTTTTCATTGTTAATGTAAGTCATGCTTATTTTTTTTATTAATATGCTTTAATTTTTTTCCAATTTGGTTTTTTCTTATCAGAAATCTTCCTCCTTACCCTTAACAAATGTTTATGGTTTTTTTATTTATTTGCAATAGGTGACAAAAGCATACATAAAACTTAGGCTTAAATTGTCTTTTAGTCCATGTAAGTTAGCAAGTTTTTGATTTTGTTTCATATGATTTATTTATTTTAGTTTGAGTTCATATATCTCACTTTTGTGTTGGTTTTAGTCCCTAAAAGTAAAATCCGCAGGAAAATCTGAAGAAAAATTTGTAGGAAACCTACGGATTTTCATGCGTACTTTGACTTTGGGGACTAAAACCAACACAAAAGTGAGATATAAGAACTTTGACAAAAAAAATTACAGCGACCAAAACCAAAAACTCGCTAACTTGTAGGGACCAACAAACTATTTTAGCCTAAAATTTAACAATGAATTCAAGTAAGAGATCTCAAAGACGAGTCATGTAAAAAGAAATCTCCCTCCGTACCCATTTATTTTCATTATTACTGTTTTCGTTTTCAATAAACACGCATTGTTTTTACTTAAATGCACTTTTGGTCTCCCTAGTTTGAGCGTTTTAAACAATTGGTCCCCATAGTACAAAATCAGTAATTCTGATCCCTTAATTTTGATGGTCTTTGGATTTTTATGGACCCCGTCCATTTTTGCATATGTGGCATTGATGATTGTGATAAAAAAAAATAATTTTTAGTGATACGTCATTGATGACTAGGATAATTTATTAATTAATACTTTTTATAGAATAAATTAATAATTAATTGTTTTAATTAATATTTTTAAAAATTAATTATTTAAAATTTTGAAAAGAATTACTGGTCGAGGCCCGATTCTTTATTGCATCTATTTCAAGCTTGAACCCAAGAAGACATTAGGTAATGCATTGTTGACCTTTATAAACACTAAAGTTATTTATGAAAAAAACAATGTGGGACTCTAGCGCAATTGCAAGCGTATGCCATTTCACCCTCTTCCTTGACTTCATCTTCCAACTGATTCTTACTAAACACAACAATGTTTAAAACTTTTAGATCAAGGAAAAGGAGATATATACCCATCAGGAGCAGGAATAAGGCAACAATGTTAAAAATAATGTTGTTATGCTTTTCTATTACCCATTTCCTTACAATTCAATATGTTTATATCATTCATTATTTTTGTCACATTTGCATCATAAAGTTTCAATTTTTATGAGTTAATTTTTCGGGTTTTCTCTTTTCCTTATCATCTTATTAGATCTTTACACGATCCACCAAAACAATACAGATTTGGGATTAATCGACTGTTGTAGTGTGCAGTATAATAATACAGCTTTTTTAGTAATTATTTGGATTTTATGATATAAAACAAAATAGTATAAATTATTAGTATTTTTCAACACTTTTTTTGTCTTTGTGTATTATAAGTAGCAAACCCATTCCATAGGATATGTCCTTGATAAAGATAATGCTACAAAACTACCTTGTAGTACATTCTAAATCAAAACTTGAACTCAAACTGTGCCGCATGTATAATTATAGATATATAGTTCTGCAACATGTAATTAAAGATGAAAAGTAGGTTTTATATATATATATATATATATATATATATATATATATATATATATATATATATATATATATATATATATATATATATATATATATATATATATATATATATAATATATATATATATATATATATATATATATATATATATATATATATGGATTATGTATTTCTTTGCTAGTTTCGGTTTTGCATGTAACATTTTTATTTTGTTAGCATCGAATACTTTGAGCTTTGGTGATTATTTTTTTCAGTGGTTCAATGTAGGTGGTTGGTTTTGCTTGATTTGTGATTATGATTTACATTTAATGTAACTTGTGACTGTTCAATGCGAACTTTCATAGATTTGATTGTTTGAAAAAAGTTTGAGAGAAAACCGATGAGTTAATGGGTTCTAAAAATGCCCCATCGGGCAACAGAACACATAGGCATTTGTTGATTTTTGATGTGCTTGCTCTATGTTGTACTTTTTATCTTTTGGGAGTATGGCAAAGAAGTGGTTCCGTAAAGGGAGACAGTCTTGCATTGAAGGTAAACAAGATGCATAAAGATTGCAACATTATGCCAAATTTGAGTTTTGAACCCCATCACAAATATGTAGATATTGTCGCATCATTTGAACCGAAAGCTAAAAAGTTTAAAGCGTGTGATGTAAAATATACTGATTATACACCTTGCCAAGAGCAAGACCGGGAAATGACGTTCCCGAGAGAAAATATGATTTATAGGGAAAGACATTGTCCACCTCAAGAGGAGAAATTGTGTTGCCTTATTCCTGCTCCCGATGGGTATACGTCTCCTTTTCCTTGGCCTAAAAGTTTTAAACATTATTGTGTTTAGTAAGAATCAGTTGGAAGATGAAGTCAAAGAAGATGGTGAAATGTTACAAGCTTGCAATTGCACTAGAGTACCACATTGTTTTTTTCATAAATAATTTTAGTGTTTATAAAGGTCAACAATGCAATACCCAATGTCTTCTTGGGCTCAAGCTTGAAATAGATGCAATAATGAATTAGGCCTAGGTTCAGTAATTCTTTTCAAATTTTTAAATAATTAATTTCTAAAAATATTAATTAAAATAATTAATTTTTAATTTTTTCTATAAAACATATTAATTAATAAATCATCCTAGTCATCCATGACATATCATTAAAAATTATTATTTTATCACAATCATCAATGTCACATATGCAAAAGTGGATGGGGACCACAAAAATCCAAAGATCATCAAAATAAAGATCAATTGTTTAAAACGCTCAAACTAGGAGAAACAAAAATGCATTTAAGTCTCTTTTTTTTTACAATTTCTTCTTACGCGATTTTCTATTTTTCATGATGTCACTAAGTTGAGAACAAACCTCTATTTATCCCATTCTTGAGCAACAACACACATGCATCAATATCTTAGTATAATTTTTTATTTTCTCTATCATGTTCTTTGGTTAAATTAACCTCTTTCATTTTTCATTTTTTTTATGTTGAACCTACAATAAAGCCAAGCCAGAGATACAACTTTTGTATGTGAAATTATCTTTATAAACAATGTTATTGAGTACTGTCAAATCAGATTTTTTTTAAATAACCATTTTTTTCAATTTAAATACTAAAATAACATATTTTTCAAATTAATTACCGAAATAACCACCTTTCAGTACTGATGTGTCAGTTGAACTGACTCATCCAATTACCATTCAAAGGAGGCGCTCGAGCATCTGACGCATGCTTGCAATGCTAATGGGCTTAGGCGCCCAAGCATCTGATGCATGCATGTGTGCTTGTGAGTATGCACTACATGCATTGGCGCATGCATGTGTCATATATGTTTGGCATCTAGGGAAATGACGCATGCATGTGTGTGCTGATCTATAAATACACTACGCATCTCCCATAATTTTTCACACAATTTCTTACCCTCCTTCCATTTCCTTCATTTTCCTTCAATCTCCTTCAATATTATTTTCTTTAACCATGTCTGAATACTCATATATTCATAAGAGAAATGTCGATTTAATCTTTTCAGCAGTGCAGCCAGAGAATGTCCCCTTTAATGACGACACTGCTAAAAAGATTAAATTGACATTTCTCTTGTGAATATATGAGTATTCAGACATGGTTATAGAAATGAAAAATGAAGGAGATTGAAGGAAAATGGAAGGAGGGTAAGAAGTTGTGTGAAAAATTATGGGAGATGCACTGTGTATTTATAGATCAACACACACATGCATGCATCATTGTCCTAGGCGCCACACACACATGGCACATGCATGTGACGTCCAGTCACAAGTACACATTTATGCGTCAGATGCTTGGGCGCCTAAGTCCATTAGCATTGCAAGCATGTGCCAAATGCTTGGGCGCCTCTTTTGAATGGTAGTTGGATGCGCCAGCTCAACTGACGCATCAGTACTGAAAGATGGTCATTTCGGTAATTAATTTAAAAAATAGATTATTTTAGTATTTAAATTGAAAAAATTGGTTATTTTAAAAAACAAAATCGTCAAATCATAATGCATGTTGCTCTGAAAGTTGTTTTTTTTTCTTTCTAAACTACTACATACTATCATTATTACAAACTTGTACTTGAACAATGGTCCAAAAATCCATTGCTTTCATCTGATCATAACTTAAATTATAGTGACAATATAAAAGAATTTTATACAATCAATTAATCAAAATATTGAATATTTAAAAGTATATATATATATATATATATATATATATATATATATATATATATATATTATATATATATATATATATATATATATATATATATATATATATATATATATATATATAAAGAATAGAGACAAACGGATAATAGTGATGAATTAACGGTGTAAAACTCTTTATATAGTAAGGTAAAAAAAATTTATATATAGGTAACAAATGAGCCTCAAATTTCTAAAATAAGATAGAATATTTTTTCTTTCAAAATTCTGATTTTATTGTTATCTAATTGCAAAACAATCAAGATATCATACTGATCCTCTAGAAAACAATTTACATGCAGACATTGATAAAGAGTGTGACATGGCTTCTTCAATGATCTCCTCAATAAGGAGACTGATAATAATAAGAGATCTATATTATTTTGGAATCTCATTATAGTTTGACTTGTGTATGACATAACATTCTCTAAAGGTTAAAATGTGAAATTATTGTATATACATAAATAAAGTTAAAGTTAAATTATTATCTAAATATACATAAGTTTACTAATTTTTCAAATAGTTCTTTATAATTTAATTTTTTTGTTATCATTTTCTTTTTTAGTTAATACTTTTAAAAACCATTTTTAATAACTTAATTAGATTTGTAGCTGGATCCTTACTAATATGGTAATATGTGCTGGAAATCCCCCAAAATCTATGGAGAATTTCAATCAATCTTGATGAACAAGATTGTTATCACTCACACAATAACAACGAAGAGAGAAGAACAATGGAGAAAGAAAGAAAGTAAAGAACAATGAAGGAGAAGAGGAATTAAATTCTGCAGAGTTTCTCTCTGCCCACAAACTGTGGAAAACTTCTTATTCTCTCTGCAAAATACTGTGAATACAATGTTATGAATACTCTATTATCATTACAAGAATAAGGGTTACTCCCTCTATTTATAATTTTAGATTAACTTGGACCTCAAGGCAAAGCTCAAAATTATAAAAGCTCAAAATAGCTAACACTTCTAAAATAGACATAAGTCGAAATCTGTGTGAGGCAACATGCTTCGACACTTCGACACACTAACACAACTTAACATACTAGGTGGTTCGACACTTCCTTACTTCTGTCGAGCAACCTGATTCGACACAAGGAATTACAATTCAGCACACCACCTAATTCATTGTGTCTAAGCTATTTGTACTCATCATAGCTCTTAGTCTTCTGAACACTTCGATCTGCACTCCCTTCATCATGATGTTTGCATTCTGATTCTCAATTCTGCAGTGTTCCACATTCATCTTCCCATCTGCTGCCTTCTCTCGAAGATAATGAAACCTCATTTCGATGTGCTTGCTTCAACCATGTGTTATCAGATTCTTCGTCAGATTGATAGCTAACATGTTGTCGATCTTCATGGTAATTGCTTTATGACTCTTCGCTATTATCTCTTTGACTAGATTCACCATCCATGTTGCTTGACATGCACAAAGAGAAGCAACTATGTATTCTGCTTTGCATGATTATAATGCCAATATTGGCTCTTTTCTCGAACTCCAAGCAACTGGTCCATCACCTAGCATAAACACATAACCAACTGTGGATTTTCGATCCTCAGCATCACTACACTAACTTGAGTCGGTGTATCCCACTAATTTGCATTCTTTTCCTTCATCAGCTGCAGGAAACAAAAAGCCATAGTCAATAGTTCCTTTCAGATACCTTAGTATCCTCTTCGCTGCTGCTAGATGTGATACCTTTGGCTTCTGCATAAACCTACTCACCATACCTACACTATATTCTAAGTCATGCCTTGTATGACAAAGGTATCGAAGTGACCCAATAAGTCTCCTGTATTAGGTTGGGTCGACATCATCTTCATCTGAATCTTTCGACAGTTGTAATCTAGGATCAGTTGGAGTCGAAGTTGGGTTGCAATCTTGCATCTCAAATCTCTTGAGTATTTCGCTTGCATACCTTCTTTGATGCATCAAAACCTCTACCACTCTTGTAGAATTCGATGCCAAGGGAATATGAAATGTCACCCAGATCCGACATTTCGAATTCCTTGTTGAGATCACCTTTGAAGTCTCCGATTTCCTTCTTGCAACTATTTGTTATCAACAGGTCATCGACATAAAGGCATAGTATAAGCAATTAATTCTTGCTTCTTCTTATATATACTCCGTGTTCAGATTTGCACTTTACAAATTCCTTCTACCTTAGAAATCCATCTATATTATTGTTCCAAGCTCTTGGAGCTTGTTTAAGTCCGTACATGGCTTTATGCAGCCTGTACACTTTTCTTTTTTCGTCATGTTTCACAAACCCAACTGGTTGTGCAACATAAACTTCTTCTTCTAAGGGGCCATTAAGGAATGCACATTTCACATCCAACTGACACATCTTCCAGTTGTTCATGTTTGCTAAACCAATAACCAACCTGATTGTTTCGATCCTAGCAACAGGTGCAAAAACTTCATCGAAGTCGATTCCTTCTTTCTGAAGAAATCCTTTCGCCACAAGTCTCGCCTTGTGTTGAGTCACTTCTCCTCTGGGATTCAACTTCACATTGTATACCCACTTCACATCGATTTCCTTCTTGTCTTAGGGAAATTAGACAAGTGACCTAGTGTTATTGACTTCGATTGACTTCGGCTTTTCATTCATTGCTTTCATCCATTTCGAATATTTCAATGCCTCAGCTACATTGACAGGTTTGACATCTGCGTAGAAAGCATAATGTACCAACTCACTTTCTTCATTGACCATATCATCTGATGTAATCACACATTCTTGCAACCTTGCAGGCATGTATCTTGTGCTTGCTTCACCTCTGACTTCTTCCTGGCGAACTTCTCTTTCGACTTCACTAGCTGGTTCATCACAAAAGATTCTTACTGAATCTTTCTTGACATTCTTAGTCCAGTTTCACTTCTTAAGCTCATCTATGATCATGTCCCTGCTGATCACCACTTGCTTATTCACTAGGTCGAACAACTTCTATCCTCCAGTTGAATGATATCCTATTAGGATCATCTGACTCTAATTATCGACAAGTTTTCTTCTCAACTGATCTGGCACATGTCTATTTGCTATAGATCTAAACACCCTTAGATGACTCAAGCTAGGCTTGACACCAGATCAACATTCTTCTGGCGTGATTCCTTCTAGCTTATTCGTCGAACATCTGTTCAGGATATATGTCCTAGTCGACACAGCTTCTCCCCATAATTCTTTGGATACATGCTTTCCTTTCAACATACTTCTAACCATATTCATGATGGTTCTATTCTTCCTTTTTGCGAATTTATTCTGCTGTAGAGTGTAGGGTGGTACCACCTCATGCAAAATCCCTTCTTTCACACATAATGCGTCAAAGTCTTTCGACACATATTCTCCACCACTACCAGCTCTCAAAATCTTGATCTTTCGACCGCTGTGTCTTTCGACCATAGATTTACACTTGGAAAATACCTCGATCACTTCACTTTTCTTCTTGATCAGATAAGACCACATTTTTCGACTGAAATCATCTATGAATGTAACAAAGTATTTGTTACCTCCAATCGAATCCACCTGGAGAGAACCACATATATCAGAGTATATGACTTCAAGAACTGCCTTTGACCTGCTTCATGCATCCTTATTGAAGTTGTTCTTATGTTGCTTCGCCTGCACACATTCTTGGCACACTTCGTTTGGAATGTCGATTTCTGGTATTTCTAAAACCATATTTCTTCTCTTTAAAACTCTGATGTCTTTGAAATTGAGATGGCCAAGTATATAATGCCATATCCATTCATCTCTGCTGGCTGCTGTTGCAAGGCACTTATGCTCCATCACATTTAGTTCAATCTTGAATGTTCTATTATGAGAATTGGAGCCTTCAAGATCAACCTTCCATTTGAGTCGAGAACTCTCATCATCTTGTCTTCGATCGACACTTTGTAGTTCTTTTCGACTAACTGCCCTATGCTGAGAAAATTACTCTTCATGCCTAATATATAAAACACATTTGAAATTACTGACCTCTTGCCATCTTTCCTCATAATCATAACATCACCAACACCTTCAGCTGCTAGAGTGCTGTCATTTGCAAATTTCACCATGTTATTTATTAAGGGTTTTATGTTGACAAACCAATCTTTCCTTCCAGACATGTGTGATGAGCATCATGAGTCCAAGTACCACTGGTCCTTGAATCTCTCTTCATCTCTTGTTGTAACCATCAACAACGTCTCTTCTTCTTCATGTTTCGCCAGCTTTGCATAATTTTCTTGATTCTTCTACTTTTCTGGACAATCACTAAAATAGTGACCATACTTCTGACAATTGTAACACTGAATGTGACTTTTGTATGGCTTTTTAGCACCACCTCTTCCTCTACCTGCAACACCACCTCTTTGGTTGCCTTGTGTCGTACCCCAAAATTTGCCCATTAATCTTGCAAAGCATTTCTCGAGGTACTCCGATTTATTCTACAAGGTACTGACCTTAAAGGGACAAAAGCCCAGCTCACAACAGGCCCAATCCAGAAAATGGCCCAAACTGGCCTGCTCGCTAGGCGAGCAAACCCTTCGCCTAGCGAACCCCTCGTTATGACGCTCGCCCCAACGAAGCACTAGATCCAGAAAAAGCCCACACTAGCTGGCTCGCTAGGCGAGCAACTCCTTCGCCTAGCGAAGCTTGCGAACATTAGAATTTTTGGGCTTCATTCTGAGCCCATTAGGTCATAACAAGGACATTATAAATAGCTAAGCTTCAGTCACGAAAAGGGAGAGGAACGAAAACGGAGAAAGGAGAGCCCTAGCAAGCAAACCCTGATACTCACTGGAGACGAACCCTGAAGGAACTCGGCGGCACCAAGGTCTATCTCTGCCCAATTCAATCCGATTTGCCGATTCGAAGTTGCAATTCAGTTGCCAACAGGTTTACCTTACTATTACTGCCTTATGTTCTTAATCTACATATGGCTTCATGATTAGATTTATGAAAATAGCTTAAGTTTGGCATGTGAACTTTAATATGTATCTGAATACCTTAAATGATTAACCATATAATTGCGGTAATGAAAGCCATAAGGCATAAAATTGGTTGAAAATATACTGATATCAAAACCAGAATCCGCATCCGCTCGCTAGCACATCGCTAAGCGAGCATGCAGCGAGCATTCGCTAAGCCTTCGCTAGGCGAGGCAGGGGCGAACGTGACAGTAGCCGACTTTTCTGTTCTGATTTTTTACTCATGTTTTGTCATGCATCATTTATCCGACCTTATTTACTGTGGTGATCTTTTTTTCCCTTGGGGTGTAATCCTCGATTACACCCCGATTTGGTGTTCTGACATGTTTTGTTGAGTTTTGTAAAGGTTCACGTGCCTCAGGAAAGGATTGCTTGTTAGGTATCCCCCTTTATTTGTGGGGTACCCTTATGGAGATTCACCCTGAATTACTCAATTGATTTTAATGTATTAATTTTATGGCGAAGATCCATCCTAATGGCTTAATTGTTCTTAATGTATTGATTTTAATATGGACCTAATTACCTACTTGATTACGGCTACCTCATTAATTGTAAAACTTTGCCTTTAAATAAGTGATCTCGGACCTCTCTTGGTTACCCTACGATATTACGATATTACGGTCATGTCCCGCGAATGTGGGGATGCACTTAGCAAAGACCCTTCATTTAAATCATCATAGTCTTTCGAATGTTGCCTTTGTCCCTCGATGACCCTTCGGTATAGCCTACGATTAAATGATGATAGTCCCTTCGAATGCTAAGGTATCCTTGAAGGTGAGAAAAACAAGAAAGAGGGGGGGGTTTGAATTGTTTGGAAAAATAAGCGCTTTTCAAAATGAAAATCACACAAGGATTTTATACTGGTTCGCTTATAACACAAAGCTACTCCAGTCCACCCGGCCGAGGTGATTTCGCCTTCAACAAGGACTTAATCCACTAATCTTGAAAGATTACAAACAACGTCTAAGATACAAAATCTCTTAGCCCTCTCAAGTATACTGACTACACAGAGTCACTTGAGGAATTTAACAAACAAAAGATGAAAGGTTTATGTAATTTAGAGTGCTTCTAAGAAAGCAAATATTACAATGTAAAGAACAAAAGTTTTTCACGTAATAAGCAAAAGCTTCGTGAAGATCTTAGAGAGAAGAGTGTTTTTCTTGACTTGGTGTTTCAGTATAATTTTGCTTGTTGGCTTACTGATTGTTCACTAGTGTGTTGCTGAAAGTTGATTTGCAATCCTTTATATAGATCAGTGAGGTAGTAGTTGAAACTGGTGGATATTGAGATGAAGTTACGCCATCACATAATTAGCTAATGCAGGATGACTTTTTCTTCTTGAAATGACTACTTACCACAAGTAGTATTTTCTTTATTGAGATTGGAGATTAACGTCTCTTTCTCAATTAGGAAATCCATTTGAAAATCTTTACTTGTCTTCAACGTTACTCTTTCATGATTAGCAAATCCATAATCAGAGTATTTGTGTTTCTGGAGAACCTTGGAATCTTGCTTCTGATGTTGATCTAAATAGATTCTTCAGGTAGCGTTGTTCAGAGTCAGAGGTTCTAGAACTTACTTCTTGTTCAGATGCTTCTGATACTTGTTGTTTAGTTCAGAGTTTGACTTTCTTGAACTTGTTTCTACTTCAGAGCTTCTGATCATTTGATAATATGCTTTTGGTCTGGTATTGTATCTGATGATGTCATCAGAATCCTGCACACTTAGAAACTTTTCGTTAGGGTGCCATTTTTGGTTTCATCCTTTGTTATCATCAAAATAAAGGAATCTGTTGTAGAACAATTTTTGTTCTTACAATCTCCCCCTTTTTGATGATGACAAAACAACTTTAATTAGCAGATGAAACATGAATAAAATTAGATCAGATAGACAGAAGCTCCCCCTGAGATAGTGCTAGGGAGTTCAGAGGTTCTGAAGTTCTTACCAGAGTTTCTTAAGTAAAGAGGTTTCTGAGATTTTCTGCAATTTCTTAAGTCCAAGTTAGATAATTTTGTTTATATAAAAAAATGTTGCAGAATGCTTGATGGTTTTAGACAATATTTTCATCAGAGCTAATAATTACTTTCTCCCCCTTTTTGTCAGAATCAAAAAGACATAGTAAAAATAAGTAAAGAGAAAAATAGATAAAGAGAAAAACTTAAAAATTCATAGATAGAAGCACAAAGGCAACAAACAAAACATCAGGTTCAAAAGAACAAGAAAAAACATCAGATCCAAAAGAAGACAGAAGCAAAAACAATAGGCAAGCAAAAACAAATAACTCCTAAGTGCCTAAGGATTCGGAGGCGGAGGCATTCTCTGAAGCAGCATAGCAAGCATGTTCTGGATGTTTTCATTGACAGTATCTTGCTTGTCCATTCTGGCCCGGAGTTCATTCTGATCTTGCTTGAGTTCTTTCAGAGTCTGAAGAACCGTAGGAATCACAGAAGAGGACTCCCCCAGAGTCAGAGCCTGCTGAGCTTCAGCTTCTGCAGCAGCTTGTGCTTCTGCATCTGCCAGAGCCTTGGCTTCAGCTTCCTTTTGCCTTAGGAGTTCAGCTTCCTTAGCAAGTCTTTCTTCTTCTAGCCTTTTGGCTTCAGCTGCTTCTCTTGCAATTCTCTCTTCCTCTAGCCTTCTGGCTTCAGCCTCTCTGGCAAGTCTCTCCTGGAGTCTTGCCTCAGCATCTCTGATGTAGTCATTTCTGACTTGTTCAGAGATACTCTTCAGCCTAAAAGACTCAGATGTCATCCAGCCAATGACTCTGTTCCAGTGTGTCCTTACAGATTTAGGATCATCACTGATTTCAGAGTTAGTGACCAGAGAATCGACCTTTTGAACTGAAGCCTCTGCAATCATCATAATGGCTTCCTTAAGGGTAGGTTTAGAAAGTTCAGGTTCAGGTTCTGGTTCAGAGGTATGAGGTGGAGGGCTGAGATTCAAGGTTTGAGGTTCAGATTCTGACTCAGGTTGGGGTTCAGATTCTACTTCTGGTTGAAGACTTGGGGATGAAGCATAAAGAGGATTTAGGTCTAAAGGGTTAGAGTCTGCTTCAGGTACAGCGGGAATTTTTGGTGGGGTGATATCAGAGGTGTGGGGATCAGATGGTTGAGTTACAGAGGGTTGAGTTACAGAGGGTATGGTGGTTGTTTATTGTGGTGGAAGTGAAGTTGCTTCAGATTGTGGTTGAGTTTGTTGTTGTGAAGCAAGTCTGTGAGCGTAAAGTGTGGCTATTGTTGGGGAGTCAGGATCAGAAAGTTCTTGGTCAGAAGAAAGGGAAACATATGGAGGTGATTCAGGTGCAGAGGATGAAGAAGAAGAAGTGCTTTAGTAGGTTTGTTTAGGTTCAGAGGGAGGAATGAAAGTACGGGCTATATTTAAAACTGGTGTAGGTTTGGAGGTTCTGGTGATTGAGGGTGAAATATCAGAGGTGGTATAAATGGGTTGAGAAGAGAGAGGGTTAGAGGAAGCCATCAAAAATTCAGAGGTAGCAGGAGGAACAGACTTACCAGTAGAAAATTGCAGAGGAGCTGAAGATCCGCTTCCAGGAGCTCCTTCAAGTCTGGCCTTCTTTGCTGGTGGTGCTATCTTCTTTTCAGAAATACCTCTCTTGTATCTGACTAAATCTTCTTCAGAGTCCAGACAGTCATCGAGGCTGAAATCAGAGACATCAACACCTTCTTCCAGCAGACGATGAAGATAGATAGCAACAGCGTCTCTGGGCTCATTCTTGAAGAATCTGGCCAGGCCATGAGGCATCTTCCTCTGATCTTTCAAACTATCCCAGGATGTATCCAGAGTTGGCTTGACTTGTATTTTCTTGATTATCCCCATACTCTTGAGGTTTCTGGCATTCAGAGGCTTCCCCACATCTATTGCCAGATCATCCATCAACTTGGTCTTTTCCAGCTCATCTACCAGTCCATGCTCAATGAAGACGTCAGATAGCAATCTTCCCAGAGGAATATAGGATCTGGGCTTCATGTTATTCCTGGTTTCTCTGACTGAATCTCTCAGATATCTGAAGAGGAGAGCAGGGAGGTTGATCTTCACACCTTTCTGGATGCAGTACAAAATGCATTTCTGGTCTGCATTAATGTAATCAGAAGAGTTGGAGGCTGGACGGTGGTGGATAGTTCCCAGAATAATCTTCAGCCACACTCTGAGGTTCTGGTGTAGCTCCTTGTTCTTAGATGGGTTTCCTTCAACATTTGGTTTGAAGATTGTTGGGTTTATCACATCTGTTATGCGCTTTGACCTAGGAGAAATGTTGTAGATCCTTTTTCCTCCACTTCTTTCCATATTCAACAGAGAGGCAATGGATCCTTCTGTGATAACAATCTTCACCCCCAGAACAAATGAGACGATGAAGTTGTCATCTGCATCTGCATGTCTCCAGAACTCCTTGACTAGAAGTGGGTAAATTGGACCATACAACCTTTGGAAATAGTTCTCCCACCCTTGTTGACGCAGTTCTCCAGTTAGATCAACGCCATTTCTTCTTAGGTTGTCGAAATCAACCAACGATTCGCACAACACATCCAAACCTTCAAAGGGGGTTGAAAGGTTAATGTGGCGTTCACGGTCAAGAACGTGAGGTTCTTTGTAAACAGGGGTTATGGTGACGCTTGTAACCGTTGGTGTTTGAGTGTTTGAGGTTTGGGGATTAGAACTAGATTCCATCTGTTGAGAGAAGTTAAAAACTTCTTGTTGTTGAGCATCCATGAAGAAGAAGAAGATGAAGATGAAGAACTAGCAGAGAATGCTTCGAGAGAGGGTTTAGGGTTTTAGAGTGAGTGAGAGTGATAAGTGTGAAATGTGAGAAAAGTGTTTATATACCTAAGTTCAAACACATGCAAAACGACACACATTCCAGCGTTAGCACAAAAATCAAAATAGCACGCTTGGGGGGAAAAATGATTACAGCTAATAAATGAATGTCTAATCCCAACAGTACGCACACTGCTCTAGGAGATTTCAAACGTTCTGACCTTTGATTTCTTTTGACAGCTGTCTAGAAGTTCTAGGGTTAGACGTTTTAATGCTCCACGTGTTCTTGTATCTGATCTTCAGGAATACCAAAGGATTGGTTTCTGAAGATTTCTAACTCAGATATCTTCTTAACTTGGTAGAAGTATCAGAGTCAGAGGCAGAAGTACATTTGTTTACATCAGATTCACATTTTACATTTTTCAGAGCCATTTTTCACTCAGGGCAATTTTTAATGTTCAGATTTTCTAAGATAAAAAGAAATCTATCTTCAGCTAGAGGCTTAGTAAAGATATCTGCCCATTGATGTTCTGTATCAATGAACTTCAAAGTTACTATCCCTTTCTGAACATAGTCTCTGATAAAATGATGTTTTATTTCTATGTGTTTAGCTCTGGAATGTAGAATGGGATTCTTACTTAAACAAATAGCAGCAGTATTATCACAAAAGATAGGAATGTTACTCTCAAATATCTGAAGATCTTCTAGCTGATGCTTCATCCAGAGCATCTGAGTTGTGCACAGTGATGCTGAGATGTATTCTGCTTCTGCAGTTGATAGAGCAATAGTTGACTGTCTTTTGCTAGCCCAGGAGATTAGATTGTTTCCCAGAAGCTGGCAATTTCCAGATGTGCTTTTTCGTTCTATTCTATCTCCTGCGTAGTCTGCATCACAGTAACCAGAAAGTCTATACTCTGATGTTTTCTCATACATCAGGCCCATGTTAGGAGTTCCTTTCAGATACTTAAGAATTCTCTTAACAGCTGTTAAATGAGATTCTCTAGGATCTGATTGGAATCTGGCACAAAGACAGACGCTAAAGAGAATATCAGGACGAGTGGCAGTCAGATAGAGAAGAGAGCCTATCATACCTCGATAGAGCTTCTGAAAAACCTTGTTGCTTACCTCTTCCTTTTCCAGAATGCAAGTTGGGTGCATAGGAGTTTTTGCAGAGTTGCATTCAGTCATATCAAACTTCTTCAGAACGTCTTTAATGTACTTGCTTTGATGAACGTACGTGACTTCTGGAGTTTGATTAATTTGAATTCCCAAAAAGAACTTTAGTTCTTGCATTAAACTCATTTCAAATTCTGCCTGCATTAACTTAGAAAATTCTTGGCAAACAGAGATATTAGCAGAACCAAAAATAATGTCATCAACATAAATCTGGCATATCATGAGATCATTATTAAGGTTTTTACAGAAGAGTGTAGAATCAACTTTCCCTCTGATAAAATTTTGTTCCAGAAGAAAATTGCTTAAGCGTTCATACCAAGCTCTGGGAGCTTGTTTAAGTCCATATAAGGATTTCTTAAGTTTAAAAACATGTTCTGGAAAGTTTGAATTTTCAAAACCTGGAGGTTGATTGACATACACTTCTTCTGAAATATAACCATTAAGAAATGCACTCTTGACATCCATTTGGTATAATTTGATAGAGTGATTAATAGCAAAAGATACAAGAAGACGAATAGATTCTAACCTCGCGACTGGAGCAAAAGTTTCATTATAATCAATACCTTCTTGTTGACTATAACCTTGAGCTACCAGTCGTGCTTTGTTTCTGACAACTTCTCCTTTCTCGTTCAGCTTGTTTCTGAAAACCCATCTGGTTCCAATGACGTGAGTGCCTCTGGGTTTAGGAACGAGATCCCAGACATCATTCTTGGAGAATCGATCTAATTCTTCTTGCATAGCTGCCACCCAATCGTTATCTTGAAGAGCTTCATCACAAGACATAGGCTCAATCAGAGATACCAGTCCCAGAGGAGTATCTTCAGAAGTCCTGAAGGTAGATCTGGTTCTGACGGGTTCATCTTTGTTTCCCAAAATCAAATCTTCAGATACGTTAATACGACTTTTAACTTTCCTTGGAATTTCTGGAGATTTAATTTCTTCAGAGTCTTGAGTGACAGTTGCTTCTGGAGTTTTATCAGATTCTACCAGAGTGATCTCTAAATCTGCAAACTTTTCAACTAGCTTTGACTTTTCAGGGTCAAGCTTATCATCAAATCTGACATGAATTGATTCTTCCACAATTTTGGTTTCTGTGTTATATACTCTGTAGCCTTTAGAGCGTTCTGAGTATCCTAACATGATACCTTTCTGTGCTTTGGAATCAAACTTGTTCAGATGTTCTTTAGTATTTAATATAAAGCAAGAGCATCCAAAAGGATGAAAATATGAGATGTTGGGTTTTCTTCCTTTACACAGTTCATAGGGAGTCTTTTCCAGAATAGGTCTTATAGAGATTCTATTCTGAATGTAACACGTTGTATTTACAGCTTCTGCCCAAAAGTGCTTTGCTACATTAGTTTCATTGATCATGGTTCTGGCCATTTCTTGGAGTGTCCTATTCTTCCTCTCTACAACTCCATTTTGTTGTGGAGTTCTAGGGCAGGAGAAATCATGGGCTATTCCATTAGAATCAAATAATTCTTCAAAATCTTTATTTTCAAATTCTCCACCATGATCACTTCTGACTCTAACAATTTTAGAGTCAAATTCTTTTTGCACTTTGGAACAGAAACTGGTGAATACAGAGTGAGACTCACTCTTGTGCTTTAGGAATTTTACCCATGTCCAGCGACTGTAATCATCAACAATGACTAATCCATACTTCTTTCCATTAACTGATGCTGTTTTCACAGGACCAAATAAGTCAATGTGAAGAAGTTCCAGAGGCTTAGAGGTAGAAACAACATTTTTCTTTTTAAAAGATGTTTTTGAAAATTTTCCTTTCTGACAAGCTTCACACAGAGCATCTGAAGAAAACTTCAGTTTTGGTAGGCCTCTGACTAACTCAAGCTTAGTTAGCTGAGAAAGTTTCCTCATGCTAATGTGGCCCAAGCGTCTATGCCATACCCATTGCTCTTCGTGAACTGACATTAGACATTTAACATTTTGATCTTTTAAATCAGAAAGATTTATTTTGTAAATGTTGTTTTTCCTCTTGCCTGTGAAAAGGACAGAGCCATCGTTCTGATTAATGGCTTTACATGTTTTTTGATTGAAGATTACATCATAACCGTTATCACTTAATTGACTTATGGATAACAAGTTATGCATTAATCCTTCTACATAAAGAACATCAGATATAGAGGGAAGAGTACCATTACCAATAGTTCCGGAGCCTCTGATCCTTCCTTTCTGATCTCCTCCGAAGCCTACAAATCCAGCGTCTTTAAGTTCCAGACTTTGGAACATAGACTTTCTTCCCGTCATGTGTCGCGAGCATCCAGAGTCCAGGTACCATGACTGGTGTCTGAACTTTGCTGCATAGGATATCTGCAACATAGATAATCTTATCTTTCGGTACCCAGAATCTCTTGGGTCCTTTTAGATTAGTTTTCCCAGAGTTTCTTACAACTTTGGGTCTTCTAGCATTTTTAAATTTGTGTTCTTGTGTGTGTGTGTGTAGTGATATGAAAAAGGAGATTTAATTTTATCACTTGCAGAAGTTTTATCTTCATTAGGATCATACCCAATTCCCCTTTTATTGTTCTGACTTACTCCATAAATCATGGATGCCATAATACTCCTATCTATCCCATTCTTCAGAAATTCTTGAAAGGCTTCTTCATATTTGTAAATAGTTTTATTTGAAATTTGTGGTGCTTGAGGTAACGTTTCTTCTAATTTTATTTTTGCTTCATCTCTTTCTAACATTAAAGATTTGATTGTATCTTCTTGTGATAGAATTGTTATCTCAAGTTCACTACACTCTTCAAATTTTGCTTTAAGACAGCCTTTAACGTTTTTAAACTTTTGTTTTAATTTCTGATAAGAAGTAAGAGTTTCTGACAAACATGATTCTAAGTCAGATCTAGAAAGTTCAGAAAATACCTCTTCAGATTCTTCGTCTGAACAGCTGGATGTGGTAGCCATAAGTGCTACGTTGGCTTGTTCATCAGAGTCAGATTCTGATGATCCAGATTCACTGTCATCCCAGGTAGCCATCAGTCCTTTCTTTGTTCTGAAGGTGTTTTTCTTGAAGCTTTCTTTTCTAGGGTTGTCTTTCTTCAACTTGGGGCATTCATTTCTGTAATGACCTGTTTCTTTACATTCATAACAGGTGATATCTTTGTTAGCTTTACCTTTTGAAGTTGACTCTGATCGATCCCCTCTGGGTCTTGGTCTTCTGAAGTTGTTGTTCCTCTTTTTCCAGAGTTGCTTAACTCTTCTGGTTAGTAGGGACAGCTCTTCTTCATCATCAGAGTCTTCAGGTTCAGAGTCGTCAGTATCTTCAGTTTCTGCCTGGAGAGCTTTGGTTCTGTCAGGTTTCCGTCTTTCAGATCTGGACTTTAGCGCTACGGACTTGTTCTTTTTCTGAGGCTCATCCTCCTCTAGTTCTATCTCATGACTTCTGAGAGAACTAACAAGTTCTTCAAGGCTGATATTGTTCAGATCCTTTGACAGCTTCAGAGCAGTAACCATAGGTCTCCATTTCTTTGGCAGACTTCTGACTATCTTCTTAACATGATCTGCAGTCGTGTATCCTTTGTCTAGCACTTTAAGACCTGCAATAAGAGTTTGAAATCTAGAAAACATAACCTCTATAGCTTCGTCGTCTTCCATTTTGAAGGCTTCATATTTCTGGATAAGTGCCAGAGCCTTCGTCTCCTTGACTTGTGAGTTTCCTTCATGGGTCATCTTCAGAGAGTCAAGTATATCTTTGGCTGTCTCTCTGTTGGTGATTTTTTCATATTCGTTGTATGATATAGCATTTAGAAGTATTGTTCTGGCCTTGTGGTGATTTTTGAAGACACGTTTCTGATCTTTTGACATTTTGCTTCTGGGAACTTCAGCTCCATTTAAGACTGGAGGTTTGTATCCATCTGTGACAATGTCCCAGAGGTCAGCATCATAACCCAGAAAGAAACTTTCGATTCTGTCTTTCCAGTAATCAAATTTCTCTCCATCAAAAACAGGAGGCTTGGCATTGTAAGAATCTCTTTCATTTGAGTGGGCCATTGTTTTTCTCGAACTGGATCTCTCTAGACGGTTAAGTGTTTGATTAGAAAATCAATAACAGAGCTGGAGCTCTGATACCAATTGAAGGTGAGAAAAACAAGAAAGGGGGGGGTTTGAATTGTTTGGAAAAATAAGCGCTTTTCAAAATGAAAATCACACAAGGATTTTATACTGGTTCGCTTATAACACAAAGCTACTCCAGTCCACCCGGCCGAGGTGATTTCGCCTTCAACAAGGACTTAATCCACTAATCTTGAAAGATTACAAACAACGTCTAAGATACAAAATCTCTTAGCCCTCTCAAGTATACAGACTACACAGAGTCACTTGAGGAATTTAACAAACAAAAGATGAAAGGTTTATGTAATTTAGAGTGCTTCTAAGAAAGCAAATATTACAATGTAAAGAACAAAAGTTTTTCACGTAATAAGCAAAAGCTTCGTGAAGATCTTAGAGAGAAGAGTGTTTTTCTTGACTTGGTGTTTCAGTATAATTTTTGCTTGTTGGCTTACTGATTGTTCACTAGTGTGTTGCTGAAAGTTGATTTGCAATCCTTTATATAGATCAGTGAGGTAGTAGTTGAAACTGGTGGATATTGAGATGAAGTTACGCCATCACATAATTAGCTAATGCAGGATGACTTTTTCTTCTTGAAATGACTACTTACCACAAGTAGTATTTTCTTTATTGAGATTGGAGATTAACGTCTCTTTCTCAATTAGGAAATCCATTTGAAAATCTTTACTTGTCTTCAACGTTACTCTTTCATGATTAGCAAATCCATAATCAGAGTATTTGTGTTTCTGGAGAACCTTGGAATCTTGCTTCTGATGTTGATCTAAATAGATTCTTCAGGTAGCGTTGTTCAGAGTCAGAGGTTCTAGAACTTACTTCTTGTTCAGATGCTTCTGATACTTGTTGTTTAGTTCAGAGTTTGACTTTCTTGAACTTGTTTCTACTTCAGAGCTTCTGATCATTTGATAATATGCTTTTGGTCTGGTATTGTATCTGATGATGTCATCAGAATCCTGCACACTTAGAAACTTTTCGTTAGGGTGCCATTTTTGGTTTCATCCTTTGTTATCATCAAAATAAAGGAATCTGTTGTAGAACAATTTTTGTTCTTACAATCCTCACAACTGTTGCCTTCAATGACCAATCGATGACCCTACGATGACCCTTTTACATCCAAAGGATAGAACTACTTACTTCTCAATAGTAAGGACAGTTTTACCCTCATAAGGATAGGAAATGCCCGGAAAGACCTCAGATAGGTATAACCCTTAATTGCTCATTCATAACCTAAAATACTTTTCACACCTCACACATTTCCAAACATCTTTTTAGAAAATCACCACTTGGCATACATCCGCACTAGGATCATTGCCGAGTTATATTTTTCTAAACAACTTTCAAAACTAAACGAGATAACCACTTTGTATACATTCATACAAGAATCATTACAAAGTTAAATTCTCCTTTTCAAAACACTTTCTACACATTTTTCAAACACTTTTTCAAACGAGAAAAAAAAACATAAATGATTGAGCAATCAAGAGCCCATGGATAACCATGGATACAAAGGGTGCTAACACCTTCCCTTTGTATAATGTACCTCCCGAACCTAAGAATCTAAATTAAGGTCTTTCCTGTTCTTTTCCACCTTTCCTTATGGGATAAAAGAAAAGTCGGTGGCGACTCTTGCTAACCGCGACATTGCGATTAAAAACACACAAAGTCAGTTCACCGTATGACAGAACTGGCGACTCTGCTGGGGATGACAAAGAGAGGTCACCTTAAAAAAAATCATTTATGTTTTCAAATTGTTCCTTCTTTTAGGGGTATTTTTTGAGTGAAAGATCCTACACCCGGATCTAGTGTACCTTAGGTAAGTAGCAATAGATCATCGTGACTATCCGGCGTATACTGGAATGGTCAAAATGATGGCTACGGTTAATGTGACACTTTGGATGTCCTGATGTTCCTCATGTTTACTTGAGGAAAAATTTGGCTTCCGCGTGGTGTCATCAAAGCATTAACCAGACCTTTAGAACCCTAATTGACTCATCTTAGCCATTAGAAAGTAGTGAGATAACCGACTTCGGTTCCGACTGGGGTTGGTTGAGACTCGATACTACACTCTTTGAGATTGGACTTTAGGGAAGCTTCGGTCAACCACTTGGTGTTGCACTGAAGTGGACTTAAAGGAAGGTCAATGATTTGAGATCCTTCTAGAACCCGGTTACTATTCTAGGACAGGTTGAACCAACCAAACTTCAGTGGGAAGGTATTTACCTATGGAACTCATGCAAGCCTTAAAACCTAGGAGTTATTGTTGTGTGACTTGTTTGTGCTTGTTGTTCACTGAACATCACAACATCATAACATCATGACATCATGACATTGTACTAACCATTTCAAGGACTTAGGGATTTAGCTTTGCTCTGTTAAACAGGTCATGGCTTCCAGGAAGACCATCCGGATCAATCTAGTAGCAATCTCTCCTCAACTAAAGGATTTAGTGTCAGAGCTTCCCGATCAGGCTCAGTTCATCAAGAAACATGGTCATCTCCTCAATTTGGTTACCACTGGTTTCAAAGAAGATATGATGAGAGTTCTATTCCAGTTCTTCGATCCTAAACATCATTGCTTCACTTTCCCAGATTATCAGTTGGTACCCACATTAGAAGAATTCTCCAAGTTGCTTGGGATACCTATCTTTGATCAAATACCTTTCAGTGGTTTAGAAAAGATGCCAAAGTCTGAAGAAGTTGCCGCAGCTTTACACCTGACAAAGTCCGACATTGAAACCAATTGGGTAACAAGGAGTGGAATGGAAGGTTTACTTGCCAAATTTCTGATAAGTAAGGCCCGAGAATTCCTAAAAGTTATGAATGTCCATGCTTTTGAAGATGTTCTAGCATTGCTAATCTATGGCTTGGTGTTATTCCCTAATCCAGACCAATTCATAGACATGAATGCTATTAAGATATTTCTCACTCATAACCCTGTACCTACCTTGCTGGGAGACATTTTGCATTCCCTCCACACTCGTACCATGAAGAAGCAAGGGACTCTCATGTGCTGCATACCTTTGTTGTCTAGGTGGTTTATTTCGCACCTTCCTCAATCGGTCTTGAAGAACGAGCAGAATTTGAAATGGTCTCAAAGGATAATGTCGCTCTCCCACCCAGACATCTGTTGGTGTCCTCAGTTCAAGGAAAATGTTACCATCATTGACCGTTGTGGCGAGTTCCCTAATGTACCACTCCTAGGAATAAGAGGAGGTATTACTTATAATCCTGCTTTAGCTCTGCGACAGTTTGGTTGTGCTCGAAGAGATGGTCCACATGAAATGATCATGGAAGGGATTGTGTTCGACTATGACAACGATTCCCAAGGCCTCCGTCAAAGATTTGTACGAGCTTGGGGCATGGTGAAGAGAGGTACGTTAGGACAAAAAAATTCTATTCCTATGGAACCTTATCTCAGATGGGTACGCGCCAGAGCTCGTGAACTTGTCATGCCATATCTTGCAATCGGACCTCAGATTGTCGAACCTGAAGCTGAAGGAGGTGCTCCTCAGATCATTCCTTATCCAGATATGCCTACCAATGTTGAGGAACTAAAGAAATCCTGGATCCAGTTGAGAGAAGAAAGGGATACTTTCGAGACTCAGTTCATCGCAGAAAGGAAGAAAGTATTAGAGCTCACCAGCCAGCTTAATGAGGAACGAAGACTCAATACATATCTTCGCCCAAAAAGAAGCCGTCCCTGGGAGATTTGAGCTTTCATTGTATTTTTATTATTTCCCTTTTGTAATGAACATTGATTAAAGAAATTATTAATAAAAGTTCCCCTCTTTTTGGTAGTTTACGCAAAGTTAAATTCTAAAAGTCCTTGAAAACATTTCATACATTGCATTGCATAACATAACATTGCATAACAGGTATTCCAAAAGACCATATTCTCACGGTCTTCCTCTTAAACAGAAAAATGGCTCTCGAACAAACTGTCAAAGATCTCCAGGCTCAGAATGCTCAATTCCAGGAGATGATGCTGAGCTTATCCAAGGGGCAGGAAGAATTGAAAGCTCTCTTGCTCGAGAAGAAGAAAGACCAGAAACCTGTGGGTTACATTAACCCAAGAAGAAGGCTTAAAAGACAGGCCGCGAGAGTCAAGTTTGGAATTCCGAATGGTCCAGAAGAGGAGACGGAAAATGATTCAGGAGAGGAAGATGTTGATCTCTTCAACGCTGAGGACGATGAGGAAGATTATGAGGATGAATCGTACTCTCCAAAAGGTGACAAGTACAAGTTGCTGGAAGAACGTATGCTAGCTATGGAGGGTCAGAAGGCGCCCGGTCTGGATTTCGAAAGCTTGGGACTGGTCTCTGATGTGGTCATTCCCCGCAAATTCAAGATCCCCACTTTCACTAAGTACGATGGTGCATCCTGTCCTCAGATGCATCTGAGAGCTTATGTAAGAAAGATTCAGCCGCATACCACTGATAGGAAGCTGTGGATCCATTTCTTCCAAGAGAGTCTGTCTGGCACACAATTGGAATGGTATTATCAACTCGAGAGCTCTGACATCCGCACCTGGACTGATTTAGCAACAGCTTTCTATAAACAGTATCAGTATAACTCTGAACTAGCACCTACTCGGCTACAGTTGTAGAATATGACTATGGGATCCAAAGAGAGCTTCAAAGAGTACGCTCAGAAATGGAGAGATTTGGCTGGCAGAGTCAAACCCCCTATGACTGACCGAGAATTAGTGGACATGTTCATGGGCACCCTGACTGGCCCATTCTACAGCCATCTACTGGGAAGTTCTTCATCAGGTTTCACTGAACTTATATTGACAGGTGAGCGTGTTGAAAGTGGCATCCGAAGTGGAAAGATACAGGCGGCCACCTCTGCAAGCACCAAAAGGTCCTATCAGGGGAGGAATGAATCAAATGCTGTGTACGGTCAAAAGGGTCGTAACAAGAAAAATCGTGACCATACCATTGGAGCGGTTACGATTGCAGCACCGCCATCTCAAAACTTCCAGCCCAAACAAGACAAGCCAAGAAGGCAGTTTACCAGGATCAATATGACCTTGGCACAAGCACTGCAGGGGATGCTAAAGGCAAATCTGATCACCCTCAGAGATCCTCCTATGAAACCCAACACTGCTTCTTCTCGTTATAATCCCAATGCCAGGTGTGCGTATCACTCCGATAGCCCCGGGCATGATACAAACGATTGTTGGTCGTTGAAGAATAAAATCCAGGATATGATCGAAGCTAGAGAAATTGAATTTGAGCCTCCGGAGACTCCTAACGTCATCACTGCACCTATGCCTAACCATGACAAGACTGTTAATGCTGCGGATAACAATTCTCACATTTCTAATGTAGCTGATTTAACGTCTCCTCTCCTGATCATCAAGAAGAATTTATTGCAAGCTGGTTTATTTCCAGGTTGTGCTGAAAATTGCGATCGCTGCATACTTCGACCCAATGATTGCTTGAAGTTGAGGAAGGGTATTCAACGGCTGATGGATGATCGTACAATTCTCTTCGAAAAGATTCCCAAGGCGAAGAACCCTATTGAGGAGGTATCTGTGATTGCGAGGTCCAAAGTTCCAGTGAAGATTACCGCTCCTAGAGTACCTGTGAAGATTACTGCTGAGCCCAAGGTAGCGCCCCTAATCATTACTGCACCTGGCCCAGTACCGTATTCCTCAAGCAAAGCCATTCCATGGAATTATGGAGGTGATGTTTACATCCATGGTGTAAAGCAAGCTGGTAATTCTGCTAATCCTAATGACATTGTTGGGACTAGTAAAGTCACTCGAAGCGGAAGGATCTTCTCTCCAGAGATCTCACCTCCAGTTCCCGAAAACCGAGGAAAGGAACCAGTTAACCCTTCTTAGTCAAAAACACCGGTCGAAGTTACTACTGAAGGTGTCGCCAAACAAGAAATGGAAGAAGTGCTGAAGATCATCCGCAAGAGTGATTTCAATGTGGTAGAACAGTTGGGGCATACCCCGTCTAAGATCTCGATGTTATCCTTGTTGTTATCTTCTGAATCTCATGCCCATGCCTTGATAAAATTCTTGAAGACTGCTCATGTACCTCAGGAGACCTCTGTCGATCAGTTCGAAAACTATGTTGCTAGCCTGACTGTTGACGATGGCCTAGGTTTTTCCAACGCTGACCTGACACCAGCAGGGAAGAATCACAATAAAGCTCTGCATATCTCCATTGAATGTAGGGGGATCACCTTGTCTCATGTGTTGATCGATAATGGCTCTTCTTTGAATGTGCTACCGAAAGCCGTGCTCGATAAACTTGACTGCAAGAGCATTAAACTGAAGCCTAGTGACATTGTGGTGCGTGCTTACGATGGTGCGAAGAGTGTTGTCCATGGTGAAGTGGTTCTCCCTATCAAAATAGGACCTCAAGTCTTCAATACTACCTTCCACGTAATGAATATTCGTCCTGCCTATTCCTGCTTGCCGGGACGCCCTTGGATTCACGGGGCAAGTGTTGTAGCTTCGTCTCTCCATCAAAAGCTGAGATATCCAATAGAGGGTAAGATCGTCACTGTGTGTGGGGAAGAAGAGTATATCGTCAGTAGTGTGCATACCTTCAGATACGTTGAGATGGATGGTGAATTCTTCGAGACTCCGTCTCAGTCATTTGAAGTGGTTCCTCCGCCCAGCCCTGTCCATAAGCCAACTCCCCTTGTGACCGAGGTTATTCGAGCTCCTCCTGCCATGATTTCTCTGAAAGACGCTCAAGCTGTGGTCGAAAATGGTGGTCGTACTGGTTGGGGTCAACTGATCAACATACGCTACAAGTCTGATAAATCTGGTCTGGGATTTAACTCTGAAAAGAGGGTCAAAGATCAAATCAATGTTGTAGAAGATGCTGATAGCGATTGCGACCTGGATAGATGGATTTTCCCAACAATTGGCGACGGACTCAATAATTGGAAGGCTGAAGACACTACCCCGATTTCCTTTAGTCAGGAGTAATTGTTATTGTCTGTTTTAGTGTTGCAAATTTTTTTTTTAATTTTAAATGTTTACAATTGAACTTCTTAAAGCATTGTGTCTATGCCCGAGGCACAATAGCTAATTTGTTAAGGGTTTGTCATTTCATAAGCATATTCATATTCAATAAATCAATGGACGTTTTGCATTCAAATATTGCGCTCTTTATCTTTCCTGTCATCTTCCAAAAAAGCTATGTTTCTTACACACACTCACGTAACGAATTGCAGGTCCCTACCCACCCTGGATCCTGTCGATAATAGTTCTACTACTGTTCATTATGACTTTGAAAATCCGATCTACCAAGCCGAGGATGGAAGTGAGGAAGATTGTGAAGTACCTGGAGAACTTGCCAGACTGTTACTGCAAGAAGAAAGGACTATACAGCCGCATGAAGAGTCAATCGAAATTGTAAACCTGGGTACTGAAGTGGACAAGAAAGAAGTCAAAATAGGAGCAGGCTTGGGAGACAGTGTCAAGGAAAGATTGATTCAGATGTTACATGACTATATGGAGATTTTTGCTTGGTCGTATGAGGACATGCCAGGACTGGATACTGATATAGTAGTGCATCGTTTGCCAACGAAGGAAGATTGTCGTCCTGTTAAGCAAAAGGTTCGCCGCATGCGTCCTGAAATGTCTGAGAAAATCAAAGCCGAAGTTATGAAACAGTTCAATGCCGGTTTTCTAGCTGTTACTTCTTATCCCCAATGGGTTGCTAATGTGGTACCAGTGCCGAAGAAGGATGGCAAGGTGCGAATGTGCGTAGATTACAAAGATCTGAACAAAGCGAGTCCCAAAGATGACTTTCCACTCCCGCACATCGATGTTCTGGTAGATAACACCGCTCAACACAAAATATTCTCCTTCATGGATGGATTCTCAGGTTATAATCAGATTAAAATGGCACCTGAGGACAGGGAGAAAACTACGTTCGTGACGCAATGGGGCACTTTCTGCTACAAAGTAATGCCATTCGGTTTGAAGAATGCAGGAGCAACATACCAGCGTGCTATGGTAGTCTTGTTCCATGATATGATTCATCATGAAATAGAGGTATATGTGGATGACATGATAGCTAGATCTCATACTGAAGAAGAACATCTCGATCATTTATACAAACTGTTTGAGAGGTTGAAGAAGTACAAGTTGAGATTGAATCCGAACAAATGCACCTTTGGAGTAAGATCCGGTAAACTCTTGGGATTTATTGTCAGTGGTAAAGGAATTGAGGTCGACCCGGCTAAGGTGAGAGCTATCCAAGAAATGCCAGTACCCCGTACAGATAAGGAAGTCAGAGGTTTCTTGGGACGTTTGAATTACATCGCCCGGTTTATCTCCCATTTAACTGCTACCTGCCAACCCATCTTCAAATTACTGAGGAAAAATCAAGAGATGATATGGAATGATGAATGCCAAGAAGCTTTTGACAAAATCAAGAAATATCTCCAGGAACCTCCAATTCTGATACCACCAGTTGAAGGAAGACCTCTAATCATGTATTTGACCGTGTTAGAAAATTCAATGGGGTGTGTATTGGGGAAACATGACGAGTCTGGTCGAAAAGAGCATGCCATATACTACCTTAGCAAAAAGTTTACCGACTGTGAAACAAGATACTCACTGCTCGAGAGAACTTGCTGTGCTTTGGCCTGGGCTGCTCGCCGACTAAGACATTATATGTTGAATCATACCACTTTGTTGATTTCTAAGATGGATCCCATCAAATACATATTCGAGAAACCTGCCCTCTTCGGAAGAATAGCGAGATGGCAGATGATCTTAACAGAGTACGATATCCAGTATACCACCCAGAAAGCAATCAAAGGAAGCGTGCTAGCTGATCATTTGGCTCATCAAGCGGTGGACGATTACCAATCTATGAATTTTGAGTTTCCAGATGAGGATGTCATGTTTGTTACTGATTATGAAAAACCTAGACCGGATGAGGGACCCGAACTGGGATCCCGATGGACTATGGTTTTTGATGGATCTTCTAATGCATTGGGCCATGGTGTTGGGGTTGTAATTATTTCTCCCGGGGGTTACCATACACCTTTCACTGCTAGACTATGTTTTCATTGTACCAATAATATGGCTGAGTATGAAGCATGTATTTTGGGACTCAAGGCTGCTATAGACCTGCGAATCAAGTTTTTGAGTGTGTACGGAGACTCAGCATTAGTGATCAGTCAGATCAAAGGAGAATGGGATACCAAACATCCGAATCTCATCCCTTATCGAGAACGGGTGATGACATTAATCCCATACTTTGAAGAGATTACATTCGAACATATCCCACGAGAAGAGAATCAATTGGCAGACGCATTGGCTACCATGTCATCTATGTTCAGAGTTAGATGGGACAGTGAGGCTCCTAGGATCACCATTGAACGATTAGATGGGCCAGCATATTGTTATGAACTTAACGCTGAAGGAATAGAGGAGAAACCTTGGTTCCACGAAGTGAAAAGATATTTAGAAACTCAGGAATACCCTGAAGGGGCATCCATCAATGACAGAAAATTCCTGAGGAAGCTCTCCGCTAAATTCTTTCTGAGTAATGGAGTGTTATACAAACGTAATCATGATTCGACTCTGCTTCGCTGTGTGGATAGAAAGGAAGCAGAAAGGATTATGGAAGACATGCATGGCGGTATGTTTGGGACTCATTCTAGTGGACATACAATGACCAAGAAGATTCTGAGATCAGGATATTATTGGTCTACCATGGAAGCTGATTGCCACCATCACTCCAGAACCTGCCACAAGTGTCAGATCTATGCGGACAAAGTACATGTGCCTCCTGCTCCATTGAACGTGTTGACATCACCTTGGCCCTTTGCAATGTGGGGCATCGATATGATTGGAGAGATTAAACCTACTGCTTCTAACGGACATCGTTTCATCCTTGTTGCTATTGATTACTTTACGAAGTGGGTAGAGGCGGCCTCATTTGCTTCTGTCACCAAGAACGTGGTGGCACGGTTCATCAAGAATAGTCTTACTTGTCGATATGGCATCCCTGAAAGAATTATCACTGACAATGGTACTAATTTGAACAACAAGATGATTACTGAACTCTGCACGCAGTTCAAAATAAAACACCATAACTCTTCCCCGTACCGGCCAAAGATGAACGGCGTCGTGGAGGCGGCTAATAAGAATATCAAGAAGATCATACAAAAGATGGCAATAACGTACAAAGACTGGCATGAGATGTTACCGTTTGCTCTCCATGGTTATCGCACTTCAGTGCGCACTTCGACAGGAGCAACTCCTTTCTCTTTAGTCTACGGAACGGAAGCCGTATTACCGGTGGAAGTTCAGATTCCCTCTCTAAGGATCATGAAAGAGGCGGGTTTAGACGAGGATGAATGGATTCAAACTCGACTCGATCAGATAAATTTGATTGATGAGAAGAGACTTGCGGCTGTTTGTCATGGGCAGATATATCAGAAGCGCATGACCCAGGCATTTAACAAAAGAGTCAAGAGACAGGTGTATCAAATTGGCGACTTGGTGATCAAGCGTGTCATTCTACCACAAGGTGATCCCAGAGGCAAGTGGACTCCCACATACGAAGGGCCATTTGTGGTTAAGAAAGTATTCTCTGGTGGAGCCATGATACTTGCTACAATGGATGGCGAAGACTTCCCGCATCCTGTGAACGCGGACATAGTTAAAAAATACTATGCATAAAAGAGACCCGCTAGGTCGACGTACCTAGGCAAAAGTAAGGGCATCCCGGCGAACCAAAAGGGTTCGGGCAAAAATTAGGGATAAACATATAAAAATGTACACCCGGCAAGTCGAAAACCTGAAAAGGCGGCTTGGGCAAAAAAGGGCATCCTGGTGGACTAAAAACCTGAAAAGGCGGTCCAGGCAAAAATTAGGGATTAAAGCGTATGACTATGTCCCGTTCTCTGTCAGCTTCAACCAGGTCAAAGGGACTGAACAAGCCAATCACTTCTATCCGACAGCAGGAGATTAGAGGCTTGAAGACATAATGACAGTAGTGGAATTAGAATCGATAGGACTTTTTCTGCATAGCTTTCTCTCTGTTTTCCTGACAATTTCCTCTTACTAGGATTTCTGTCTCCTTGTACTCAAATTGCCTATTTATAGGCCCTCTTTCAAAATCAATACAATTTTATTTCGAAAAATGCTGTTGTCTTACTTCCTCTGCTTTGCTTGCATAAACGTCCATTGATTTAATTTGAATTGATTTATGCATTTGAATACGATCAATGTTTACAAAAATGCATGCCTAAAATAGAAATAGCGATTACTACAAGACTTCAGGATCGAGGAGAAGGTCTAACCATGCTTTCCAATGAATCCGTCGCTAATTCTATTCCCCAACAAGAACCAGCTATTTCCCAGAAGAGGTTGGCATCGCCAGACAGACTGGCCATCTCTTCCATCCCCAGCCGGGCTCTGTTGAGTGTTTTCCGCCATCAGACAGAAATCAAGTATCCTCAGCTAAGAAAGGGTCATCAATACAAATATCTCCGACCAGAAGACTGAGATTTATTTCCCCAGTAGAGTCCCCTGGAAGAACGTTTCAGACACATAGTGCATTCATTGCATCATTCCATATCATATACATGCGTACAATGTTCGCATTTATTTCAGACGCATAATTCATTCATTACGTCATTGCGCAGCACACGCATGCATACAACATTTGCATCTCATGCATCATGACATTGCATGAAACTAACTTGATTTTTCAGGTTAAGCATCCTCCGGATACGGTCAAATAAAGATCCACTCAGGCGGGCATCTTTATCGATTACAGATATATCTTTCAGATATACTCCATGTCGACATTCATCCTGACATTCTCCTAATGATGGCATCTTTAAGCCCATCCCAGACATTTATCGCGGATACAACATATACAAATATCATCGAATATAGCCTAACGTACGGTTCATTCCGATTCAGCCCGACATATGATTCCTTCAATTATTTCAAGACGGTCTAGCGTACGACCCATTCGGATGTTCATCTCCTCAGATGCTACCTAGCGTACGGTACATTCTGACATGGTCTAGCATACGACTACCCTTTCATCCTCAGACGCGGCCAGACAGACGACTCATTCCGCAACTCCAATGCGGCCTAACATACGACCCCTTTGGATCTTCAAATCGGATACGATCTAGCGTACGATCTATTCTAATTCCACCTTCCTCAGATACAGCCTAATGGATGGCCCATTCTGCAACTCAGATACGATCTGGCGTACGATCCATTCTGATCTTTCATCCCCAGTGAAGTCACCCGCCTAATGGACGACTCAGTCCGCTATTCAGATACGATCTAGCGTACAATCTATTCTATCCCTTATCCCCAGTAGCGTATAACACACTCTGACTCTCCAGCAAAATCGACAACATAATGAAGGACTCACTATACGGTCTAACGTACGACCCGGTGGGCCATCCATGTCTTCGGATATCGTCTAACGTACTACACAATCTGAAGTTTCCATCATCAAATTTCCTGGATGGCATCATTAAGCCCCCCTCTCGATTGACAAGTGCAAATTTTTGGGGCATTCTAGTGTTCAATAATCTTCCACCTCCAAACCACGAACGGCATACTTGCCATCCTAACTCTCTCGGTTCAAGAATATTGAACAGGGGCAGCTGTCGTACTCCAAAATTTGCCCATTAATCTTGCAAAGCATTTCTCGAGGTACTCCGATTTATTCTACAAGGTACTGACCTTAAAGAGACAAAAGCCCAGCTCACAACAGGCCCAATCCAGAAAATGGCCCAAACTGGCCTGCTCGCTAGGCGAGCAAACCCTTCGCCTAGCGAACCCCTCGTTATGACGCTCGCCCCAGCGAAGCACTAGATCCAGAAAAAGCCCACACTAGCTGGCTCGCTAGGCGAGCAACTCCTTCGCCTAGCGAAGCTTGCGAACATCAGAATTTTTGGGCTTCATTCTGAGCCCATTAGGTCATAACAAGGACATTATAAATAGCTAAGCTTCAGTCACGAAAAGGGAGAGGAACGAAAACGGAGAAAGGAGAGCCCTAGCAAGCAAACCCTGATACTCACTGGAGACGAACCCTGAAGGAACTCGGCGGAACCAAGGTCTATCTCTGCCCAATTCAATCCGATTTGCCGATTCGAAGTCGCAATTCAGTTGCCAACAGGTTTACCTTACTATTACTGCCTTATGTTCTTAATCTACATATGGCTTCATGATTAGATTTATGAAAATAGCTTAAGTTTGGCATGTGAACTTTAATATGTATCTGAATACCTTAAATGATTAACCATATAATTGCGGTAATGAAAGCCATAAGGCATAAAATTGGTTGAAAATATACTGATATCAAAACCAGAATCCGCATCCGCTCGCTAGCACATCGCTAAGCGAGCATGCAGCGAGCATTCGCTAAGCCTTCGCTAGGCGAGGCAGGGGCGAACGTGACAGTAGCCGACTTTTCTGTTCTGATTTTTTACTCATGTTTTGTCATGCATCATTTATCCGACCTTATTTACTGTGGTGATCTTTTTTTCCCTTGGGGTGTAATCCTCGATTACACCCCGATTTGGTGTTCTGACATGTTTTGTTGAGTTTTGTAAAGGTTCACGTGCCTCAGGAAAGGATTGCTTGTTAGGTATCCCCCTTTATTTGTGGGGTACCCTTATGGAGATTCACCCTGAATTACTCAATTGATTTTAATGTATTAATTTTATGGCGAAGATCCATCCTAATGGCTTAATTATTCTTAATGTATTGATTTTAATATGGACCTAATTACCTACTTGATTACGGCTACCTCATTAATTGTAAAACTTTGCCTTTAAATAAGTGATCTCGGACCTCTCTTGGTTACCCTACGATATTACGGTATTACGGTCATGTCCCGCGAATGTGGGGATGCACTTAGCAAAGACCCTTCGTTTAAATCATCATAGTCTTTCGAATGTTGCCTTTGTCCCTCGATGACCCTTCGGTATAGCCTACGATTAAATGATGATAGTCCCTTCGAATGCTAAGGTATCCTCACAACTGTTGCCTTCAATGACCAATCGATGACCCTACGATGACCCTTTTACATCCAAAGGATAAAACTACTTACTTCTCAATAGTAAGGACAGTTTTACCCTCATAAGGATAGGAAATGCCCGGAAAGACCTCGGATAGGTATAACCCTTAATTGCTCATTCATAACCTAAAATACTTTTCACACCTCACACATTTCCAAACATCTTTTTAGAAAATCACCACTTGGCATACATCCGCACTAGGATCATTGCCGAGTTATATTTTTCTAAACAACTTTCAAAACTAAACGAGATAACCACTTTGTATACATTCATACAAGAATCATTACAAAGTTAAATTCTCCTTTTCAAAACACTTTCTACACATTTTTCAAACACTTTTTCAAACGAGAAAAAAAAACATAAATGATTGAGCAATCAAGAGCCCATGGATAACCATGGATACAAAGGGTGCTAACACCTTCCCTTTGTATAATGTACCTCCCGAACCTAAGAATCTAAATTAAGGTCTTTCCTGTTCTTTTCCACCTTTCCTTATGAGATAAAAGAAAAGTCGGTGGCGACTCTTGCTAACCGCGACATTGCGATTAAAAACACACAAAGTCAGTTCACCGTATGACAGAACTGGCGACTCTGCTGGGGATGACAAAGAGAGGTCACCTTAAAAAAATCATTTATGTTTTCAAATTGTTCCTTCTTTTAGGGGTATTTTTTGAGTGAAAGATCCTACACCCGGATCTAGTGTACCTTAGGTAAGTAGCAATAGATCATCGCGACTATCCGGCGTATACTGGAATGGTCAAAATGATGGCTACGGTTAATGTGACACTTTGGATGTCCTGATGTTCCTCATGTTTACTTGAGGAAAAATTTGGCTTCCGCGTGGTGTCATCAAAGCATTAACCAGACCTTTAGAACCCTAATTGACTCATCTTAGCCATTAGAAAGTAGTGAGATAACCGACTTCGGTTCCGACTGGGGTTGGTTGAGACTCGATACTACACTCTTTGAGATTGGACTTTAGGGAAGCTTCGGTCAACCACTTGGTGTTGCACTGAAGTGGACTTAAAGGAAGGTCAATGATTTGAGATCCTTCTAGAACCCGGTTACTATTCTAGGACAGGTTGAACCAACCAAACTTCAGTGGGGAAGGTATTTACCTATGGAACTCATGCAAGCCTTAAAACCTAGGAGTTATTGTTGTGTGACTTGTTTGTGCTTGTTGTTCACTGAACATCACAACATCATAACATCATGACATCATGACATTGTACTAACCATTTCAAGGACTTAGGGATTTAGCTTTGCTCTGTTAAACAGGTCATGGCTTCCAGGAAGACCATCCGGATCAATCTAGTAGCAATCTCTCCTCAACTAAAGGATTTAGTGTCAGAGCTTCCCGATCAGGCTCAGTTCATCAAGAAACATGGTCATCTCCTCAATTTGGTTACCACTGGTTTCAAAGAAGATATGATGAGAGTTCTATTCCAGTTCTTCGATCCTAAACATCATTGCTTCACTTTCTCAGATTATCAGTTGGTACCCACATTAGAAGAATTCTCCAAGTTGCTTGGGATACCTATCTTTGATCAAATACCTTTCAGTGGTTTAGAAAAGATGCCAAAGTCTGAAGAAGTTGCCGCAGCTTTACACCTGACAAAGTCCGACATTGAAAATATAATATATTGTATTTTATATATTATATAACTGCTTAAGACTTCATTCCCCTGCATTGTCTCTTTTATATCACAATCTTTATAAAAAAATATGTGATTGAGTACTATTTTTTAGATGACAAATAAAGAAAAAGTTCATCTTACAGTAAATCAAGTTTAAATCATAATGACTTATTATTTGTAATAATCAACTTCGTTCAGATTTTGATTTATAAAGTTTGAATCTCAACCATATTAAATCAAGTAATATATATACTATTTAAATTTGGAATTTTTTTTTCTTATTGTATTTAAATTTGGAACCTATTCTTATCAACTTGGAAGGTATTTTATTTTTTACGTAAATTAACAACAATATTAAATTATTTAATTAATTTTAATCAATTTTATTAATTATTTATTTTAATTAAAATTTATGATTTTATAACATTTAATTATAAAATTAAATATGTTTTTAATCTTCTAAATATAACAATTTTTGTTTTCATCTCTCTAAATAATTTTGTTTAAATAAAAAAGAAAGACATTTTCACAATTATTCTATTACAAAGTTTACATTATATAAAAAATTTACAAAACCTTTAGTATTGGTCAAAGTTAATATTACTCTATTTTTTTATTTCATATTTTTTAATATTTATTTATTTAGCGTTTCTTTAAAAAGATAATATAAGATTTACAATTACAAATACGATAAAATAATAAGTTACATTAAATTTTAATTTTACAGTAAGATATTAATAATATTTTATACCATTTATACTATGCATTTAATTAAATGTGTTTACAAATTAAAGATATATTATATAAACTTTTTTATTTAGTGTCATCAATTAAAGTGTTGTTTTTTCTTATAGTTTGTGATTAAAAAGAAGCATGGACAAAATGCAACTAACATGGGTGATGAAGGTCTTTAAATAAAAAGAAGTATGTGCAAAATGCTATTAATAGGTAGGGGTGGCAAAGTGGAAAGAAATATGGAGAAATGCTACTAATATGTAGGAAGGGCAAAATAGTGGAAAGAAATATGGACAAAATGCTACTAATATGTAGGGAGGGCAAAATGGCAAAATTGTTGTCGGTCCCTTTTAGTAATTTTATTGATATCCATAAAAAAATATAAAAAGAATAATTAAAAAGGAACAGAGAAAATATAATATTTATTATAACATTTTTTTCCGGGTTTATAACATTTATTCATATAACCTTGAATCCACGTTGTCCATGTGTATAATTACTTGATTGAAAAAAAAATGTTAACTAATGATTTTAAAAGTGTTCATTATGATTGTTTGCTTGTATCTGAAATCTAAAACAGATATATTGTACGTTGCTTTATCTTGGGTTGTTACACACCTATTAATGCATTTATTGATGTTGTGACTACTCACTTATTTTTCTTAGACAAAGTGTGTACTCACAGACTCACAGTTTAAATAAGGGAAGTGATTTTTGGTTAGAGCAAAATGATTCATTTGAAAACTACACAATACAAAAAAATTTAATCTTTTTTAAACTTTCTTGTTTTTTTCATAGAAATTACTTATTTCTTGGGCATTATAATATGTTGTTTTTAACATTTTAATAATTATAATTTAACCTCTTAAAAATAAATAAATAAATAAAATATTGCAAGTTTAAATATTTGCATTGTAACAATTATAAACTCAATCGAATTAACTAGAATATGGATTAAGTACTCTATTGTCAAATACTATTTTCGTTTTTTATTATAAGTCGTTTTGGAAAAATATTTTATCCTACAATATAAATCGTTTTATAATATCAATGAATAATTACTATTATTTTTTCTATTATACCCTTAAATATTTATTATTCTCTTCCTTTTCAATTATGTTAATTTATCTTTTTAATGAAAGACAATTTTATAAAATCTTTTATAATTTCTCTTTTTCATACCACAATTATTACATTTTTTAACACGTGTGAAAAAACAAAAGCGAATAAAAAATAGATGGAGTATTCAATTCTTTTAATTTTATGGCTGAAGCAATTATGATCTTTTCTAGGGTGAAACAAATAAATTGACTAATGTTTTCATTAAATGAACAGTGGTGCTATGTTGACACTTATTAACTTTACACCTTATTTATACCGTAAATTTTTTTAAATATTTTAACTTTGACACAAAAACCAAAGTATGAAAAAAAATATTTAAAAAAACAAAAGGTACATCTTATAATATTTATATACCGTGTTGATGTAATTTTAGGTGTTAACTTAATATTTCTCTTTTAATCAAAAAATATTTATTCACTATTTGAACATTGTTTTGAACCTTTTTTTACTCTTTTTATTTGTAATAACTGATTTATTTTTTAAATTAAAAATGTTTTAAAATAAAAGACCATTTTCAATTTTTATTACAATATTAATTATTTTTTTCAATTCTATCTATTTTTCTATTAGATAGAAATATTATAATTTTTAAGCAAGATTGTTAGTTTTTAAAATGAAGAAAATAAGAAATAGAGAGGACGTTGATCTCTTATATTTAAGGATAAAAAAAAATAGAGTCTTATATTTAAGATTAAAAAAAGTAAGATTAAAAAAAGTAGAGACATTACTTTTTATAATTTAATTAATGATGGAGTTTTTTATCTAAATTTTAGATTTTATTTTAATCTCTTATCTAATAAAAGTTGTATATTAGTCATTTAAAAACTAATTTAAAAACTATTTTGTTAAATTAGTTAGTCATTTATGTTAAATTTTAGAGAAATGATATTCCTACACTAAACCATACACTACACCGTATTTTACTGTTCACCAATACGGTGAACAGTAAAATATTATAATAATAAAATATTATTTTATAAAAATATATAAAAAAGTTATTATTTTTTTATTTTTTTATTTAAGAGTATCGTGTGATTAATCAATTTTATAACTTCATTCACCAATATTTAATATTTGATTAATTAACTTTGTTTTACAACTAAAAATTATTTTTATATTTGGATGTTAATTAACCAATTTCATAACTTCGTTAATCATTTTTTTACCTTTCATTAATCAATTTTATTTTAATATATAAAGCACTATTCATGAACAGTAAATAGACACTGTTCACAGGAGTACTGTTCATGCGCGGTTCACATGATATTGTTCATGTACTGTTCACATCACTGTGATTTACTGTTCACGACACTGTTTACAGTATTTGTGAACAGTGCATTGGGTGTAGGTGTAACTTGTGGTGTACACATAGCAATGCTGTAAATTTTATGATAAGAGTTCCAAGATTATTAGAGTTGTATTTTTGAGACTCTGTGTTGCCTCATCAATATTAGAGGCTGGACGGGGAGAATATGCATCGAGACCAAGCCCCGGAGCACCAGTCGGAGGTGCGGGAGGGCCTAACAACGACGGTGAGAGGCTGGAGTACTATGTTTCTTACCTTTCTATCCCATTTTCTTTGGTTTGTTTGGAGCTTGAGCGGTAAGGTAAGTTCAACCGTTGGTGTTCGGTGATGAACAAATAGGAACTGGTGTGGTGTCGGTGGTGAACTGACAGGAACTGGAGCAATACCATGTTAATGGTTTCTGGGTTACGTTTCTTTTTGAAACAAATTGAATGCTTAATCTGAGAGTGTTTGGTAAATGAGTTTCTTTTTGTCTAAAAAAACATGTTAGATAAGATAAATCTATCAACATTGTCACCTATACAAAAGATAATATTTTTCACATCAATATTGTCACCTATATTATATAAAAGATAACATTTTTTTTATAAAATTTAATGAAAATGATCGATTAGATTAATTAAACAGTTTTTAAGGGATTAATATATATTATTTTTTTAGTTAAAAGATTAATGTGAAACATTAAATTTAATTAAAGAATCAAAAGATATTTGAAAACTATTTTTTTTTATAAATTTAGTAATCAAATTTGCTATCGATTAATCTAAAAGAATTAGTCTCCGAATTGAGAATTTGAGAGAAACATTTTCTCATACCCAAATTTGTACCAATATGACAACCCTTTGGCTTTAGTACTCCTTTTAATAAGAGAGATAAAACGTTTTGCATGAGTTGTATTATGAGTAAATTATTGAATACGTGAGATTATTTTCAATTACTCTTGTACGGTTTATTTGAATATTAACAAAAAAAATTAAGAAAAATTGAAAGAGATAAACTTGTTGGTCCTCTCCTCTCCCCTATTATGCTTCTATAAATACCCTAAAGTTTCTCAGAACGATACACACATTTCATAAAACTAGTCTTTCTATCATCCAAAAAACATGTTGCTTCTTATAATTGCTCCCATTAGAATTATTATTTCAACCATTGTGCAACATTTCATCCATAAAGATTTTCATGAAGCAGTGGCTAAAATGTCCATCATTGATGCTCTTGTCTTCTTTGTATATACCCTTCTTCTTCAAATCAAATATATATATACATTATAATTAAACTCAAATCACTAATATATTCATCTTCATACAAAGTTAATCTTATGTTTTCTGTGACCATAAACAATCTAAAACCAAAATATAAGCAAGAAAACTCAAATATATTTAGTCCAAAATTTAGACAAAATATATTTTGCTCATAACTTCTAACTATATATTATTTTTTTATTTTTTTTACTATGACATGTACAGATGATACACTCCATTGACAAGTGGGGAATATGGCATCGTATGCCTGTGTTCATGGGACTTTTTTACTTGGCTTCTAGGAGACATCTTCATCAACAATACAATCTTTTCAATGTTGGTCAAACACCTGTTGGAATTAGGTCTAATCCTTATGACTATCCCTACAGAACTGCTGATGGAAAATTCAATGACCCTTTTGATGATAATGCTGGAAGTGAAGGCTCTTTCATTGGCAGAAACATTCTTCCTGTGGATCAGAAGGACAAGGTCTAAACTCTAAATTTATTACATATAAAAAAAATTATGATTATTTAAAAATATATAATTGAATATTGTTTTTGTGCAGCTGTTGAAGCCAGATCCAATGGTGGTGGTTACAAAACTTTTGGCAAGAAAAACATTCAAAGACACTGGAAAACAATTCAATGTGTTGGCAGCAGCTTGGATTCAGTTTATGATACACGACTGGATTGATCATTTGGAGGACACTCAACAGGTGTGAAAGGATTTATAATTCACCACCTTAAAGTTACATAAAAAAAAATTATCATGTCAATTCTTTATAATTCTTTTAATAAACACCAAGTTCTAAGAAACCGTCCGTTACCGCGACAAAACAGTATCAGAATGTGTTTATACTGAAACCGAAACCGCGAATGTCTTGACATGACCATGACCATTATGTAAAACCTTTACAAACACTAACCTGTTGTGATTAATTTTATTATATATTAGATTGAACTCACTGCACCCCATGATGTTGCAAGCAAATGTCCATTAAAATCTTTCAAGTTCTTGAAAACAAAGGAAATTTCAACCGGATTCTATGATGTTAAGACTGGACATGCAAACATACGTACACCTTGGTGGTAAGAACATGTTGATTTTCCACGTATATACAGAAGTTTTTATTGAACTTAGACGTGACATGAATGAACTATCCACGTATATGTAATATGACAGGGATGCAAGTGTGGTATATGGAAGCAATGATAAAGTTTTGAGCCAAGTGAGGACTTCAATAGATGGAAAGCTAAAAATATCACAGGAAGGTACTCTTCTAGAAAACGAACATGGAGTTGCACTATCCGGTGATGTTCGCAATAGTTGGGCTGGTGTTTCAGTTTTACAAGCCCTTTTTATTCAAGAACACAATGCTGTTTGTGATGCTCTCAAGGTATAGATTAATTGTTCTATATCTGTTCTTAAGATAAGTGTCATTTTTAGTTCAAAAAACCTAATATATATTTTCTTATTGTACTTTATTAGAAGGAATATCCACTCTTGAAAGATGAAGAACTTTATCGTCATGCTAGATTGGTGACTTCAGCTGTGATTGCAAAGATTCATACCATAGATTGGACTGTCGAGCTTCTTAAGACTGACACCTTGCTTGCAGGCATGCGAGGAAATTGGTAAAACTAACTATAACACCGTTATACTCTCTAGTATTTTTTCTGAGGTGTCGGTGCTACTGAGGTTATGGTACTGAGAATTTTGATTTGATTATAGGTATGGATTATTGGGAAAGACATTCAAGGACACTTTTGGGCACGTTGGACACGGCATCTTGGGTGGATTGGTCGGCATGAAAAAACCAGATAATCACGGTGTTCCATACTCTTTAACTGAAGAATTTGTTAGTGTCTATAGAATGCATGCACTCTTACCTGATTTCCTCCATTTGAGAAACATACATGTCCCTCCAGGAGATAACAAATCTCCACCATTAATCAAAGAGTATGACAATATTTGTGTTTTTATAATCCAACCTAAAAAAAACTTGTAACTCTCTAAGTTTTTTAAAAGTAATTTTCTTTTGGTATTATATAGAATTCCTATGAAAGATTTGGTTGGACTACCAGGAGAAAAGACCTTGTCACAGATAGGAGTTGGACAGACATTAGTATCAATGGGTCACCAAGCTTCTGGAGCTCTAGAGCCTCATAACTATCCATCTTTTTTAAGAGATCTAGTTTCACAAAACATAGATGGCACAGAAAGATCTGATCACGTAGACTTGGCTGCTCTTGAAAGTATGATATATGAGTCACAATTTTTATTTGATCAAGATCATTTTTTATTTTATCTATAAAGGACTTGAAATTGACACTGAAATTTAATATAATGAAATGAATGATGCAGTTTATAGGGACAGAGAGAGGCAAGTTGCTAGATATAACCAATTCAGAAGAGCATTGTTGTTGATACCTATTTCAAAATGGGAAGATTTGACTGATGATAAGGAAATAATTAAAGCATTGAAAGAGGTATATGGAAATGATGTTGAGTTGCTTGATACACAAGTAGGTCTCATGGCTGAGAAGAAGATAAAGGGTTTTGCAATTAGTGAGACAGCTTTTGTGATATTCCTTATCATGGCATCTAGGTAAAAACAACTAAAACTTTTTTTTTTTATGTTTATTCCTGAGATTAGTTGAATTTGATTGAAATTTCATGAATTTTGAAGGAGGCTAGAAGCTGATAGGTTTTACACAAGCAACTTCAATGAAGAGACATACACCAAAAAAGGATTGGAATGGGTGAACACAACTGAGAGTTTAAAGGATGTGATTGATCGTCATTATCCTGGAATGACAGACAGGTGGTTGAACGCTTCAAGTACTTTCTCCGTTTGGGATGCACCTCCGAACAAACCAAATCCAATTCCAATTTACCTTCGTATTCCTAATTAATAAATTTCACTAAATGTTTGCGTCGAAAGAAATGTGTTCGAGAGTTGTTGGTAGCACTCTCTGTTGTGTTTGTGTTTGTGTTCGTGTTTATTTGATGTATGTGTCTCTTTCAAAACAATGTTATTGTAATGAATAAAGCTAAGATTGGGAATAATGAAATGAGTGTGGAAACTCATCTAGAAGAAAAGAATGGATAACTGGAAAATGAGGATGAGCAAGTTTATAGAAGAACTGATGATTAGAGGTTGTTAACGAGTGTTTATCCATTCTCTTCCTCTACAAGTTTCTGCCTCATTTTCATCTTTCTGTTGAAGTGCTTTTCACATTTATTATAGTACTTTGTATTTCCAAGAAATGGATATGATTCCATACTAGTTATAAATCTAGTTTCTGATTTCCAATAAGCTCCATCTCATTTGTATTGTTACATTGTATTAATGGAGTTTTAAGTAATGTTATTCCATTTGAATTCTCTTCTATAATTTTCATACTCTTACATCTTCATTTTTCTCTATAATTTAATTCTATGTTGAATGTTTGTTTGCTTGCTGCTCTAAGATATTGGTTAAATATGAGCACATTCCTAACAAACCACTTCCCTTTAATGTAACTTAAATGTTTTGAATAAAATAAAATACAACTTGATATACAGGTAAACTCACAGCTCAACAAAGCCTACAATTTCATCTCTTAAACAATGATTTTCAACTTCTATGATGAAATTTCATTCTATATTGGATAACCACTTTGTGTATTTCAATTCTTGTTGAAAAGGTTTCTTAAGTTCCACATTGTGAGTTAGTTGAAAAAACTCATTAGTCTCACATTTCTTAGGCGAGATATCTTAGCTACCTCACTTCATTATATAAGGAAATTCCTTGTTTCATTCCAAAACATATCAAAAACTTATTTTGTTGAGTTTTTCCTTGGATATGCAGCAAACAGTAAAGCATATAGGTGTTATGACCTAAATGCTAAAGTGATCATACAATCAAATGATGTTGAATTTTATGAAGATAAATTTCTTTTCAAATTGAGAAATAGTGAGGGCACTCACTCGAATCACATTCCTATGATAAGAAGCATTACGAGCAACAACAAAGTAGAAATAGAACTTCTAAGAGTTTCTAAATACTATGTGCCCGATTATGTGGCTTATAATGTAGAAGAAGATCCAATAAATCTTCAAGAAGCCTTATTATCTCTGGAACAGATTTGTGACAAGAAGCTATTTATGATAAGATAGATTCTATGGAATCTAACATGACATTTCACTTAGCATACTCGCCTCATGGTTGTAAACCAGTCGTTTGTAAATGTGTTTTGAAAAATAAACTAAAACCTGATGGAACAATTGATAAGTACAAGGCTCACCTTGTAGCCAGAGGTTTTAGGCAAAGAGAAAATATAGATTTCTTCGATACTTTTTCTCCAGACACTTGAATTATATCCATTAGGGTACTTGTTTCAATAGATGTTATTTATAACTTAATAATACACCAAATGGAAGTTAAAACAACTTTTTTTAAACGGTGATTTAGAAGAAGAAATCTATATGGACCAACTGGAAGGTTTTGTAATTCATGGGCAAGAAAAGAAGGTCTGTAAGTTAGGTAAGTCTATTTATGGTCTAAAACAAGGTCTAACACAATGACATGAGAAGTTTGATAACTTAATGATAATGAAAGTGACAAATGCATTTATTACAAATCTGAGAATCAAATTTGCATTATCATATGTTTCTATGTAGACAATCTACTCATATTTGGATCAAACATTCAGGTCGTTAATGATGTGAAATAATTATTGTGCAACAACTTTGATATGAAAGACCTCGGAGAAGCGAACGCGATTCTTGGTATCAAGATCACGAGACCCGAACAAAGAATTTCTTTGGATCAATCACACTATGTGAAGAAGATCTTAAAGAAATATAATTACTTTGACTGTAAACCTGCGTGCACGTCATACAATCCAAGTGTGAAACTGTTTAAGAACACTAGTGAAAGTGTCAGACAAACAAAACATGCGAGTATCATTGGCAGTCTTAGGTATGTCTCTGATTGTACCAGACCCAAAATTGCATATATCGTAGGATTATTGTGCAGGTTTACTAGTAGACTAATTAATGAGAATTGATAAGCTATTTAGTGAGTCATGTGGTATCTTAAAAAGACTGTAATCTTGTTTTGCATTATCAGAGATTTTCTATTGTACTTAAAGGATATAGTGATGCAGATTGGAATATCTTATCAGATGATTCCAAAGTAACTAGTGCCTATATATTCAATATAGTTGGAGGAGATATATCTTGGAAATCAAAGAAACAGACTATCCTGGCTCAGTCCACGATGAAGTCTGAGATGATAGCTTTAGTGACTGCTATGGAGAAGATCTTAAAGAAATATAATCACTTTGACTGTAAACCTACGTGCACGCCATACAATCCAAGTGTGAAACTGTTTAAGAACACTAGTGAAAGTGTCAGACAAACAGAATATGTGAGCATCATTGGTAGTCTTAGGTATGTCTCTAACTGTACCAGACCCGAAATTTCATATATCGTAGGCTTTTTGTGCAGGTTTACTAGTAGACCGAGTAATGAGAATTGATAAGCTATTTAGCAAGTCATGCAGTATCTTAAAAAGACCATGAATCTTGTTTCGCAGTATCAGAGTTTTTTTGTTGTACTTGAAGGATATAGTGATGCAGATTGGAATATCTTATCAGATGATTCCAAAGTAACTAGTGGCTATATATTCAATATAGTTTGAGGAGTTGTATCTTGGAAATAAAAAAAATAGACTATCTTGGCTCAGTCCATGATGGAGATTTATCAGTACGAAGAGTTTGTCATGGGCCGTGTCAGGATGAAGGCAAAACAAACGGTAAGAGATGGCCAAGACAGGGGCCTGACACATCCACCGTGTCAGCCCACCTGAGAATGAAACAAAAGATGATGGCAAGACAGGGGCCTGACAAGGTCAACCGTGTCAGCTGACACATGCCGTGTCAACCCACCTGAGAGTGAAAAGAGAATAAAATGGCAAGGCAGGGCCCTGACACGGCCGCCCGTGTCAGCCCAAGCGCTAATTTTCCAGTTTTGGGGCTTTTTACCCGGGCTTGAGTAGCAAGGACGTTTTAGGGATTTCCAACCATTGCCACGAGATTTTCACTATTTTAGAAAAGTTTCTACAATAGGAGAATACACTTTGAAACGAGGAGAACACAAAGCACAAAGAATTTTCAGACGATCGAGAATTATAGTGATCAAGGAATTCAGAGAGCGGAAGATTTTCATGAGCGGAAGCATTTGAAGATCCAAGTCATCCAATTACTTGTAATGTGTATTATTTTTTATCTTGAATATATTTTGAATAATATGAGTAGCTAAACCCCCCAATGCTAGGGGGTGTCCCTGATTTAGATCTGTAATGACTTTGAGTTTACGATTGCATTGATAATATTATATTTACGGAAATCTTTTGATGTGTTCAATGCTTTCTTTTTCGGACCAATTGAGATTGTTGTATGGTTACTAATTAGGCTGGACCGCCATTGGTAAGGTTTTCATAAGATTACTCTACAGTAGATATCATCTAGGACCAGGGGTACCCTGTATGAACCAGAGAATTCTTGATATAATAAGGCTTAATTTCACCAATAATTTCCTATGGACATAGAAATAAGGGTTGAATGATTAAAGGTTTTATCACCAAGGACTTGGGAGAAAATACCCTTGAGAACTGGTAGTAATTGATATTTGTTGATGCAATAGTGACTCAGAGTTGTTACAGGGGCAAATTATACACCTTCCCTAGCATTGTTCCTCTTCCCTTACAAATCCTATATTTTACAGTATAATTTTTTTGCCTTTATTTTTATAATTTTGAATTAAAAAACCCCAAAATTAGTTTTTGTTTAATTGAACGATGATTTGAACTCAATATTAACTTGCAGTCCTTGAGATCGACATTCGGGGAATTTCCCCTTTATTACTACAAAAGGCAAAATAGTACACTTGTTATTTTTTCGATCAAGTTTTTGGCGCCGTTGTCGGGGACTGCCAAAATATAGAGTTTAATTTTAGTTCAATTAAATTTTTTTTGCTTTGCAATAAAGTTATTTTTCTGTCATTTATATAATTTCATTCACTAATTTATGTATGCGAGGAGAGCCCTCAACTGAATTTACTTTTTGACGCAGATATCGAGAGAACCCTTCACCGGAGACTCATAAACACTAGATTGAATTCCAAAGAAGAAGTTCCTCTAATCACTCAGATTCAGAAAAATAAAATATGGCTGAAATTCCTCCAATTTCACCTCCCCCACCTCCGAAAAGACTCCTGGATGATTATGGGGTTGCAAATGCGTTGGTGGTAGATTGACCATTGTCAACCAACCGATAAATGTGACTGATTTTCAACTGCACCCTAGCATAATCAATCAACTTGAAAGAAAACCTTTCACCAGAACGGTTAATGAAGATGCAAACAAGCACTTGCAGAGATTCCTGACCATGAGCATTACTCTGAAAATTGATGGTCATATTGATGAAGCGGAGAAGTTAAGACTATTCCCATTCACTTTAGCTGAAGAGGCGGAAGAGTGGTTGTACTCTCTCCCAACTGGCAACATTACATCATGGGAAGAAATGGAAACTACTTTCTTAAATGAGTATTTTTCAACATCGGTATTTCTGAGAAAAAGGTATGAAATCTTGAACTTCAAATAGAAGGAGGGTGAGTCTTTAAGAGATGCCTACAAAAGATTTAAAAAGGTCCTGGTAGCTTGCCCAACTCATAATCTGGATCAGACTGAACAAGTGCAGATGTTTGTTAATGGGCTCAAAATAAAGATAAAATAGTTGATTGATACAGCAGCCGGTGGCTCAACAAATTTCTCAACGGCCACTGGTATTAAAAGGATCATTGAAGCGATAACTGCAAATGAGCATTTGAAATTATATGATAGGTGTATAAGAAAAGTTGAAGGAGTCATAGATCTGAAACTGGAAGCTAATAAAATCTATTTGGAAGATACATTCGTTGTTGAAGTAGAAAAGAAATTGAAAGTGATGAATATAGGTACTCAACAGGTAGCTCAAATTCAACCTACTCAGACCATCACTTGTAAAATCTATAATGGATCTCACCCCACTGTGTATTGCTTTACAACTCCTCAAAAAATTGAAGAGATAAAATTCTTGAAGTAGAATAATCCTTACTCAAATACTTACAATCCAGGGTGGAAGAATCATTCAAACTTCTCCTGGAAAGATCAGAGAGAGAATGTTCCACAATAGGGTCAAGGTCAATATCAAGCTCCAAAGAAAGCAGACTGGGAGATTGCCATTGAAAACATGGCCGCTCAAAATACGCAATTCCAAGAAGATACTAGAAACAATCATAAAAATACCACCGCCTCTATAAAAAATCATGAATTTCAGCTGGGTTAGATAACACAACAAGTAGCAAGTTCTCGAACACCAGGTTCCCTCCCAAGTGAAACAATACAAAATTCGAGAAATCATGAGAATGTTAATGTTGTCACGACAAGAAGTTAGAAAGTTTCTAAAGATGAATAAGAGAGGGCAACAAAGGATGACCATTTCATGGAGGTAATTCTGGAAGTAAGAGAAAATAAGAAAGAAAAAGAAGTTATACCACTAGTAAAGCCAATTGAAGAGAAGAAGAAAAAAGAGGCTAAACCTGTGATTAAGTTACCCTACCCTCAGAGAGTGACAAAGAAGGATCCAAGAGAGACAGACTTTGAGAAATTCGTCACAATGTTCAAAAATATAGAGAGCAATATGCCTTTCGTTGAAGCACTCGAGCAAATGCCCATGTACAAAAAATTCATGAAAGAGATAATCGCTGAAAAGAGACCAATAGGAGATGGGTCAATAGCTTTGAATGAAAAGTGTAGTGCAATATCACCAGGTAGGAGAATCCCAAACAAGAAGAAGGATCCTGGAGCAGTCACAATCCCGTGCACTATAAAAGATAAAACTTTCAAGAAGGTACTAATTAATTTCGGAGCTAGTGTAAGTTTGATGCCATTGTCAATCTACCAAAGGCTTGGTATTGGAAGTGTCAGTGATACAAGGATAAATATGAAGTTTGCATATGAATCCATAAAGAATGCATCTGGGATAGCAAAATACATACTGGTGACAATAGAGCGATTTAGTTTTCCTATTGATTTTTTGATCATAGACATACCTGAGGATGAAGAGACACCTATCATTCTTGGTCGACCATTCATGCGAACAAGTCAATGCAATTTCAAAATAGACCATGGTACACTAACTTTAAAAGTCTATGATGATGAAATAACTTTGAATGCTCTTAATAACAGGAAGCTAGAGGTGGAAAAAGAATATCACTATTAAGTAGGCATGATCAGGACAGATGTGAAAGGCCAAAGTGACATGCCAACATCAGAAAAAGTCTCAAGAAGGCCATATCAACTGGTCTCACTTCCATTAGCAACCTCGAGTGGAAAGACTCATATTTCCATTCCAAAAGCTAGGAGAAAGAAAAGAAAGCGAAAATAAAGTAAGGATATGGAGGTTAGAAAGGACTTATGGCATAAATGAATGCATACCTATGAAAAAGACGGCTTCTTAGGGTTGGAAAAGAAGTGCAACAAGGTGTGAAGGCTGAAGTACCCCCCTATAACAAGGGGAATGAACCGTTGATCCATGCGACGTTAAATGAAGCACTTTGTGGGAGGAAACTCACGCGTTTTTATTTCTAATTATTGTCTGTATTTTGTTTGTTATTTTAGGATTGCACAATGCCTTGCATAAAAGGATGGAGACACTCACGTTAATGTGGGAGTCGTACCAGAAGGAAAACCCATATATGGAAATAAGAGAAAGGAAAATTTTTGAGAAACCAGCAGCCTGACACGGCCGCCCGTGTTAGGACCACGGATTTTGAAATTTCAAATTTTTTTGGACATTGTGTTGGCCCCAACCTCCTCAGTAGGGCACTATGAGTCACCCTCCTTCTATCTTGTTCTAAAACATTGAGGCCAATGTTTGGTTCAAGTGTCGGGGTGGTTTAATTATACTTTTAGTTTTATGTTTTATGTTTTATTTTATTATTTCCCTTTTTTTTTACTGTTTTACATTTGGTTTATTTTTACTATTGGGTATCATTTGCTGCATGTATTTCAGGTTCTTGGTGTTATTGTTGGATTAGGTGATGACCATTAGTGGTAGTGGATGAAATGATCACTCCACTTACTATTTCTTGTTATGACGGATATTCCCAAAAAGTTGATACCGCTGAAGAAAAGATCGGACGCAACTTATCAAGCTCGACTAACGTAGGTTCCCGGTGCATTTCGAGATGAGTAAGAAGTCACACCATACTAGAAGTATTGTGGTTGCCGTTAAGCTTTACCTAACATGGTGAGTGCATAAAAATCCGAACACATTTGTCATCATGAGCGATATTCAAGTATGTATTTATCACTCTGAGTTTGCGTAAGTTCTCTTGGAATATCACTGCATATATACACACACTGAGGCACGTTGTTTGAATAATAGCCCTGAGCCTTTCTAGCCATCCTTTTAATATTATCGCTTTTTAACCCCGTTTGAGCCAGTATCCTTTATTTGTATGTATAACCACTTGAATGTAACCCACGACTCAAACACTTCCTTACCCTGTTCAAAGAAAATGTTATGTTCTTTAAGCTATGTTAAAGTTCTAAGTTTAGGGTAACCCCATAAGTATACGAAAGTAAGGTGAGTGTGGAAAAAGATTAAGAAAAACGACAATCGAAAAAAAAATCTTCGATGGTACGAGAAAAACACTCAGTTGAAAAAAAAGAGAAGAGAAAATCAAAGAAAAAAGAGAATTGAGCAATACAAACTGAAAAAGAAAAGAATCGGAAATGGGATGTAGAATAAACACAGTGAAAAGAATAATGATATTGGATCTGAATCCAAACCATTTGTTTTCCTTTTTATTTGTATTTACCCCACTGTAACCCAAGCCCAGTTACAACCCAAAAAACCTCAAAAAGTGTGTGTTGTGTGTAGTTGATATGAAAGGAGAAACTATTCAAATTTATGAGTTGATATTGCATATTCTGAAATGTGAGCGTAAACACTTTAACCCGGAGAGACTTGGTGAGAGTGTGATATAAGCTGACAGGTGAATCGGTACGTCAATGTGGAAGTGCGACGGAGAACTCATTAGGAAAAGCGGGGACTATGAAAGGGAGAATGAAGGCGTGGGCGAAATATCTTAGCAGTATTGTGGTAAGAATTCAGTTTTGGGAAGTGACACACTTTGTGGTGTAGAACATTACTTGAGGACAAGAAATTTGAGCTAAGCTTGGGGTTGTGATCGATCACTATTTTCACTATGTTTTCATTACTTATTCGACAAGAAACCAAGGATTCTAGAATACTTTGTGCGTATTATGGTACCTTTCAAGTTATTTTTTTTATTTCTGTAAGTTATTTAAGAATTTTATCAATTCTTAGTTTTATTTTATGTTTTCGAGATTTTATGCTTTGGTTATCTGTGTTTATGCTCTCCAGGTCCACGTAGAAGATCCAACGGACTCAATGCAAGAAAGTGGAAGGTTCCGGTGTTCGAGGAAATGAGATTTCTCAATAGGGGGCCTGACATGGCCACCCGTATCACATGACATGGGTCGTGTCAGTATGAAGGCAAAATAAACTACAATTGATGGCCAAGACAGAGGCCTGACACGGCCACTCGTGTCAGCCCACCTGGGAATGAAACAGAAGATGATGGCAAGACAGGGGCCTGACAAGGCCACCAATGTCAGCTTACACGGGCTGTGCCAGCCCACCTGGGAGTGAAAAGGGAATATAATGGCAAGGCAGGGGCCTGACACGGTCGTGTTAGCCCAGACGCTAATTTTCCAATTTTTGGGGCTTTTACCCGGGCTTGAGCAACAAGGACATTTTGGGGATTTCCAACCACTGTCAAGGGATTTTCACTATTTTATGAGAGTTTCTATGAGAGGAGAAGACACTTTGGAACGAAGAGAACATAGAGCATAGAGAATTGTCAGACGATCAAGAATTATAGAGATCAAGGAATTCGGAGAGCGGAAGATTTTCATGAGCGGAAGCAATTGAAGATCCAAGTCATCCAATTACTTCAAATTCATCTCCCTATATTGGAATATTGACATAATGTTCCAACAATTCCCCACTTGAATTTAAAAAAGTGTTTTAGAAGTAACGTCAAACGTTTCTAAGATTGTGCATAAACAAATGTGTCTATGACTTCTAATGTGTCTATTCGGAGAGCGGAAATCTTCCGCTCTCCGAATAGACACATTAGAAGTCATAAACACATTTGTTTATGCACAATCTTAGAAACTTTTGACGTTACTTCTAAAACACTTTTTAAAATTCAAGTGGGGAATTGTTGGAACATTATGTCAGGAAAAATATGGGAAACACCTTCCTCTAAAGGATTCAAACCTCCCTCTATGGCCAAGTTTGACTGGTGCAATGATGCCAACTTTGAAAGCATGTGTAATGGGTCCTGAATCAGGTAGATAATGCAAGTTCCATAAGGTCAAAGGACATGACACCGAGGACTATTACCAGCTCAAAAAAAGGGATTGAGAGGTTGATCTAGGAGGGAAACCTCAAGAAGTATGTGAAGGACGACTCTTTTCATAGGTCGAAAAAGTCTAACTTGCAAGGGAGAGATAACACGGAAAACTCCAAGACCAACAAAGAAAAGGAGACATCCACAAGCTAGAATGACAAAGTTATGCGCCATAAGCTCAATACTATTGTAGGAGGATCCGCAGAAGGCGGGGAAAATAGATTCACCCGTAGAAGGTATGCTCGCCAATTTTGAATATAAAAGACCACCACAATGATGAAAGTGAGAGCAAACTAAAAACGCCAGAAGCCACAATCGTATTCTCAGAGAAGGACGCAGTTGGAACCCACCCTTAAAATGATGACCCGATGGTCATCATCGTTAGATGTGATGAATGAGAGATAAAATGAGTTATCATAGACCAATGAAGCTCTGCAAATATTCTATATTGGGATGCATTTAAAAGACTCCTCCTCCACCTAGAGGACCTAAATCCCTTCAAGGGCTTGCTAGTTGGATTCTCCGAAGAGCAGGTGCAAGTGAAAGGATACATCATGCTAAAGACCACCTTTGAAGAGCATGATGAAGCCAAAGAGATTAAGGTCAGTTATTTGATGGTTGATTCTCCTTGTCTAGTTTATATTTATGCACGAAGTATCCTCTCCTTGAGGGGCGAGTAGGAGTTATCTAAGGAGAACAAAAAATCACCAGAATATGCCATGTAGAGAGCCTCAAGCTAAAAAAGGGTGTGCACTCTAGGCACGAACGCTGGGAAAGTGGGCTCAAGAATAAAGTCGCCGAGAGAAACTTGCAAAGGAAATGAGGCTCCGTCTCCATCCAGTTAGGAGACCAAAGATTAAAAGCCCAAAAGGAATACCCTCTGGCACCATTTTTCTTACTGTCATTTATTTTCTTTCTTTACTGTCGTTTTTTTGTTGTTAATTTTGGATAGGCGAGTTTTCCATCTCTGTCGTTTGTAAAGACACATTGTTTTAGGGGGAACACTCTTTTCTTTGCATAGGGAAGGGGTTTTTAATGAGGCACCTCATTTTATTATTGCAGAGAATCTATTTTTGCTTGTTATTCCCTTTTTGCAAGAAACCTAAAATCCCAGAGAAATATCGCCCAAAGAGGCGACCAAAATGTTGGATCCCCAAGAGGGATCCTTTCGGCCCTTTGAGGTGATCAAAATGTTGGATCCCTCAGAGGTATCCTTGTCGTTCTAAGAGACGACCAAAATGATGGATATCTAAGAGGGATCCTTGTCGTCTTAAGATGAGATTAAAATGTTGGATCATAAGAGGGATCCTTGTTGTCCTAAGAGGTGATTAAAATGATGGATTCCTAAGGGGGATCCTTGCCGCCCCGAGAAGTGATTAAAATGTTGAATTCTTTAAGTGGAATCCTTTCTGACGCAAGAGGCGATTAAAATGTTGGGTTTCCTACGAGGGATCATTGCCACCCTAAGAGGCAATCGAAATGTTGGATCCCTTAGTGGGATCCTTGCCACCCTAAGAGACAATCAAAATGTTGGATCCCTTAGTGGGATCCTTGCCGCTATAATAGGAGATCAAAATGTTGGATTTCTAAGTGGGTCCGTTTCTGCCCTAAGAGGTGATTAAAATACTGGATCCCTAAGATGGATCCTTGCCACCCTAAGAGAGGATCGAAATTCCAGATCCCTAAGTGGGAATCTTATCATCCTAATAGGCAATTAAAATACTGGATCCCTAAGTGGGATCCTGACCGCCATAAGATGCGATCAAACCATTGGATCCCTAAGAGGGATCCTTGCTGCCCTCATAGGCGATCAAACTGCTGGACCCCTAAGAGGCACAACTTTGTGTGTCCTTTGTGCTTAGGCCTTGAAGAATTCCGCTGCCATTTCTTCATTTTATGGCTAAAGATAGTGCTAGTTTGGGATGAGATCTTGGACTGGATTGGTCTTGGAAGGTTAGAGTCGTGTGACATCATTTAGATCATTTGAAGTGTTTCGAATTAAAATTAAAAAGTAATATCAAGAAGTTTTGTCTTCTTTGTTGGCTCGCTACGATTTAGTCAATTTGGTTAATAAAAAATGAGATTATTTTTAATGGGGGCATAAAGGTGTGATTGAGATTGTTTCTTTAGCTAAATTTTTGTCTTGGGAATGGTTAGGTGTAAGATCTAAGGGTTGATAGTTTGTGATAGGAGTATGTGGTTTGTTAACCCATTAGCTTGTATTCGTTAAGCTTTGGATGACTCTTCCTTCTTACCTTGCTTTCCTTTGTATTAGTGTAGAGTATTCCTTGTACTCACATTAATATATCTCTTTACTTATGAAAAAGAAACAAGTTTTTTTTACACTTATCCATATATTACCTCATTTAAAAGGTAATTCTAGTCACTAGACTATTTAAAAAAAATAGATTTGTCAGATTTCATAAACAATGCATCATTTAAAAATAGACACGTAATTAATTTTAAATACAAAAATATGAAAAATGATCAAAATTATTTGAATTTAAAATAAAAATATAAAATTCGTAAATAGACAAAAAAATTATAATTTAACATTCTTTCTAAATAAAAGAAAATAACTAGTAATTAATCATTTTGTGTATAAATTTACTCCTTTGTCTAAAATTAGAAGAAGTTGTAATTATTTATATGAATTAAAAGAGTAATCAATTTTACAATTCTGTATGACAAATGGAAGTTACGTATAATTTAAAAAAATTACTCATTATAGAAATGAAAAAAAATTAAAAAGAATTGAAAGAATAATAAAATAATACGTAGTATATTTAGAAAAGCCATTAATATTTCATTGAAATTGTAAGATAATTTATAATTTTAAATATAGTTTTATAATAATTTGGGAAAATAGATAATATTATAATGAAAATTGATTAAAAAACATTTATTTTATAACAATTATATTTGACAAATTGCTCAATTTTCATGATAGTATCTGAAAATGTAACATTACAAACATATATTCAAGTGTCTGTGAGAGAATGGGTTGAAACATGAACTCCTTTTTTGAGAAATGAAAGTCAATATTATCAAAAGTGCACATTTGATTCTATTTTACACCTGGAATCAAAGTCTATATCACGTGTGTTTTTTTGAAAAAAAAAAGTACATAATTCTAAAACTACTCATTTGTCCATAGAATCAAAATCCAACAACAATTGGCACCAATTTATTGGTCAAAAAGATATATTTTTATAACGTGTTACTGTATTTATAAACAAGTAACAATGTTTTTTTTTGGTTTAAGGTGGATTTCATCTCTACAAAATTATCAAATTACGTATTTCATTTTCATAATAGATATTGGTACTTTTCTATTGTTACCAAAAATTTCTTTGCATGCAGTTTTAGTATTTCTTAAAACAAAATTGGTTTAATTATTTTTTTATTTTTTACTTTTCTTTGCAGATATATTTAGAATACTACAAAAATATTTATAAAAAAATAAATTTTCAATATAAAATTAATTTAATATTACATTTTTTATTTATCAAAAGTTCAAGATAATAGTACATTTTTTACTTTTGAAATTGAAATTTTTTAATAATATTTTGTGTGAATCTGTGTACGTCTTTTGAGCCCATGATTTTTTTTTTTTAGATTTTTGGGTTAATGAACTTTCTTGTTTTTAAAGTTTCTAATTATGATAATTTAAAGTGTTAATAATCTGATTGAAATATCAAATTTATCGTCCCATACTTTTGCACTCTAATTTTTTTGTCTAAGAAAAGATTCACTTTATGCACAATAATAAACATTTTTTTCAAAAAAAAAATCCACAAATAAAAAGAAAAATACTTCATGTGCATGTATCGAACGAGTTGTATTATTCCCTTAAATTTCTTTCATAAATATTTAAGGTGTTGACACTCAATTTTCTTACACCGAATCTACACCGAAATATTTTCAAACCAAGACAAAAGAAAATTATATAAAAAAAACAAATGTATATCTAACTGTATATAGATACAGTGTTGTTGTAATTTTTGGTGTCATATGGACAAATTTTCATAAAAGCAAGTGTGGTGTGTGAACATGAGTAGGCAGAGGAAGGACCAATATTGATGATGTTGATGTTTATAGTGTGAAACCACATACTACTGACAATGTGACATACCATTTTTGTTCCTATGTTTAAATACAATTTTCTCATCAGAACAGTGTGGCATTTATAGTGTGAAACCACAATAAACAAATAATTGAATCAATACAAAAACATGTACAAATATAATTAATAAAAGTGTGGCATTTATGAAATTATTCATCATATGTCACTTCATTGAACAAAAATGACAAATTATTGAATCAATAAAAAAAACATGTTCAAATAAAACTATCATAGCATAGCATCATATTTAAGAAATAATTCATCCAGAGGGTATTATATAATTCGTATCATAAACTTAAAAAAAAATTTAAAAAAAAAAAAACGAAGAGATAAATCCTCAGCCCTTGTTGATTCTTTGTTGATTCTAAAGTTAGAAAGACATAGTATATTTTTATGATAATTTAGAATCAACAAGGGCTAGGATTTCCCATCTATTTCTTATACACTAAGGGATAATAATTGTCGCATGCCAGTACCACTAGATTAGAGTTAGTTTCTAGTAAGAAATTACTCCACTTTATTGCATGCAATAGAGCACTCCATTGCCAAAATAGTTCTCATTAACTAAACAAAGCATTACTTGATCCCACATTTCATGAAAAACTACCCAAATGAATAACTTCATGTTCTCTAAAAATACCGCCACACTTTGCAAAAGAAGGTATGCCATGTGAGGTGTCATAAGTATTAACTTTTATCCAAGTTGCCAAATGAGAACTTCATAATACTTCGTTTACAATAGGCATAAATATTAGGCAAACCTGAGACATGATTCATGAGATTGATGTTCAACAAGAAATGAAAATATCATTGATTTAAAAATAATTAACTATCATTCGAGTCGATATTATATATAATAATTAGAATTTTGTTAAAATCACTTTTGCAAAAGGCTATTCACTTCTGGTAATGACATAACGAATCATTATTTATTTTTTACATCACGAGACATTATGCATGAGATTGATGTTCTTTAAAGAATGAAAATACATTCGAGTCGATATTATATATAATAATTAGATTTTTGTTAAAAATTATTTTTGTAAAAAGCTATTCACTCTCAATAATAACATATCCAATCATTGTCGCTTTTTTTTCATTATGAGACAATGCATGAGATTGATATTCTCAAAAGGAAGAAAATGCTTATTAACTATCATTTGAGTCGATATTATATATAATAATTAGATTTTTGTTAAAATTATTTTTTGCAAAAAGCTATTCACTCTCACTAGTGACATGTCCAATCATAGTAGCTTTTTTTTCATTATGAGACATGATGCATGAGATTGATATTCCCCGAGAGATGAAAATACTTATTTAAAAATAGTCAACTATCATTCGAGTTGATATTATGTATATTACTTAGATTTTTGTTAAAATTCCTTTTGCAAAAAGATATTCACTCTCGGTACTGACATATCCAATCATTGTCGCATTTTTTCATCATCAAAATACACTTTTAAATTTATATTTTGATGCAAAGAAAATTAGATAAAATACACTTTCAATTTTTTTTATTGATTAACACAATTTAATATCACAGTATAAATAATTATGATTTATTAAGTAAATTGGACCCTGAGTCACTTTAAAAAAATAACGTTAAATACTAAACGATCACTACTTACACCATCTTCGGTAGGAATAAAATTCTTAATAATATTGGTTTTTTTCTTTGGGTAATGTTAACTCGTGCCCTTGGGGGCACAAGTTAAGAAATAAATAAAAAAATAAATTTTTGGAAATTGTGTATTGAATTTGTTAGAAATTTATAATTAATAATTTTATTTATTTTTTCAAAATAAATTTTCTATTTATGGATTTCTTAACATGTGCCCTTGGGGCACAAGTTAATGTGCCCTTGGGGCACAAGTTAGCATTTCCCTTTTTCTTTCTCTAATGATCTAAATTGTCAACTGACTAATAATATTGTTGGGCCCAAAAGAAACCTTGTCCTTAAATTTCACCACAGACTCACCATACGGCATAGTAGAATTTGCTAAAGAGTGAGAATTTTCAGGCAAATAATAAGGGGGATTCAAAATTTTGAGGGGAGATATTGTTGGTTTTAGTATAGCAGAGAGATTGAGAAAGTGGGAATTTCAATACTATTATTCATAACAGCCAAAACACTTATAGTGTTTACAAAAGTAAAACTAACCACCACCACATTAGGAACGTGGGGTTAACTGACTAAACTTGCTCCTAAATTTTAGGATCCACTAATTGACTAAAACAGAACTGAAACAATAATGAAAAAAAACTTAATGCAGTCCAAAAGCAAATAATTAATACTCCTTGCTTTAGGATCTACAAACTCCAATTTTCTGCCTCAATAGCTCAAACTTGCTGACTGGAAGAGGCTTTGTAAACAAATCTGCCAATTGATCTTCTGACCTGCAATAAATCAAAGTCACTTCTCCATTTTGCTGCATCTCTCTTAAGAAGTAGAGCTTGATGTTAAAATGTTTAGTCTTGCCATGACACACTGGATCCTTTGAAATTGCAATTGCTGCCTGGTTGTCGCTAAACACTTCTGTCTTATGATTCTGTTGGAGATGTAAGTCACATAAGATCTTTTTTAGCCACAAAACTTGATTTACGGCTGCTGTTGCTGCTATGAATTCAGATTTTGCAGTGGATTGTGCTACTGTCTCCTACTTCTTTGTGCACCATGAAAAAACTCATGAGCCTAGACTAAAACAATATCCTGAAGTGCTCTTCATGTCATCAATGGATCCAGCCCAGTCACTATCAGAGAATCCACATAACTTGAAATTTTGACAGCTCTCAAACTTGACACCATAATCAACAGTACCTTTAATATATTTCAATACCCTTCTTGCTGCCTTTAAATGCATTTCACTAGCATAATGCATAAATCGAGAGTGAAGACTTATGCAAAATAGAATGTCCTCCGACCTTGTTGCAGTGAGATACATTAAACATCCAATCAAGCTCCTGTAATAGCCTTCATCAACTTTGTCAACACCATCTTCCTTGCTTAGCTTCTCCTTTTGGTTCATTGAGGTGCTATGCTTTGCACTCCTCCATTTGATTTTTTTTTAAGATTTCCTTAGCATATTTTTTTTGACATATGAACACATCATCCTCATTTTGTTTGATCTCAATTCCAAGAAAATAAGACATAAGACCAAGATCTGTCATTTTAAAAACTTACATCATTTCTTGTTTGAATTCTTCAACCAACCTTGTATCACTCCAGTCACTAAAAGATCATCAACATAGAGGGAAACTATGAGAATTTTTTTTTCTTTATGTTTTACAGAAAGAGTGGCCTCAGATAAGCTTTTCACAAAGCCTATGCTCAATAGGTGTTCATTTATCCTACTGTACCAAGCTCTTGGTGCTTGTTTTAATCCATAAAGGGCTTTTTTGAGTAGATAGACTTTATCTTCTTCACCATGCATAACAAATCCCTCTGGCTGCTCCAGATATATCTCTTCTTGTAAAACTCCATTTAAAAAAGATGATTTGACATCTAACTGGAATATTTTTCAGCCTTGTTGAGCAGCAACTACTAACACCAATCTAATTGTATCTAATTTGGACACTGGTGCAAAAGTGTTAGAATAATCAACACCAAAAATTTGTGCATACCCTTTTACTACAAGTTTGGACTTATATTTATTGATAGAGCAATCCGCATTAAGCTTTGTTCTGAAAACCCATTTAATTCCAATAACTTTTCTATCTTGAGGCTTGTCAACCAGCTCCCATGTGTTTTTTTTAATCATCGAAATCTCATCTTCCATTGCCTTTTTCCATTTTGGATCCTTGCGTGCTTCCTCACAACAACTAGGTTCATATATTACTACATTACATCTTTGATATATGTCTGACAGCAGCCTTGTGCCTCTAATAGGAGGGTCATCTTCTAATTCATTCTGACAGAACTCTGTTGTTTGGTTTCCGCCATAATCATCAATATTGTTAAAAAATCCAATTGTCTTTTTTTTGTTCTTCCAATCCCATTGTTGATCTTCATTGAAATGCACATCCTTAGAAACAATCAACTTTCCAGTTTGAGGATGATATACTTTGTAGGCTTTTGAAATAGAACTATAACCCACAAAAATACCCAGAATTGCTTTCTTGTCAAGCTTGTCGCGCTTAACCTGTGGAACATGTGCAAAACAAACACAACCAAACACTTTGAGAAAGGTTAGTGAAGGCTTATATCCATACCAAGCCTCAAAAGGAGTTTTGTCTTTCAAAGCCTTGGATGGAAGTCGATTTTGAAGAAAAACGATTGTGTTTGCCGCTTCGGCCCAAAATTCTTTAGGCAATTCCTTCTCATGCAGCATGCATCTGGCCATCTCCATTACTGATCTATTTCTCCTTTCACTAACTCCATTTTGCTCTAGAGTGTATGGGGTTGTGAGTTGATGTACAATACCAGCTTCTTCACAAAATAGATTAAATTGTGTCGAGGTGTACTCCTTCCCATTATCTGATCTTAGAAATTGTATCTTGCAACCACTTTGAGTTTCCACCATATTCTTGAACTTTACAAAGACTCCAGCCACTTCATGCTTGAATTTCAAGAAAAAAATCCAGCACATTCTTGTAAAATCATCTATGAAAAGAATAAAGTATAGACTACCTTGTAATGATGGAGTTCTTTGAGGTCCTGCCACATCAATGTGAATGAGTTGCAACTTTTGAGAGGCTCTCCAAACTGTTTTAGGAAATGACACTCTGTTTTGTTTACCAAATTGACAGGCGTTACAATTTGGCAAATGATCAAAAAGTACTGGTAGACCTTCAATCATGTCTTTCCTCTTCATGTTCAACATCCTTTGAATATGACAGTGACCAAGTCGCTTATGCTAGAGTTCAGTGGGACTGACTTGAGTGATGTAAGCTGTTTGCTCCTCCAAAATTGGATCAAATGAGAAGCTTTTACCTCTCATTTTAACCCTTAAAATCTCCCGACCGGTAGTGTCAAAGATAAGACAATGTTGATTTTCAAAAAGAACTTTAAATCCCTTTTCTATCAATTGACCCACACTAAGCAGATTTTGCTCAATGTCAGGCACATACAGAACATCTGAGATTGTTTTCATACCCGAGCTAGTTGAAATTACAATGGTTCCTTTTCCTTTTGCAGAAATATAGTCACCATTCCCAATTCTGACTTTTGAGAATTTTACAGGCTTCAAATCCTTGAAAATAGTTTTATCATATGTCATGTGGTTTGTACAACCACTATCAATTAGCCAGCATTCAGAACTACTCCTTGCTGAGAAGCATGTTGCCACAAAAATTTGATCTTCTTCATCTTGCTCTACAACCTTGGCATTGGCTTCATGTTGTTGAAATTTGCCTTTGCAAATTACAGCTTCATGTCCAAGCTGATTGCACTTGTTGCACTTTACGTCTGGTCTTCTCCAACATCTGAACGGTGGGTGACCCATTTTGCCACAATGCTCACAAGGTGGGTAATTTTTCTTTTTACCTTTGTCTTTGCTTTGGCTGCTTTGACTACTTCCAACTTCATGATGCTTGGCTGATAAAGCACCTTCAACCACGTGATCTTGTCTCATAAGCCTTCGTTGCTCTTGGGCCTGCAAGGCATGTAACACTCCTGCTAAGGTGATTTTGGACAGATCCTTCGTATTCTCCAAAGTAGTTATTGATGCTTCGTATCTCTCTAGCACTGTAACCAGAATATTTTCCACAATTCTGGAATCAGTGAATTCAGTGCCGAGTAATCTAACCTTGTTCGCAATGGAAAGCAACCTGTCAGAGGATTCTTTTATTGTCTCAGAATCTTTCATTCTCTGCATCTCGAATTCCCCCATCAAGTTAAGCACTTGCATGCCTCGAATCCTCTCATCCCCTGCGTATTCTTCCTTTAAGTAGTCCCAAATTTCTTTTGGTGTTTTGAGAGTCATGATTATGGTGAAGATTATTGATGAAACACCAGTAAAGAGACATGATCTTGCCTTTGCCTTCTTGGTTTTTTTCTCCTTGTGCAATTTTAATTAAGCCATGGTAGGATTGTCCGGCAGCAGAGGAATTTCGTAATCCTCTTCCACGGCTTCCCAAAGGTCCAACGCCTCCAAATAAGACTCCATTTTAACTGTCCAAAGGTCATAGTTGTCTCCATCAAAGGTGGGCGGAGCAATTTGTGAGAAACTTGCTTCACCTTCCATTTTCACAGGCCCCGTAAGAAGAAAGCTGTGATACCAATTGTTGGTTTTATTATAGCAGAGAGATTGAGAAAGTGGGAATTTCAATACTTTTATTCATAATAGCCAAAACACTTATAGTGTTTACAAAAGTAAAACTAACCACCACCACATTAGGAACGTGGGGGTAACTGACTAAACTTGCTCCTAAATTTTATGATGCACTAATTGACTAAAACAGAACTGAAACAATAATGAAAAAAAAACTTAATGCAGTCCAAAAGCAAATAATTAACAGAGATTTTGGTTGAATTCATAATCCAATGTAGGCTCAGACGACTTGGATTGTGTTTTGCTAAAAACTAAAACCCAATGGATGAGATGGTGATAGTGGGAGAGGGGACAAAGTTGCAGAATTTAGAAAAACGAAACATGTAGGGCTAGTTTGGTGTGTGTGAGGAGGGGCTGGTAGGAAAATTAGTCTCTAGGAGGGCCCTATGTGTTTCTTTTCATGCGTGGTTGGGGGTGCAAAGTTGGTGTCATAATTGTTAGTAGGTAGAGGTGTTTGAATGTGAAATTGTAGTCGTTATCACAATTTATATTTATGTTCTACTATTAAATTTGATGTGTCTTTGATTTGAGTTATCTCTAGTTGTGCTATGTGTGTAATTTTTTTATTTTGCTTATTCGATTAAATTTGTACCTTGAGCTACTCTTACATTCAATTATTAGTTTTGAGCCCATATCAATGTGTTTTTTTAACAAAAACAAGTTGACTAAGTCAATGAGTTGAATGTATCTTGAATGACAATTCAAAAAACTTAATACAAGTTTTTTCTAAAGCTTGATTCGAATCAAATATTAAGCAGACTCGAATCAAACATTAAACCAATAGCAGGATTTGACACTGACTATCTGATTAGAATAAGAGATGTGTGTGATTCGAATCACATCACTCTTTGACTCCAAGCATAGAAATTTTTGACTCAAATCATAAGATTCAAATATCTTTATCATGAATAACAATCATCATTTAAATGAAAATGAAAAGCTCTTCATCTTACTACCTTAATTCAAGTAATTTTTTCTTTTGTTCAAATCATAACCTCATGATTTGACTATAATCTTTTTATTCTTTTCTTTACCTTTTTTTTCCTAACCTCTATTACTGTTATAAATCTTTTAATTGTCATTTTTTCAAAAGTGATTAACAATGATGTGATAGTCATTGTTGGTTAAGAATTAGAATATTAATTCATGCATGTTTATTTAAGATTTTTAGTTCAGTTCTTATGAAAATGGAGTTTTTCTAAAAAAAATTGTGAGTTGATTAGATGAGGACACAAACTCAAGTACACATTCCAATATTTAAACATGATCTCTAATAAAGAGGTGTATAACCTCAATTTGTTTATCCTAATAGTGAAGTGTCGGGTTTTGGGTAAGGTATATTGCCTAGTGTTGTCACATTTTATTGGGACAAATTCAAGATTAATAGCGTAATCATTGAGTTGTTGTTTCATCCAAATAATTTGCGTTCAACATATACTTGCAACAACTTGTTATGCTTCTACGTGGATAGCACTACACTTTATTATTTCTTGATATGTCAAGAGACAAGTGAGTTTCCAAGTACGTACCGCTAGTACTTTTCATATCCAATTTGAACCCAGCAAAATCATAGTTGGCGTATCCGACTAAGTCACAATCCACTCCCTTAGGGTACCATAAACCCATTTTTGGTGTGTCAGAGAGATATCTCAATATGCGTTTGAAAACACTAATATGTGATTCTTTCGAGGATGCTTAAACACAAGCACAAAGACACACACCAAACATGACATCAACACGAGATGCAATGAGATAAAGAAGATAACCTATCATTCCTCGATATTTTCTTTCCTTGACTGGTCTTCCCTTCTCGTGCTTGTCTAGGTTGCATGAGGTGGCCATTGCAGCTTCTACAACTTTGGCATTCTACCTGTCAAACCACTTTATAAGGCCTTTGTAGTACTTGGATTGATTTATGAAGTTTTCTTCCTTAGCTTGATGAATTTAAATCCCTAGGAAGTATCAAATTTCCTCCATCATTGACATATCGAACTTGTTCTACATCATTCAAGAAAAATCCTTGCACAAAGACTCGTTAGTAGAATCAAAAATGATATCATCAAAATAAATATCAACCATTAAATTGACATGCTCTATTTTATTGATAAAAAGAGTTTTATCAACTTGTCCTCTTTGAAACTTTTATTTAAGCAAGAACTTTCTTACACTATTGTATCATTCTCTAGGAGCTTGCTTCATACTGTATATAGATTTCTTGAGTTGATGAAACCCTGAAGTTGGTCAACAAAACACTTCCTTTTGGATGTAACCATTAAAGAAAGCACTATTTACATCCATTTGAAAGAATTTAAAATTCATGATGCAGGAAAAGGCTAATAACATATTTATGGCCTTTAATCGAGCTAGATGGGCATATGTTTCATTGAGATATATACCTTCATGTTGATTGTACCCCTTCACAACAAGTTTAGCTTTATTTTAAAAAAAATATTTCCATCTTTATTAAGATTTTTGCGAAAGACCTAATGGGTACCAATCACTTGATTATTTGAAGCTTTGGGAACAAGTTCCCAAATGTTGTTTTGTTCAAATTGATTTAACTCCTCTTGCATGGAAAAAGACCAATGTTAATGAATGATAGCCTCATCAATTACTTTTGGCTCAATTTGGGAAATAAAGGATACAAAGTTACATGCCTTGTTATGGGAGTTCCAAGTAGTAACTTCATTCGAAATATCTCTAGTGACATTTATATTAGGATGGTCCTTGGCTATCCTCCATTCCATCAGAAGACCTTGATGATTTACATGAGTTTACTTATCTAGATCTTGAACTTGTTCTAGAACTTAATCTTTGTCCTTTTCTTTTTTATTTGTCTTTTCCAAGATATCTACAAAATCGGCAACCTCTACTTCTACAAGTTTAGAGTTAGTTTCATCAAAATTAACGTGAATCGATTCTTCTATAGTTAGAGTTCTTTTTTAAATAATCTTAATGTTTTGCTCAAAGTGGAGTATGTTATAAATATGCCTTCGTTATCCTTTTACATCAAATTTTTTGAGGTTATCTTTCCTGTTGTTAAGGATAAAACATTTTCACCCCAAAGACTTATATGTGAGATATATCCAACTTTATTCCTCTATATAGCTCATAGCACGCGTGCTTTAGAATTGGACTTATTAAGACACAATTCATAACATAGCAAGTAGTGCTTACAAGATCCTCCCAAAAGTATTTTGGAATATTTATCTCATTAGCATCGTCTTCGCAAGCTCTTTTAGAGATATGTTTTTTCTCTCTACTACCCCACTTTGCTTGGGAGTTTGTGGAGTGGAAAAAGTATACTAAATATTGTTCTCTTTCAAAAATATTTCGAATTCCTCATTTTGGAATTCTCCATCGTGATTTCTTCTTACCAATACAATGTTTAATCCGTTTTGGTTTTGAATAACCTTGGTTAGTTTTCAAAAGGCAGCAAATACATATGTTTTCTGATATAAGTATAATGTCCAGGTATAACAAGAGACATTATCCATAACTACAAAGGTGTAGACATTTCCACCAAGACTTACAATTCTAGATGGACCAAAAAATCCATGTGAACTAGTATTAAGAGTTGATTTGTGGAAATAATATTTTTTTCTTTAAAAGAAGCCCTTCCTCGGTTTCTCATTTGGAACACATTGCATAATATGTTCTCTTTGAAATGTAAGTCTAGCAAACTGGCTACGAGTTACTTGCAAACCAACTTGTTTAAGTGGTTTATGTGGATGTGAGTTATCCTCTTATGTTGTAGCCATGATTCATCCTCGTTACTAAGAGGTCACACATCATTTGAAGGAATTTTATTTAAATTAATTATGTAGTCATTTCCACTTCTTGAGCTCGTAAATATAGTTTCATTTGATTTAGACTTGATGACCCTGCATCTAGAAGAATCAAAGGTTACATTGTTACCTTTGTCATGTAATTGACTTATAATAAGTAAATTAAACTTTATTCCTTCAACCAAAATAACTTCCCCTATTGTTTGATTGGCGGATTTACCGTAGGTAACAAAACCTAAAAGTTTTCCCTTACTATTGTCACCATAAAAGACAAAAACCCCCTTCTTAGGAGTGAAAGATGAGAAAAGAGTTTCATCACCGATCATATGCTTTTAAAAGGTGCTATAAAGGTACCATTTAGCGTTAGAAACTATAAAGGATTCCGACAACAAGAAATCAAGTCTTAACTTTAGGTAACCAAAACATTTTGGGTCCTTTACTATAGTTCCATAAATATTTCTACCACTAAATTTTATATCAGGATTACAAGGATGCGATGAAGCAAATATATTTTTCATTTTGCTCTCACAATAATTTTTATAAAAATATGAATGAGAATGTTCTTGTTTTCTCTCATGAAGATTTTCAATACACCAAAACATAGAAATATGATCCTAATTACAGTAATTTCATTTTAAGGTTTTGCAATGAGATGTAGGTTGATCATTCATTACTACAAAACATACCTACGGTGAACATATATTACCACAACCATTTATTCACCGTAGTAATATCTCATTTTTTACGCGCATAATTTATTTTTTATTAAGAAACATTTCATCACGGTTCCTAAATCAAACAGTGGTCATAGAATTTGAATGACAAGCTTCAAATTCCAACACAATTTTTTTTCCATTTTTTCAATAAAAATTAGCACGTGACCCTTAACATTTTTGGTTATTTTAACATGGAAAGTATAACAAGTACGATTGTTTCATTCAACCGTAGTTATAATTTCCATATTTCAATACGGTTGTTTCTTGTAAACGTTGTGAAATTATTTTCACTTAATAAAAAAATAATAGACACTTTATTTCATTAATAACACACAAGGGTACCCTAGGGACATAGACGACAGCGATAACAAAATCATTTATGGAAACAAATATCATTTACGGAAACAAAATCTTTATCCTCTTTGACTTATGGTACATTACCATTCTGTGTTTGTTATTCTCTCTCTCTCTCTCTCTCTCTCTCTCTCTCGTTGTGGTAATGTTACTACTTTCTGAAAGTTTATGTTCTTCGCTAGGGTCACATTTCATTTCTTGGTTTCTTTTTTAACATAATGACATTGTGATGTGTATTGTTCATGTTTGTAGCGGTAAATATTTTGAGATTAAGCTATTGGTTAACTCAACTCATAAAGCAAGAGTCATCGCCGCGCTTTTATTGTTTCCAAAGGAAAAGGGAAAAAGTACGAACATAACCCGAAGAAGTTTTTAAATCAAAACTACTAAAAGAGATCAGGGTATGGGGGTTAGTTATGCAAAGGGAAGGTGTTAACACCCTAAACATCCATTGTACTCCATGGGAACCTCTTTTAAAATGTGCCTTTTGGTTTGAAAATGGGTATTATTTTCAAAAGATTGGAGAGATGGGAAAAGAAATGTTTTTTATGACTTTTGTGTTTGCCAAGACCTTTTGAAGTCTCATGTCTACGTAACTTAACAATGGGTACCCTCCAAGTAGTAACTTTACAAAGGTAACCAATCAGAGGTAAAAGGAACTATTACCTACTATCAGCCGAGTGATAGCTTAACAAAGGTAATAAACTCAAACATAATGATTACCAACTACCAGCAAAGTGGTAACTTAATAAAGGTAACCAATCAGAGGTAAAATGAACTATCACCTACTATCAGCCGAGTGATAGCTTAACAAAGGTAATAAGATCAAATAAAATGATTACCAACTACCGGCCAAGTGGTAACTTAACAAAGGTAACCAATCAGAGGTAAAAGGAACTATTACCTACTACCAGACGAGTGATAGCTTAACAAAGGTAATAAGCTCAAACATAATGATTACCAACTACCAGCCAAGTGGTAACTTAACAAAGGTAACCAATCAGAGGTAAAAGTAACTATTACCTACTACCAGCCGAGTGACAACTTAACAAAGGTAATAAGCTCAAATAGAATGATTACCAACTATCAGCCAAGTGGTAACTTATCAAAGGTAACCAATCAGAGGGGACCAAAGTTCAACCCAAGAATGAACTGGAGAGAAGTGGTCAAAGATGACTTCACCCAATGAGGAAATAAACTCAATTGGGGATTAATTCCATCTAGATAATGAATTGGAAAGGGAAACTGAAGAAAAATCTTCCACGAGGATTTGACTCAGTGGGGAATTAGAAAGGATAAAATCTTTATGCTTAAGGTCGACACTCTATTGGAGAGAGGACACACACACTCTACGGGGAGAAAAGTTCTAGAGAGCGGGGGGAGCACCGAGAAATGAAAAATTCATAAATAAACATCATGATGCTATGCACATGTGTATGATTATGTTGACAGAACAGGCACAAAGGGTATTAGACTAATAACATAGTACAACTGGATACTCGGCTAATCTCAACAAGGTGGAGATGCTGGAAGAGATTTGTTAGTGATTCTAACATTCTTGCAATCTGATGTTGGGGAGACTGCTATACATGTAACAAAATAAAATCCGGCCTGGGGAAGTCACTGAATTCCATTCTTCAGGATCTTACCATCCTTGAGATTGCTATTAACATTCCTCTTTTGTATTCATAAGTCGAGGAAAATACATATCTTTTTTTTTTGTAAATTTTCAAAAATATGATTGTTTAGATATTTTTGTTTCAAAAATTATCATAAAAAATAAATGAAATTTCATAAATTGAAACAAAATAAGAATAGAAAGCAAATGGGGAAAATGCTCAAATTTTATTGATAAAATGGTAGTCTGTAAATGGCATGACTCCATGGATCATTACAAAGTTGAAAAAATGGTAAATACATGGAAATGGCTACATTGAAACACAATGAACACTATTCTCCCTAACAACTTTGAATTCTGCTATACTCTGGACTTCGGTCGAGGATGACTGAATGAGAATTTATGACAGACATTGTTGCTTCAAATGATCACGTTCGGCCTGATGCAGTACTTGCCATAATCCCTAACTTTTGCCTAGATTTCCCTTTCGGGGTCAATCTACCGGGATGATTACTTTTTATTTATGTCTCTAACTTTTTCCTGGACCATCCTTTTAGGTTTTCAATCCACCGAGACGCTCATTTTTCCTAAGCTGCCCTTTCGGGTTTTCAACTTAGCGATTTGTTCTTTCATTTTTAGGAAAAGTATTTCTTGATTGCATCGACGTTTACAGGATGAGGGAGATCCTCACCATCTATAGTTTTAAGAATCATTGCACCACCCGATAAATCTCTCTTAACAACATATGTGCCTTCATAATTAGGAGTCCACTTGCCCCTAGAATCAGTGTTGAAAAACAAGATCTTCTTGAGCACAAGGTCACCTTCCTTGAATACGCGAGGTTAAACCTTCTTATCAAATGCTTTCTTCATTCTCTTTTGATATAATTGGCCATGACACAAAGTCTTCATTCTCTTCTCTTAAACTAAACTCAACTTATCATATATGTTCTGACACCATTCAGCCTCAGACAAATTTTCTTCCATCAAGATTCATATTGATGGGATCTCCACCTCTACAAGGAGCATTACTTCCATGCGATACAAAAGAGAGAAAGGGGTTGCCCATGTTGAAGTGTGGACATACGTACGATATCCATGCAAAGAAAACGGGAGCATCTCATGCCAATCCTTATATGTCACGGCCATCTTCTGGATAATCTTCTTAATGTTCTTATTTGTGGCTTCAACAACCTCATTCATCTTAGATCTGTAAGGAGAAGAGTTATGACATTCAATCTTGAAGTCATCATAAATCTCTTTCATTATCTTATTATTCAAGTTCGACCCATTATCAATAATGATCTTACTTGGAACACTACATCGATAAATAATCTGATTCTTGATACATCGGACCATAACCTGCTTGGTCACATTAGCATAAGATGTTGCTTCAACCCATTTGGTGAAGTAATCAATGGTCACCAAAATGAGACGATATTCGTTCGAAGATTTGAGTTCAACCATACCAATCGTATCAATTCCCCACATAGAGAAAGGCCATGGAGATGAAATAACATTGAGAAGTGTCGAAGGCACATGAATCTTGTCAGCATAAATCTGACATTTATGGCACTTTTTCACATATTTACAGAAATTAGATATCATTGTCAGCCAATAGTAACCCGCTCTTAACATCTTTTTAGCCATTGAAGGTCCACTTATGGCACTTCTTGCATTAACATGCATGCTTCGTGTCTATCCACGCATCTGAGCAAAACCATGTCAAAGTTTGTCTTGTACATCACACCTTCATTCAGAAAGAAATTGCCAGCCAGTCTTCTCAAAGTCTTTTTATCTTTGTTAGATGCCCCAAGCGGGTATTCTTGACTCTAGAGGAAACACTTAATATCATGATACTAAGGCTTATCATCCATGACTTCTTCTGCTGCAAACACGTGAGAAGGTCTACCAAGGCGTATGGTCGTGATATTGGGCGCGTCATTCCAACGATTTACTTTATACATAGAAGACAGAGTATCTAGAGTGTCTTCCATTTGATTCTCTTCACGAGGTATATGATGAAACTAAACTTTGTTGAAGAAAGTCAACAACCTCCTTGCATAATAATTGTAAGGAATCAAGCCAGGATGACGAGTCTCCCATTCTCCTTTAATCTAACCACCAGGGCTGAATCCCCATACACATCAAGGATTTTAATTCTCAAATCAATGGCCTCTTCAAGACCCATGATACAAGCTTCATATTCTGCCATATTGTTCGTACAATCAAACATCAACCTTGCAGTGAAAGGGATATGAGAACCCTTAGGAGTAATAATGGTTTCCCAAATTCCGTTACCATAAGCATTAACAACACCATCAAACACTAAACCCCACCGGGATCCAGGCTCTGGCCCTTCTTCAGGCAACAGTTTATCGCAATATTTAGCTTTTAAGTACATAATGTCTTCATCAGGGAAGTCAAACCTGATGGATTGATAATCATCGATCGGCTGGTGAGCCAAATGATCTACGAGGATACTTCCTTTAATTTCTTTATGTATGATACTAAATATCATATTCAACCAATAGCATCTGCCAATGAGCTATACTTCCAGTCAGAGCAGGCTTTTCAAAAATATACTTGATTGGATCCATTTTAGATATCAACCAAGTGGTATGATTGATCATATACTGGCGTAAGCGTTTGGCCGCCTAGGCTAAACCACAACAAGTTTTCTCAAGCATGGAATACCTAGATTCACAGTATGTAGACTTCTTACTCGGATAGTATATGGCATGCTCCTTCTTACTGGTTTCATCCAGTTGTCCAAGCGCACAACCCACAAACTCTTCTAACACAGTCAAATACATAATAAATGGTCTTTCTTCCATAGGAGGAGACAAGATAGGAGGTTCAAGCAGATACTCCTTGATGTTGTCAAAAGCTTTCTAGCAGTCTTCTACCCAAAAACAACCTTGATCTTTACGAAGAAGCTTGAATATTGGCCCACACGTGGAAGTCATGTGAGATATAAATCTGGATATGTAATCCAGACGCCTAAGGAACCCTCTGACTTGCTTTTTTGTCTTTGGTGTAGGAATCTCTTGAATAGCTCTGACTTTATCAGGATCTACTTCAATACCCTTTTGGATGACAATGAATCCCAACAACTTTCCTGATCGGACACCAAAAGTACATTTATTAGGATTCAACTGGAGTTTAAACTTTCTCAACCGCTGAAATAACTTCAGCAAATACTCAACATGATCTTCTCCAGTCTTTAACTTAACAATCATATCATCAACATAAACTTTTATCTTTTTGTGCATCATTTCATGGAAAAGAGTAGTCACATCTCTTTGGTACGTTGCACCAGCATTCTTTAAACCAAAAAGCATCACTCTATAGCAGGATGTTCCCCAGGGTGTAATAAATGTTGTTTTTTCCATGTCCTCAGGTGCCATCTTGATATGATTATAACCGGAGAATCCATCTATAAAGGAGAATACATTGAACTTAGATGTATTATCTACCAACATGTCAATGTGTGGCAGAGGAAAATCATCTTTCAGACTAACTTTATTCAAGTCTCTATAATCAACACACATCCGAACTTTACCATTCTTCTTCAGAACAGGAACAATATTGGCCACCCATTGAGGATACTCAAAAGTAACAAGGAACCCAACATCAATCTGCTTTTACACTTCCTCTTTAATCTTGGCAGTCATATCAGGGTAAGTTCTTCTCAACTTTTGTTTAACCGGCAGACATTCTGGCTTCAACGGTAATTGATGCTCCACAATATCAGTATCAAGACCTAGAATATCTTGATAAGACCAGGAAAACACATTCACATATTCTCTAAGAAGCTCTACCATCCTCTTCTTAACATTTGGACAAAGCAGTGCCCCAATCTTGACTTCTTTCTTGTTCTCTTCAGAACCCAAATTAATCACTTCTAACGATTCTTTATGAGGCTGAATGGTCCTCTCTTCGTGCTCAAGCAAATGAGAAATCTCATCAGGAATATCTTCAACATCCTCTTCTTCCATCTCAAACACAGGGAATTCAAAGTTGGGAGATGGCACATGGTCATTGTTTTCAATGGGTTTAACAATTAATCTACACAATGATTTTATGTTTGATTTTAGAATATGAACAAATAAATGCACATTGCGATGCAGATATAAAAGTGATTGTTATCTTAGTTTTTTATGTTACCATTTTTCAAAAAAAGCAATAAGAGAAAACATAATATGGATAAAGGAAATAACATTTTATTAATGATGATAAAAATATGAAATAAAGTCCACATAGATCCACTTTCACCTTGGGTATAGTGAAAGGATTTTTGAAAATAACAACAAAAAACATATTAGTTTTATAAGTGAATAACAGAAGGAACAACAACATCAATCCAGTTTTGACACATCGATCCATGTGTCACAAAGTTTGGCGTTTCTTGCTCTTCATCGTCTTCTAAGATCGCGACAGCAGACTGATCTTTAGAATGAATAAAGTCAGCACTGTGAAACACTTCCTGAATTATCTTTAGATCTCTCTGGGTTGCACTAGGTGAAAAACCCAAACTAGCTCTGTTCCTGTTCTCGGCAAGCTTAACAACTTGTCCCCACTTAGCAGATTGACCATTCCTCAACACATGTTGGGCATCTTTCAAGGATGACATGGATTCCTCATTCTTTTTAGCAACAATATTATCAATATAAAGAGCTTGAAATAATGTTCCTTTAGCTTCGTCGACATCAATGTATGAAAATGAAGAGAGATGACTCACCAACATGGTCTACTCGCCACCCATGATCACTAACTTCCCATTCTTTATAAACTTCAGCTTCTGGTGTAGAGTTGATGTTACTTCCCCAACCTCATGAATCCACAGACATCCTAAGAGACAATTGTAGGCGGGATGAATATCCATCACTTGAAAAGTGATCTGAAATAAGCACAGACCTATATTTATTGGGAGATCAACCTCTCCAATTATAGTCTTCCTTGAGCCATCGAAGGCCTTCACAGCAACCCCACTGAATCTCATCGGAGCACCTTGATAAGAAAGCTTAGATAATATGGTCTTAGGCAGAACATTCAGAGAAGAACCAATGTCCACTAGCACATTGAACAGGGTATCTTCCTGACAATTCATAGAGATATGCAGATCCAAATTGTGGTTCCTCCCTTGCTCGGGCAACTCTTCATTACTGAAGCTCAAATTGTTACATGCGGTTATATTGGCCATAATGCCATCAAATTGATTGACCGTCATGTTGTGGTCCACATAATCTTGCTCCAGGACTTTCTGCAAAGCCTCTCAATGAGCTTCTGAACTCATCAGTAAAGATAATACAAATATCTTGGATGGAGTGTGCAACAACTGGTCTACCATATTAAAATCACTTTTCTTAATCAATTTCAGCATTTCATATTGATCAACATTCTGATTCATACTACTGGATTGGCTGGCTTACATAACATGAGTTTTCTCTTGAGTTTATTTCTCTATCACCATATCTTCAGTTCTCTTAGGAGCTGCAATAGCAAATATCCGACCACTTCGGGTTACCCCACTTACATCGACAATGTTTACGACAGAAGAAAAAGAAGGAATATGCACGTCTTTACCATTTTCCACCATGGTAGCATTATACTTGTAAAGCACAACTTTATCAGACTCATAAGGCGTATGACCCACCAAACGAATAACCAACAGAGAAACAACAATCTTCTGACCATTATATGCAATTACAACTGGTTCTGGGAGATTAAAACGGGGAACTATAACATTCACCTTATGCTCATCTTCATTTCTATCCCTTGTAACCTGAATAAGGTTTTGATCCAACATTTCTTGTAAGTCTCTTTTCACAACAGCACATCCTCGGGGATTTCTGGAACAAATATGGAAAGAAGCTTGGTCATGCTCATAATAGCTCAACTCACATAAAATTGCATGCATTTCAACCAAGGATCTTCTGATCAGATTGACATAAAAAATACGGTACTTTCTTGGACATCCTTCGACCATATTCACAGTTGCACCACCATGTTTAGGCAACGAATTAGCTTGTACATTGGGACTAGAGTCTTCAAAAGACAAAAATTCACTTTGCATTAACCTTCTAACCTCAACTTTCAAAGAGAAACAATTCTCAATATCATAGTCGGGTGCTCCTTGGTGGAATGCACAATGTTGATCATGTTTATACCACCACAGAAGCTCTTTCAGAACAGCTAATGGAGTTCTTATTTGTACCAAATTCTTCTGAATTAAAGCAAGAAATAACTCTGTATTGGTCATTGGAATTGGAACAAATTGTGTGGGCCTCTAGGCACGACTTATTGATTATGTTGATTCATTCGTTGTTGAAAACACGGTTGATAACTCGATGCTACTTGAACGAACGAAGCAGAATTAATAATTGGAGTTACGGACGCCACATGCTGATGACGTTGACTCTTCCTTGAAAGTCTCATTCTTTTCTCTTGTGAGATAATGTTAGCATTGTGCTCCTTCTTCTTGGGTAACCCACTCCCATACTTTCTGGAACTATCAGTCGAACCACCTTCTTTCAACCGCCCCTCACGGACACCTTCTTCTAATCTCAAACCCATATTTACCATCAATAAAGTCACTAGGCACACTTGCTACCATCCTTTCATAATATAATAAACTCAACATTGTCAAAAACAACTTTGTCATTTCCTTTTTCTTCCATTAGAGGACTAACCTGTGCAACGATCTCGCGCCATATTTGTGTGTACTCCTTGAAAGTATCTTTATCCTTTCGGGATATAGCACATAGTTGATCTCTATCTGGTGCCATGTAGATGTTATACTTGTACTAACAAACAAACGCCTCACCTAGGTCATTGAAGGTTCAAATATGAGAGTTATCGAGTCCCATATACCATTTCAGAGCGGTACCAGTCAAATTATCTTGAAAGTAGTGGATCAATAATTGATGGTTGTCAGTATGATTCGACATCTTACGAGCGTACATCACCAGATGAGTTAGAGGAAAAGATTTACCTTTATACTTTTCAAAATCTAGAACCTTGAACTTGTGCGGAATCTTTAAATTAGGAACTAAACATAGATCATGAGCATTCTTCCCAAACATATATTTCCCCCTCAAAGCTTGAATCTCTTTCTACATAGCCTGAAACTGATCTTGGAACTCATCCATTCTTTCATAAACACCAACAGTTTCACTTTGTTCAGCATGAAAAACAGGTTCTTCGACATAAGGAAAAACATGAACCACGGGAGGTGGTACTGACATCACAGGTTGAGCCATACGAACCTCAACAGTAGGTTGATACCCCTCAAGCACAAAGTTAGGAGGCATTCCCCAAGGGAATCCATAAGGCATGTGGTGCTGCGGAGCACTGACGGGAGCCACGAAGATGGATGTAGAGACAATTTCGAAAATCACGGTCCTCTGAAGCGGAGTTTGAGTAGCATAAGGTGGATGATTTTGGGCAGCCACCAAAGCTTCCATCATAGTATTAAGCCTCTCATAACTGTCCTTCAAGGTTGTCACCTCTTCACGGAGTTCACGATTCTCTTGATCTAGGCGGTCCATCTTCTTCAATTGGCTAGCTCGAGTATTGGTGAGACAACTTGTCTATGAAGACCAAGAAAAAAATAAGGCCCCTGTCAAACTTACTCAAAACAAGACCAAGATGCAACATGATGCATGATATGCAAATGCAAATGTGAATGTTATTATTATTATTTTTTCAAGGAACTTTAAGACATAAATTGCAAACATCATAATGGGAATAACACATTTTGATGTACTAAAAATCTCATTTTATTAATAATGTAAAGGATTACAATCAGAAATACAATTTTAATGATCATAAACGGAAAGAAGCTAGATCTATCGAACCATGTCCGATGACGATCCAACTCCAAGCTGATACTTCTTACGAAGCCTTTTGATATCTATTTTGTAGCTTCTTTTCATAGCATCCTTCTCTATCACGAGCTGGTCTACAATGCCTTTCCGAACGCTGGAAGTAGGAAGATGAGTATATGATGAATTGTTAGAGGAAAATAAATCCTAATGGTCCCTTTATCTCTTCACAACGCGTTGCTCAAGCAATTATATCAAGTCGTCTTTTTCCTTTAGCTGCTTCTGCAATTCTACTTTCTCAAGGTATGAAGTGTAACATTTGTCTTCCTAATCATCCATCTCTTGCTTCATCCTGTCTAAAGGCTCTTGCAACTCCTCTATGCCTTTAATAGTGTGAGATTTAACAATTACCAAGGACATAGGTCTTTCATAAGCGTATGGAATTTTGAATTCGTTTGCTCTCTTCTTCACCCACCTAGTATAAGGCTCCAAAGCTATATAATTCTTCAATCCAAGCTCACTTTTTCCTTTCCTATGAACATTGTGCCAAGCATGTACCATCCTATCTTTCAACCCTTGAGTGTCTTTCCCTTCTTGGAAAAATAAACCCTCTAACAAAGTGTTGTTAGGTTTGTCATTCATAATGAACCCAAGCTAACGTCTCACTAAATCCGGATTGTAGTTGATTCCTCCTTATGTACCAAGAAGAGGCACGTTATAGAATTCCCCACAACTATCAATAATCTCAACATCGTCATAAATAGAAGAGTACCAAGTTATGTCATCGTTGGTGAGACACATAAGTCTTTGAGACAACCTTAAACAACCCTTGTTTTCTTTGAAAATAGGAGATTGCGGCAAATGCAAAATAAACCACTTGTACAGTAAATGCACACAACAGATAATAGTTCCACCCCCTTTAGAAGTCCTATGATGAATGGAGAAATAAGTGTCACCGAGCAAAGTTGGAACTGGATTCCTAATCAAGAAGATCATCATAGCATTATGTAAGACCCCAATTTTGTCCCTAAGATCCCTCATGGCATCATAACATTGCATTTGTATAGCCTCAAGGATCATTAGCATCTTGGTTCCCTTTGCCTTTGGGGTGGGACTCCTTGTGTGTGGTTTGAAGATCACCAAGCATGCTTGAATTGTATATCATTGCTTTTCTCATTTTGTTTACTAACCAAAGCCCAAAAATATGTCACTAACATCTTTTGTTTGTAGTTTGAGCAATCACAAGATCCAAAGCTTTTAGGAGATCCTATGTACAAAGACATGGTTAAGAGAAGATGATAGCAAACATGGTAATGGTTCCCAAAGTTCTCATCCATCAAATATGCCTCCCTAGTACCTAAATTCATCATTTTGATCAAAGCAAGTCAAAGGATTTGAGGTTTGTTCCCCAGAGAAACCCTAATTTCATCCGTGCACCACAATGCCTTGCTCATGAAGCAACCTCAATCCATGGTCAAAGATAATCAAGGGAAGTTCTTTAACTCATCATTTCATGCATATTTGAACTTATTTGAGTGTCCTTAATAATCAATTCATCAAGATATGGGTTGTGGACTTGAGAAGTTGATCAGTTAATTCATCTGACTATTTTGAAATGCACTGAGACCTAACTTTTTTTGTGTTGGTCAAATGGAGATGGTTCCAAAAGCAAAAATGTTCTTAAGGACCTTTTTGACTTTTTTTGTGTTGGTCAAAATGGAGATGATTTTGAGGTGGGATCAAATGCATTGGAAAGCTTAGGATGTCTACTTCAAATGTTATGTTGAACAAAATTCCAAAATCTCAAAGGAAATACATGTGATAATGCAAGACATTATAGGTCCTTTTTGACCAAAGGCATTAAAAGTCCAAAAAGTCCAACTTCAAGTGCCCATAAATCCTTCCTCAAAAATCCAAATGATGCAAAATTTAAGTCCATTTTGATTGTCTTGAAAAGATCTACAACTTTGATGTTGGAGGTTTTTTCATTTGAAGCTTGCATCATCAAAATAGAGGGGCTTGAAAATTGGCCAATTTTAGAAACCTTGCCTTGACATGTTTTGCACATCACACTTTAAACTCAAATTTCATAAATTTCCACACTCCAAATGGATTTTTGACCAACATAACAATTGTTCCTTACATCAAGACCTTTCCAACCATTACCCATATGCCTATGCTTGGATTTTCTAAATGGTACTTTCGAAGAGATGATTGTTTAGGTACAAATGGAGAATTCACTTGAAATCTTGCTACATGAGCAATTACCTTTGCATTTCACACGTCCAATTCCATCTGGCTGGTGTGCAGAACTCATTTGGCATTGTTTTTGGGCCTTGTGCATGATCATACAAGCCCATGCAATGAAGCTTCACATGCCATGCACACAGATCATTTCACACTTCCCTTGCCAATTCCTCTATAAATAGAGACTTCATTCCCTCCATTTCACACGCCTAATTCAACCTGAAATGCTGCAGGATTCTCTCCCTAACCATCACTAAAGAAGCAATTGCATTTTTCTCAAAATATTTCAGATCTAGAATTCAGCTTCATCTGGTTGTATTCTTATATCTAATGCTTCTAGACCTTCATCATACACTTCATTGAACTTCTATTTTGATAAAGCAAGCAAGGTATCGTGTTGAAATCACCAGAACTTAAGCTTACATTCCAACTGGTATTTTCTTCGATTCTCTTAATCCATTGACCTTTTGGCTTAGATTTTGTGTTGGCTGAAGTCCTCTCAATAGAGGCATCATGTTTGTGCATTCAATTTTTGAAATCCATTAAGTTCATGATGAACACCAGATTTTTCCATCTCTGATTTCTCACACTATGGAGATCTAGAGGGAAAATGGATGGTACAGGGATGATGTACATCATCCCAGCTTTCTAATGATGTATAGATCGTACATTTTGGTTGCCTTTTGAGTTTTTGTAATTTGGCCGGAATCCTGAAGCTCACCGGAGAAGACGGTGGCTCCGGTGGCTTCATCATCTCCAGTTTGAATCCTGGCCATTGGATATATTTCCCAGATTGAATCTTAGCCATTGCTTGTTATGACTTTCTATTGTTTCACATGTGCGTGCTTTGACTGAGGATCACCATAGGCGCGCGCCTTAGGAGCGTGTGATCTGCCAGCTCAATTAATGAGCTCAGATCCAACGCTCCTCCTTTTTTTGCATTTTATAATTTCTGTTTTTATTTTCTTAAATTCCTTTTATTTCAAAAAAATCATATCTCTCTCATTTTTTATCCAAAAATTATGGGACCAATTGCATTATTTCCCAAATAAATTCTAGTTTCTATTTCTGATTTTTAATATTTTTTATTTTGTCATTTGATATTTTTTGTGAATTTTCTCTTTTCTGGTTATTTTTAATTCATTTTAAATAGTTTTTTATATTCAAAAAATACAAAAATATTTTCCTAACCTATTTGAATGATGATGGATCTATGAAAAATATTCTCATCAATTTTTGAATTGATTTGAGATTTATTTGAGATTTTAGTTCAATTAGGTTATTTTTATTCATTTTTTTAATTGATTAAAAATAGTTTCTGACTTTTAAAAATGCTGAAATTTTTTGTCAAACTTTGTTTGACCTTGTTGAACTTAGGATAAATTACTTGGACCTTTCAAAGTTGATTTGAAGTAGTTTTGAAGTTTGACCTTTCCATTTATTTTAATTCAAGTTTATTTCAATATTAAAAAAATGCCAAAAATAGTTTATTCATTTCTTGACATCCAATCTTCATCTCACTTCTGTTTTTGATTGTTTGACCTTGACTTTCAATGTTATTGGTCAACATATGAGGATTGGTACATTGTATTTCATTTAATGCACTTTAATTTTGTCATTTCCATTTCTCTTATCCATCTTCTCCTTCTTCTTCTACTTCTTTTCTTTTGATCAATGAGTTGAAGGTTGATAAGTTAGCATTGATTAGGGAGATTTAACCTTCCTTGATTCAAATCTAATTCATCTTGATCAATTGATCAAGTGAATGACTTTGCATTAAGGATAGGTTGTCTTCTAAATCATGCAAAAGGCTTAAACCAATACAAGATCATTTCTCTTCTTCTTTTTGGCATGGCAAGTTGTTGGGACTTGGTTCACTAATCAAGACTCCTAACTTGTGTTTGTTGCCTACATTATTATTGACCGGCCTCAGATAGTTGTGACTTCTACATAAGTCCAATTACGATTGCTTAACATAGCGCTAAATTTGCCTTATGGCACACTAACTACTAACACTAACCATTGACAATTAACATTTATTTTATGCAATTTACTTTAATGCAATTTACTTTTCTTACACATATTATCCATTTGCTTTTCTCTTTGCTCACTTGAGCACATGTTTATGTTAATGCCATTTACCTTTTGCTCACTTGAGCACATAATTGTGTATATATTATTGTGCTTGTGTTTTTTGTTTTGATTGTTGTGGACCAAATGCAAAGAAATGGACTTAGTTTCTAGGACTTTCCCTATGCCAAGAAATGGAGAATTGGACTTAGATTCTAGGACCTTCCTTATGCAAAATTGGAGTAAAAGGATCTTAGTGATGAAGATGGATTAGAAGGACCAAATCTCTAAACTCACTCTTGTCCATTCTTGTTTTATTTCATAGTGTAACACCTCAAAATTTGCCCTCCTCTCTTGGGACTATCTTTGCATACTGCATTTCATTATATAGGACATTAGTCATTGCATATTGCATACCATGAGAAATAAACAAGTCATCCTCCTAAGTTTTACTCAGAAGATAGAGAGGTTAAAAGATTCAAGCTTGAGGGTTTCATGAATTGATCACTAATCATCTGAGGGTTTGTGCTTCAATTAGGGTTTCTTGGAAATTCTTCAAACAAATTGCACTTCTCCAAACTTTCTCTCTCAATTTTCTTTGAAATTCTTCAAACAAATTGCACTTCTCTTGATCCATTCATGGTTCTGAAGCATCATTGAGCATCATTGAACCTAGATCCGCAGCAAATCGTGCAGCATTGAAGAATTCTTGAAGCTTTGAAGCATCCATGGCAGATCCAAGTTCTGGAGGATTCGTGCACATCTGAACCTTAAGCCTTCATTCATTCATCTCTACAAGCACTTTAGAAGATCTGTTTGAGCATTGCAAGGCCTGAATCCATCAATTCCAGTTCTGCTTCTTCAAGAGGTCACAAAATCAACCTCTCTAATTCCTAAAATTGTTATGCTATTGCTGTAGATCTTTGAACACTGATTAATTTGAGCTTCGAATCATTAATTTCCATGCATTATTGTGTTAGATATGGTGGATTAAAGTTTTGATGATGAAATTTGTTTTGCTCGATTTGATCTTGTCTTGATGAATTAACCTTAACCATGCCTGGATTCGTGATGTGTGATGAAAGATGTACATGTTGATGTGCTTGTTTTTGGAAACTGAGAAAATTGTTCTTGAGCATGCGATGAACACGATGAAGATGATAGAAATATTTTTCAGAAAACGCGTTTGATCCTTCCAAATGCTTTCCTGCGTTTCTGCATGTGTTTGTGGAAATAGCGCTCATGTACTGGTCCATCTCAGCATCTGCATGGCGTTTTGATTGGCCCTAGCGCTTTTGACCAGGCCATGTCATTGATGAAACATTGAGTTTCACTCAGCAAGCGCGCCACATTCAAATTTGGTTGGTGTTCGATACCGGCTGGCAACAATTCCTCACATGCATTTCATATTTCCTTCATATATTCACATGCCATTTCCATATGCTTGTTTCATGTTTTTTTATTTTTCCTTCACCTTTCAAAATTCATAACTAATTGAGTTTTGATCCAAAAAAGATGAGGATTTTTGCATTGTGTCACATTTTCTCTCTAGTTTTTTATCATCATTTTTCCATAAATTGTGCATGGCTGGAATTATTTTTGTGTTAGGGTTTGTGTACATGTATCATATCTTGACCTTGCCTTGCCATATCCTTTGTGAAATGCTCAATTTTAATCCAATGCTCATGAAATTTTACATGCTATAACTAGACATCTTGCTGGACATTTTGGTGTTGAGTTTGCATTTTTATCAATTTCCATTGCTTATTTATGATTTTTTCTAAGGGAGGTGTGACAATTTGTGTCACACCTTGTGATGTTCAACTTGATTGATGAACTTGCCATGCCTAAGGAATTCCAAATGTCCTGATTTTTTGTATGATGTTTGATATGAGTGTTGTGATTACTCATGAATTTTCTTGAAATTTTTGGATTGATTTTTGATTTAATTGAGATTTTTCATTCTGGGTGGTCACATATGAACTTTTGAATTGCCTTGATTTTCATTTGATTGTGAAATGCTTGTTCTTTATCCTATGGATGTGAAATTTTGCACACTAATTCTAGACATGTTGAATGTTGTTTTGGCTTTGGTTTGAGGTTTTTACCATGTTTCATTTCTGTTTTAGGCTTGTGCTAAATTGGTGTGCCAAGTTATGTCACATATGTGCTTGATTGTGCTTGCCTTGGCTTATGCAATTTGATTACCATGCCTAATGTTGTCCAAATGCTCTAATTTTTTGTGTGATGATCATGTTGTATGTTCTATTTACCCATGATTTTTTCCAAGATTAATTGAATCATTTTTGAATTAATGTGCATTTGTTTATTCTGGTGTCTCAATGGGATCACAACTTGCATACCTTGCCATGTTTGGTTCATGAAATGCTTTTGGTGAATGATATTGATATGAGACCTTTTGGATTGTGTTCTTGATGGATTGAAGTTGATTCATGTCAAGTTTCATGTTCTGTTTTGGATTTTTTCTCTATCTTTGACCCTAGGCTTTGACCTAGTGGTTTGCCTCTCATGTTTGAGCTTTGATTTCAGGTTGAGCATTCAAGTTCCTAAGTTGTTGGTGCTCTATCACTTGAGCCTTTGATGTTTACTTTTGACTACTAACCTTGTGTGTTTTGTAGGGTTGTTAACTCATTTGAGTTTTACTTGTTGGCTTATGCCTTTGCTCATTGGGTTTGACTGTTTGATATTCATGATTGTCTGTTTGTCTGTACAGTTGAACTGATCTGTCTGATGTTTCCACAGGTACATAAGTTGCTTAAGTTCAATTTGAACTTTCTTCTATTCTTTCTGAGCGTGGATCCCGTCGAGTACGACGGATGCGTAGGGGTGCTAATACCTTCCCTTCGCGTAACCGACTCCCGATCCCATCTCTCTTTGGTTGCGAGACCATGTCTTTTCCAGGTTTACTTCGAGCGTTTCCTTTCCCTCTTTTGGGATAAATAACGCACGGTGGCGGCTCTGTTTGTTTTGTTTTTTTCCCGCCGGTTGATTTTCACGGATGCGACAACTGGCGACTCTGCTGGGGACATAAGAAGTTGACCTCTTGCTGGTCCATCTTCCCTAAGCGAGTCTCTCCTAGCGTTCTCTAGGATAGTCTAGGTTGCTTGTGCTGCTCTATTTATTGCATTTGTGATTATTATGTTGTGTATATATTTGCATAAATGTTTGCATGCATCATATTATCATTGTGCTGTCTTCTGTACAGGTGGTTCCTCTGATTTGGGGGGGGGGGGGTGTTCTGAGTGGGGCTAAAACCCAGGCCCGAGTATACACCTAGGATTAGTATGGTCTCACGTTGCTCACATGTTGGTTGGGCATGTTGTTGCGACGTGACATACCACAAGCCGGACGAGGTTCATCTGAGAGAGCTCTTCCATTGTGGAGTATTCCACTCTGGTTGGGTTACCTCTTTTGAGCTATTGACTTCGGTGACCGTTCTTTCCCGGATCTTTGGTTTAGACGATCTTAAGAGAGCTGCAACGGCACACCCTAAAGGGCAAACCCGTTGAGTATATTTGCGCGATTGTCGAGACTATTATCCGCCTTAGGATGACCTGATTAGAATTCACTTGTGAGGCGAGGGTTGATTCTTACAGATGCATGTTCTGATGGTGACATTGATGGTGACTAATGGTTCAGCTATTGATCAGAGTTCTATTTATAAGTCGGATTTATGGATTTATTTCTGAGACACCGGAGTTCCTTCCGTGGTATTTATCAGCGGGGATCCATTTATTTCAGGATTCCCTGGGCTGGTTTAGAGGATCTGGTGGTTATCTGTTCAGAGGACTTTCTGATGATGATGGTGACGCATTCTTCAGTTCCGTTTATTTCGGAATCCTGAGTGGGATTTGTGGTTACATATTCCTTCAGATGGTTGTGATTAGTTCAAAGACCGTGACTTAGTGCAGTGAATGTTCAGATGATATGGAGGATGGCACAGTGCATTGCATTCATACATCAGCATCATTCGCATTTTGCATTTATCTGCATCTAACACATGTTTATCCATATGCAGGGGACATTCTTGATCGAGATCCTGGTTGAGAGACTTCTTTGTTCCAGACATGAGGCCCGGTTTGAAGGATGATGTTGTGTACAGTTTCTTTGATCCAGAGATCAGTGCGCTGAAGGAGATGATAGCATTGATTACACCTGACCATGTGGGGATGTTCCGTGAGACGTATGGGGGTATTCTGAAGATGGTTTTCAGGCTCACTGACAGGGATAGGAGCGCCATCCATACTCTTCTCCAGTTTTATGACCCTGGTTTGAGGTGTTTCGTCTTCCCAGATTACCTGTTGGGGCCTTTGATGGAGGACTATGCTGGTATCTTGGGCATTCCGATCAGAAATCAAGTTCCTTTCTATGCTACTAAGGAAGAACCTGATATTAGTAGGATCTCCCGTGCTCTTTATTTGAGTCCAGAGGTGACCAAAGGAGGTCTGAAAGAGAAGGGGAAGTTGCCTGGTTTTCATCTAAGTTTCTTGGAGGCCAAATCCAAGGAGCATGCTGTTTTGGGTGACTGGAAAGCTGTCTGTGCTTTGATTGTTGTGGGCATCTATGGTATCATCCTGTTTCCTAACCAGAAGAGCTTTGTGGATATTAATGCCATCCATTTGTTTGCTCAGAAGAATCCTATTGCTACCCTGGTTGGGGATGTTTATTACTCAGTCCATAATCGGAACGAGAAGAGGCGTGGGGGATTGATCAGATGTTGTGCTCAGCTACTATACAAATGGTTCATGGGATACTTGCCTTCCAGGGGTGCTTTTGTTCTTCTTGACCATATTGTAAATTGGGCGACCAAGTTGATGGGTTTGCGGGCCAAAGACATAGCTTGGACTCACAGTAGTGGGGTTGGACAAGATTTCATCTGCAGTTGTGGGAGTTTTCCCAATGTGCCTCTTATAGGAGTTCAGGGTTGCATTAGTTATAACCCGACACTTCTTAAGAGACAAATGGGATTCGCTATGGAGGTTCCTCCTCTCAAGAGTGAGATTCAGGAAACTTTGTACTTCCCGGTTGAGGGTAACCAGTCACGGTTAAGGCAAGTGTCTGATGCATGGCGCATCATTCAAAGGAAAGGCAAATTTTCTTGGGGTAGAGCTAATAACAGGTCTTTTCCTCCGTTTGATGACTGGCTCAGCAAGAGAGTGGAGCTCACTTGTCTACCATTTCCTGTGGTAGATCCTTGGTATCCGTTGATTGAGGAATCACATTCTTTTGTCAGTATGGAAGAATTCTTAGAGATGAAGAGGGAGAGAGATCAGCTGCATGCAGAGAAGACTGAATTGGAGATGAGTATTTCTAGAGTCCAAATGGCTAATCAGGAAATCAAAGGGAAAATGGAAGACCAGGATAAGAGACATGCTCTTAGGGTGAAGCGCTTTGAGATAGACACCGCTTACTATGGCAAGATCAACCAAGCATTGGAGTCGTCTACAAAGGAGCATGACATCACTAAGGAGAGGTTGGCTAGAGCTTCGCAGGTCATTGAAGACGAGAAGAGGAGACAAATCCTTGTGAGGGATCAGAGGGAAGACAGGGTCAGAGTCCTTATCGCCGAGTGGGAGGCAAAGCTGAAGATTAAGGAAGAAGAGAACACGAAGATTATTGCTAAGAGAGATCACTATCTTGCTGAGAGGGATCATTAATTCAGACAGATGAAGATTCACCAGAAGAAGATAGGGAGATTGCAGCAGGAGAACACTGAGCTTAGGTTTGCGGTGAAGTTTACCAAAATGGTTGATGATGTAGGGCCGTCTGTGGGACCTTCGTCAGATTAGACCTTTCTTATTTGTGTTGGATTACCGTCAGGCCTGTTGACGGAATTCACTTGCCTGTATTTTCTTTCTGATTCTGGAGAATTGTATTTGATTTGTATCAGACTTGATGTATGACTCTCGCACATATGGTGCACTTTTGATATGCCATGGTTGTTTTCATTCAATGATCCATCTTCAAGCTTTATTTGCTTTCCTGTATGCACTCACATAGCACACACATGGTTGGGGGTATCTTTGCTAAATCATATATCTCTGATCTGTATGTCAAAATCACTTGATGAATATCAGAATATTGCTGTCGGATTATTATCTGTCTCGATGAAGCCAGGATTGAAAAGACAGAGTGTTCCTCATATGGATAGACATTGCATTCATGCATAATCATAATAACTTGTCTTCTATTTTGCAGGTGCCAGTTGCTAACGTGCTTGGTTGTTTCAGGAATCATTGCTCGTGCGCGTAGAGTCATTCCCTTGCACACAACACGTCCGCACAGATACTTCACCAGACGCAATACACCTAGGCTGATGGATCTACCCAACGCAGATTTTCTCGAGCTGAAAGAGAAGATGAATGAACTGATCCATGTTATGCAAGGGTTTGTCGTCGGGCAGAAAGCACTTGCTGATAAAGTGGAGAAGCTCGAGCGGGCTTCAGCTGCCAATAGTGGTGTCAATTTGGAGGGTGTCTCTAACCATGGCCTTGGTGGTTCCAGGGATGGAGGAGATCTTGGAAAAAAGACAACTGCCGGCGTAGTGATCAACAATGGGGGTGGTTTCGGTGCTGCCACAGGCGGTAGACCAGGTCCAATGGGTAACAATTTGAAGGACAGTCTGTTTCCTCCTTTCTTTGGGGATGAGGAGGATAGAGAGGAAGACAGAGAAGCTGATCGGTTCTCCATGCTTAATGAACCATTTGGTCAGTATGGTGTCCAACCGCCAAATAAAGAAATTCAGTTGCTGGCAGAGAAGATCAGAGCTTTAGAGAGTCATGCTACTCCCGGGTTTGTTAATATGTCGAATATGGGGCTGGTCGAGGGGATTTTGATCCCGCAAAAGTTCAAAGCGCCCGCGTTTGACAAGTACAATGGGAGTTCTTGCCCGGAAACTCACCTCCAGGCTTTCGTCCGTAAGATTTCTGCTTACACGATGGATCAGAAGTTGTGGATGTACTTCTTCCAGGACAGTCTGTCTGGAGGATCCTTAGAGTGGTACACCAAGCTGAAATCTTCTGACATTAAGAGCTGGCAAGATCTTGGAGATGCATTCTTTAAACAATACCAGTTCAATGCTGACATGGCTCCTAGTCGTACCCAACTGCAGGGTATGTCTCAGAAGCCTAATGAGGGGTTTAAGGAGTATGCACAGAGGTGGAGGGAGCTGGCTGCCAGGGTCCAACCTCCGTTGGTGGATAGGGAAATGTCGGATCTGTTTATGGGTACCCTTCAGGGGACCTTTGCAGAAAGGATGGTCGGATGCCCGGTTACTAACTTCGCTGATATAGTGGTGGCCGGGGAGAGAATCGAAAGTTAGTTGAAGCTGGGGAAAATCCAGGGTAATGCTTCATCATCTGGATCGAAGAAGCCCTTTGGAAATGGTCAGAGGAAGAAGGAGGGTGACACCAGCGCAGTGTATACCCAAAAAGGACAGAGTAGGGATCGTTACTACCAGCACACTGCTGCGGTAACCATTCCTGCTGATAATCAGCCTGCACAACAACAACAACAACAACAACCGCAACAACAACGACAGCCGTTTCAACAGAGACCGCAGAGGGCTGGGTATCAGGTGCGAGGGCGAATGAATGATCGTCAGTTCGATAGACCACCTGTGACCTATTCATTTTTGCTGAAGAAGTTGAAGGACTTGGGGTTGGTCCAATTGAGGACGTTGGCACCATTGAGACCTGATCAGAGGCCAGCCAGTTTTGATGAGAATGCCAAGTGTGAGTTTCACTCGGGTGCACCTGGACACAACATAGAAAATTGAAAAGCTTTTAAGCATGTGGTGCAGGACTTGGTGGATTCTAAAGCGATCAACTTTACGCCGTCTCCAAATTTTAATGCTAATCCCATGCCTGCGCATGGTCAAATGGGGGTGAATGCAATTTCTGAGGAGGGCAGAATCGGGCTGATGAGTATAGATCAGTTGAGGACTCCCTTGGATGAGGTCAAGAGACAATTGTTGAAGAATAGGGTCTTCCCGGGCTGTGATGACTGTTGTGCTGCGTGCACTGTTGCTCCTGATGGGTGTGTATTGTTGAGGGAGGTTGTCCAGAGGCTGATGGATGAGGGAAGCCTCAGATTTGAGAGAGTGGATTCGGGGAAGGAAGATGTCTCCACCATAACCATTTACTTCGACCCGGTTGATTTGTCAACGTTGGCCGATGTGGCTCCAGTTACTATCACGGTACCTGGGCCAATTCCTTATGACAAAGATGACGCCGTGCCGTGGCATTATGGTGGGGAGGTGTACTGTAATGGGGAGAGATTGGAAGATCAAGCTGCAAGTGAAACCACCGTTTCAAAGGTGGATAATGCCGGACCTAGTGGTTTCACTCGCACTGGAAGGTTATTTGCCCCTGATGCTTTGAGGGGTGGGGATGGAGAAAAAGAAAAGAAAGAAAAGGCTGAGGCTTTAGCCAGGGCAAGAGGAAAGCAAGTGGTGAATGAAGGTACTCCAGTGATGACACCGGCGCCTGTTGGGTCGGAGAAAGAACTTGATGATGAAGCTGAAGAATTCCTGAGAATCATCAAGAAGTCAGAGTACAAACTTGTTGACCATCTGCAACAAACCCCATCTAAGATCTCAATCTTGTCCTTATTGCTGAGCTCCGAGGGGCATAGAGAGGCTTTATTGAAAATTTTGAAGAGAGCCTATGTTCCCCAAGAGATCACAATCAATCAGTTAGAGACGGTGGTGTCTAATGTCAATGCCAGTCATGGGCTGGGTTTCACCGACCTTGATATAACTGTGGATGGGAGGAATCATAATCGGGCTTTACACATTGCAATGGAATGTAAAGGAGCCGTGCTCTCGCATGTGTTGGTTGATACCGGTTCCTCTTTGAATGTGTTGCCAAAGAAAGCCCTGGCGAAGCTAAACTGTGAAGGGTTGATCTTGACGCCCACTGACCTGATAGTGAGAGCTTTTGACGGTTCGAAGAGGGCAGTGTTCGGAGAAGTAGAGCTTCCGGTGAAGATCGGGCCCGAGGTGTTCAAGTCGGTATTTTATGTCATGGATATTCAGCCGGCATACAGTTGCCTGTTGGGTAGACCATGGATCCATGCTGCTGGGGCAGTGACTTCGACTTTGCACCAGAAGTTGAAGTATATCTGGGACGGGCAGGTCGTCACCGTTTGTGGGGAGGAAGACATCTTTGTCAGCCACTTGTCATCATTCAAATATGTTGAAATGGACGGTGAGATATGGGAAATGCCAAGTCAAGCATTCGAAACCGTTAAGGTGGAGAATGCTCTTTTTGCCAAAGAAGAGGAGAAACCGTCCATTTCTTCGTATAAGCAGGCTGCTAAGGTGGTGAAGAGTGGGGAAGCTCCTGGTTGGGGGAAGATGATGGACATCGCCGCCAAGAAAGACAGGTTTGGAGTGGGTTATCAGCCGGGCCGAGGCTCGTCTGGACAAGGTAGAGGACGTCGTCCGTCAGTCACATTCACCAGTGCTGGAATGCTGGATCCAGATCACATCTGTATGGTGGGTGAAGAAGTTGACAGTGACTGTGAGATTGATCAGTGGATAAAGCCGTGCGTACCGGGGATGGAAGTCCAGAACTGGAAGGCCGAAAAGATCATCACTGTCACTCTACTTGAAGAGTAATATTTTTTGTTTCAATTTTATTTGCATGGAAGCCATACGTTTTGCCCGAAACGTAATGGTTCATTGTAAGGGCCACCTCATGTTTCATTTTGCAATATTTGCATCATAAATAAATGGATGTTTTTCATTAAAAGCGGTGTTCCCTGTTTTTCATTTATTTTTGCCGTTTAAAAAACAAAAATAAAAATGGCAATGTTTTCATTTTCCTTTTCAATTTGTTTCGCTCCGGTTCTAAAGCAATGCATGAATCAACATTCATGCAGATGCGATCATTCGCCTAATCTCATTGATAACAATCCTGTTACACCCTCGTATGACTTCGACAATCCGATCTATCATGCCGAAGAAGAAGGCGAAGAAGATTGTGAACTGCCGGAGGAATTAGCCAGGTTGTTAAAACAAGAGGAGAAGGTGATTCAGCCGCACAAGGAACCAATTGAGATTGTGAATCTGGGTACCGAAGAGGTCAAAAAGGAAGTGAAAGTTGGGGCTGCTTTGGAGGCGAGTGTCAAGAGCAGAATGGTAGCCTTGTTAAAAGAGTATGTTGACATCTTTGCCTGGTCTTATCAAGATATGCCAGGGTTGGATACCGATATCATTGTGCACAAGCTACCGTTGAGAGCAGACTGTCCTCCAGTGAAGCAGAAGTTGCGCAGAACTCGACCCGAAATGGCCATGAAAATTAAAGAGGAAGTGCAGAAGCAGTGGGATGCTGGTTTCCTAGCTGTCACTAATTATCCACCTTGGGTCGCAAATATTGTGCCGGTCCCGAAGAAGGATGGGAAGGTGAGAATGTGTGTGGACTACCGAGATTTGAATAGAGCTAGCCCGAAGGATGATTTCCCGCTACCTCACATTGATGTGTTGGTAGACAATACAGTTCAGTTCTCGGTGTTTTCCTTCATGGATGGCTTTTCTGGCTATAATCAAATCAAAATGTCGCCAGATGATATGGAGAAAACAACGTTCATCACACCATGGGGCACTTTTTGTTATAAGGTGATGCCATTTGGTCTCAAGAACGCCGGTGCTACTTATCAGAGGGCCATGGTGACTTTGTTTCATGATATGATTCATCATGAAATCGAATGCTATGTTGATGACATGATAGCAAAGTCCCAGACAGAAGAGGGGCACTTGGTAGATCTGGCCAAGTTGTTTGACCGACTGAGACAGTTCAAACTGAGGTTGAATCCGAACAAGTGCACTTTCGGAGTACGGTCCGGTAAATTGCTGGGGTTCATTGTAAGTGAAAAAGGAATCGAGGTTGATCCTGCTAAAGTAAAAGCAATATGAGAAATGCCTGAACCGAGAACGGAGAAAGAGGTTCGTGGTTTCTTAGGTAGATTGAACTACATTTCATGGTTCATATCTCACCTAACAGCCACGTGTGAACAAATATTCAAGTTGTTAAGAAAAGATCAAACGGTCAGGTGGAATAATGATTGCCAAGCGGAATTTGAAAAGATAAAAGAGTATTTGCAGGAGCCTCCGATTCTGATGCCTCCTGTGGAGGGACGACCATTAATTCTGTACTTGATGATCCTCGAGGGGTCTATGGGGTGTGTATTGGGGCAGCATGACGAGTCTGGTCGAAAAGAGCATGCCATATACCACCTTAGCAAAAAGTTTACCGACTGTGAAACAAGATATTCACTGCTCGAGAAAACTTGTTGTGCTTTGGTCTGGGCTGCTCGCCGACTGAGGCAGTATATGTTGGTTCATACCACTTTATTGATTTCCAAGATGGATCCAATCAAGTATATTTTTGAGAAGCCAGCATTGACCGGACGGGTTGCGAGGTGGCAAATGATTTTGACTGAATATGATATACAATATACCTCTCAGAAAGCAATCAAGGGGAGTGTATTGTCTGATTACCTCGCTCAACAACCTATTGAGGATTATCAACCAATGAAGTTTGAGTTCCCTGATGAGGACATCATGTTTCTCAAATCGAAGGATTGTGAGGAACCAATCCCGGAGGAGGGGCCTGACCCTGAATCCGAATGGATTCTGATGTTTGATGGGGCCGTTAACGTGAATGGTAGCGGAGTTGGTGCTGTTTTGGTTACGCCGAAAGGATCCCATATTCCTTTTGCTGCCCGGCTAACATTTGAGTGTACCAACAACGTGGCTGAATACGAAGCTTGTATCTTGGGGATTGAAGAGGCGATTGATTTGAGGATCAAGAACCTTGTTATATACGGAGATTCAGCTTTGGTTGTGAACCAAGTTAACGGAAAATGGTATACGCATCAATCTCATTTAGTTCCATACCGGGATTATACGAGGAGATTATTGACGTTTTTCACCAAGGTAGTTTTGCATCATGTGCCTAGAGAAGAGAATCTGTTGGCGGATGCTTTGGCTACTCTGGCTGCCTTGATTAAGGTGGAGTGGTGGAATCAGTTCCCCAGTGTTGAGGTGGGACGTCTGGATAGACCGGCTAATGTGTTTGCTGTTGACGCATCGCCTGATGATGAGAAGCCGTGGTATTACGATATCAAGCGCTATTTGGAAACCCAAGAGTATCCTGAGGGAGCATCCAAGAAGGACCGAAAGACTCTGCAGAGGTTGGCCATGGTGTTCTATCTGAATAAGGATGGGGTTTTGTACAAGCATAATTTTGATTGGGTTTTGCTCAGATGTGTCGATGGTAAAGAAGCAAGTCAATTAATGAAAGAGGTTCACGAGGGGTCGTTCGGTACCCATGCCAGTGGGAATGCAATGGTGAAGAAGCTGCTGAGGGCAGGTTATTATTGGATGACGATGGAGGCCCAATGTTTTAATTTCGTGCGGAAGTGTCATAAATGCCAGATTTATGCAGACAAGGTGCACGTGCCTCCAAATCCGTTGAGCTTGATGTCATCTCTGTGGCCGTTTGCTATGTGGGGCATCGATATGATTGGGAAGATTGAGCCTACGGCTTCGAATGGGCACCGGTTCATATTAGTGGCTATTGATTACTTCACCAAGTGGGTGGAAGCAGCCTCTAATGCAAACGTGACGAAGCAGGTCGTTGCCAGGTTTCTCAAGAGAGACATCATTTGCAGATATGGGGTTCCCGAGAGAATCATTACTGATAATGGTTCTAATTTGAACAATAAGATGATGGCAGAACTGTGTCGGGAATTCAAGATCGAGCATCACAATTCTTCTCCTTATCGTCCGAAGATGAATGGGGCGGTTGAGGCAGCCAATAAGAATATAAAGAAGATTGTGCAGAAAATGGTCGTGACCTATAAAGGTTGGCACGAGATGTTGCCGTTTGCATTGCATGGGTATCGAACTTCGGTGCGTACATCTACTGGGGCAACGCCTTTCTCGCTTGTATATGGAATGGAAGCGGTGCTACCGGTTGAGGTTCAGATTCCCTCTTTGAGAGTCCTGATGGACGTGAAGTTGCAAGAGGCTGAATGGGTAAGGACTCGGTATGAGGAGTTGAGCCTGATTGAGGAAAAGAGGCTGGCGGCCATTTGTCATGGGCAGTTGTACCAGCAGCGGATGAAGCGTGCTTTTGACCGAAAAGTACGACCTCGTGTGTATCACGTAGGTGATTTGGTGCTGAAAAGGATCCTTCCTCCTCAAAACGATCATAGGGGCAAATGGACACCCAATTATGAAGGTCCATTCGTGGTCAAGAAGGTTTTCTCTGGCGGAGCCTTGTTGTTAACAACCATGGATGGCGAGGATTTTCCATCTCCTGTGAATGCGGACACAGTGAAAAAATACTTCGTATAAAGAGACCCGCTGGACGAAAAGAATAAAATAGTCCAGGCAAAAATGGGCATCCCGGCGAACCAAAGAAAAATAATGATGAAAAATGGTTCAGGCAAAAATTAGGGATAAAAAGGAAAAATTGTACACCCGGCAAGTCGAAAACCTGAAAAGGCGGCTTGGGCAAAAAAGGGTATCCCGGTGGACTGAAAACCCGAAGGGGCGGTCCAGGCAAAAGAGGGATTGAAAAGAACAACTGCGTCTAGCATGATCGTTTGCGCTTTGGTTAAGGCACCAGGATAATCCCCGGTAGGGAGCAGTCGGAAACGTCTTGTTCAGAAGGCAGAAAGCACAGAGAGTCTTGAGGACATATGAGGTGTAACCGAGTTGAAACTCGATAAGATTACGGTTTCACATTGCCATTAGGATAGATTTTTCCTTTTGTGCGCAATTACCTCTTTTCAGGAATTGCTTCCTTTGTATAGCTCGGTTTTGAGCCGCACCTTTTCAATCAATAAAATGCATATTCAGTCAAATAATTTTGTTTTTGTTTTTCATTACCGCTTTGATTGCAAAAACATCCAATTGTTTGTGATAAAGAATCTTTGCATTTTTAGACATACATGTCCCTTCCAATGCATGCTTATAAGATGGAAAACTTGAAATCTTATTCGGAAGATTGAGTGACTCAGGTGTTGAAATTTTGGCACGCCTGTGGCACGTTTTTGTCTAACGATCTTTTTTGCAGGAGCTGTTAGATATTTTCACTCACTTGCAGGTGTGATGTGAAGCTTTTGACAAAAGATCCCCGCAGAGTCCAATCAGGGACAATGAATTGGAGAATGTTGAAAATACGACGAAAGACGTACGACGATCCTTGAGAAATAATCAAGAAAACTCTTCAAAGTCTGAGGATTGGAAAGTTTGTATAAATTCAAAGAGTTCGATCTCCGTCGAGTACGGAGGAGTCAGGAATACAAGGTGATGAATCAGAAAAGTCCAGACGAGTCTGGGAACTCTCAAAAGTGGAAAGCTGACACTGGATTTGGATGTTGAATACCAAGGTTCGACGAGTCGACGGGTGTTTTGCGCCAGAATTTCCTTGTTTCCCCAAGCAGTGGTGGGGAGTTGTTATCTCCCCAGCAGATTCAAGGTCTGAGTCTTCCCTAGCAGGGTCGGGATGGTTATCTCCCCAGCAGGTTTTAGATCGGTGTTCCTTAGCAGCCAGGCCTGAAGGTTGCTATTTCACAGCGGAGGCGTCTGTGGGTAGTTGTTTCCCCTAGCATGGCGGAGCTTGTTAATTCCCCAGCAAGTCGGAGATTGTTGTTTTCCCCACAGAGTGCGTTGGTGGTTTCTTCCCCAGCGAAGTCCCCAAGTGGATCGGGTGCAGGAGAGGTTATCCCTGGTAAGGGTGGTCCTTTTCCCAGCAGCAACGTTATTCCCCAGCAGGGTGGAGGTTGGAATGTTGTCGGGTTCTTCAGCAGAGTTCCTCGAGCTCCCCAGGAGAGTCCCTTGAGGGGGATACTTTTTATGCATTTATCATATAGATAAGCATAGCATGTTGCATAGTTAATTGCGTAGCATTTCCATGGTTATGGAGCATTACGCTAAAAAATATCATGCATCAGCATTGCAAGCATAAGTTGGTCTCAAACTGTGGTTATTGTTTGAGAGGTGGTTTCGCCAGAAGGTGAAGATGTTACTCCGAGGAGATTGGCATCGTGATTTTGAATCAACAGTATTCCCCAGTAGTGCGATATTGGAGGAAGGGTTTCTGTCGTACGGAGATGGGAATGCTAATCAAAGAAGTTTCGGGGTCCAAGAAAAGAACAAAAAAAAAGTAGAGAAAAGAGAAAGAGATAATCCCCAGCTAAGCGCAAAGTGTTCGTTGGCTAGGGTTGAATAGAGAATAGTCGGCTCATGGCTTGTTATCCCCAACATGGGTCGTTGGCACGCGTGCCGCCTCATCTATCATCGTCCCTTATTTCTGCCGATGCTGACAGGCATGATATTTCCGATGTTCAGATCGAAGAAGTTTCCGACGATCAGGTCGAAGTACTTGTGGCACTCAGGCCAGCTTCCGATGTTCAGATCGAAGAAGTTTCCGACGATCAGGTCGAAGTACTTGTGGCACTCAGGCCAGCTTCCGATTTTCAGATCGAAGAAGTTTCCGACGATCAGGTCGAAGTACTTGTGGTGTTCAGACCAGTTTCCGATTTTCAGATCGAAGAAGTTTCCGACGATCAGGTCGAAGTACTTGTGGTATTCAGACCAGTTTCCGATTCTCAGGTCGAAGAAGTTTCCGACGTTCAGGTCGAAGAACTTGTGGCACTCAGGCCAGTTACCGATTTTCAGATCAAAGAAGTTTCCGACGTTCAAGTCGAAGAACATGTGGCATTCAGGCCAGTTTCCGATTTTCAGATCGAAGAAGCTTCCGAAGTTCAGATCGATGCAGCTTGCGGCACTCAGGCCGGCTTTCCGGTATTCAGACCGAAGTGGCGTTCAGGCCAGTTGTTGGGCATTCAGTCCAATCTCTCGGTGTTCAGACCGATATCAACACTCTCATACTATGATGTTCAGTATTCAGACTGATGAGTGGCATTCAGGCCATGGTATTCCTGTGTTACCATTTATTTTGGTATCCAGGTCAACATGCTTTTTCGGTGTTCAGGCCGACTTTCTCTGTATCAGACAGATTCTTCTTTCGAGATTGCTTCTTTGCCGATTCTGACAGGCATTGTTAATTATTTTCCCATCAGAGTGCAAATTGTTCGTCTGTTCTTGGTATTCAATCACTCTTCACCCTGATCATCTGAAAGCCGAGGCTATTCATATCGACAGGTTCACAGTGGATTGAATAGGGGCAGCTGTAACACCTCAAAATTTGCCCTCCTCTCTTGGGACTAGCTTTGCATATTGCATTTCATTATATAGGACATTAGTCATTTCATATTGCATACCATGAGAAATAAACAAGTCATCCTCCTAAGTTTTGCTCAGAAGATAGAGAGGTTAAAAGATTCAAGCTTGAGGGTTTCATGAATTGATCACTAATCATTTGAGGGTTTGTGCTTCAATTAGGGTTTCTTGGTTCCTCAAGGATATTGAGTATTATCTTGGTTGAAATGGTACATCATTATCATCATGATTCATTATTTCTGATCAGGTTCCTTGGGATTAGGGTTTTGACCTCTGGTCAACCCTAATCAGTTGCATTATGCCAATCAGGGATTTTCAAGGAGATGAGGTCTTTATTGAGGTGGAGATCATCATGTGATTTTGTTGAGCTTGTATAAGCTAGGGTTTCATGTTGGAGTTATTTCATCAAGTGGTTGAGGCTCAAAATCATCTGTGCATGACCAAGTCCTCTGTCAACCATAAAAGTCAACTGTAAAGTCAACTGTTGGATTTGGAGGTGGGAAGTGATTAGAAATGCTTCATTCATGTTCAAACAAGTCTCATTTGACATTTCAAACATCAACATTGAAGAATTTAAAGTCAGGACAAAACTTTCCAAAAATAGAAAGTGACTTGTAATTCAAATTTGCCAAAAATGGAAAGGTTTTCAACTCAAGATTACATCATCAAGAAAGCTTCAAATGAAATTTTGTTGAACAGGAAAGTTATAGATCTTTCTCACCCATTTCCAAAAAGTCCAAGATCATGAATTTCTCATGGGTGGTTAAGGAGATATGATCAAAACTTGACAAAGTGAACATGGAACTTCAAATGGGCATAACTTCTCAACCATAAGGCCAAATTGAGTGGTTCTTTTTGCAATGTTCATATTTTGACCTATACTTTCCAAAACATACATCACATGCCATGCATTCTCATCACATAATCATTTGCATTTTCACTTGATTTTTGGAGGGAAATTTTCAAGTTTAAAAATGATGCATTATTTGATCATTCTAACACTTCCATTGGCTCCAAAATAAACTTTTGAGTGAAATCCAAATGCATTTCGTGTACTCTTCATCCATAATTTCCATGCATGAGGTGAAATGCTAATTTTGCACTTACACTCTTTTTTGCTAATCCACATTACCAAATGCTTAAACCTGATTAGAAACATGATTAGGAGGGAGTATATAAGACAAAGCATAACTGTTTTCCTGATTAACACAACCATATTTTCAGATCTAGAAAAATTCTCCAAACTTTCTCTCTCAATTTTCTTTGAAATTCTTCAAACAAATTGCACTTCTCTTGATCCATTCATGGTTCTGAAGCATCATTGAGCATCATTGAACCTAGATCCGCAGCAAATCGTGCAGCATTGAAGAATTCTTGAAGCTTTGAAGCATCCATGGCAGATCCAAGTTCTGGAGGATTCGTGCACATCTGAACCTTAAGCCTTCATTCATTCATCTCTACAAGCACTTTAGAAGATCTGTTTGAGCATTGCAAGGCCTGAATCCATCAATTCCAGTTCTGCTTCTTCAAGAGGTCACAAAATCAACCTCTCTAATTCCTAAAATTGTTATGCTATTGCTGTAGATCTTTGAACACTGATTAATTTGAGCTTCGAATCATTAATTTCCATGCATTATTGTGTTAGATATGGTGGATTAAAGTTTTGATGATGAAATTTGTTTTGCTCGATTTGATCTTGTCTTGATGAATTAACCTTAACCATGCCTGGATTCGTGATGTGTGATGAAAGATGTACATGTTGATGTGCTTGTTTTTGGAAACTGAGAAAATTGTTCTTGAGCATGCGATGAACACGATGAAGATGATAGAAATATTTTTCAGAAAACGCGTTTGATCTTTCCAAATGCTTTCCTGCGTTTCTGCATGTGTTTGTGGAAATAGCGCTCATGTACTGGTCCATCTCAGCATCTGCATGGCGTTTTGATTGGCCCTAGTGCTTTTGACCAGGCCACGTCATTAATGAAACATTGAGTTTCACTCAGCAAGCGCGCCACATTCAAATTTGGTTGGTGTTCGATACCGGCTGGCAACAATTCCTCACATGCATTTCATATTTCCTTCATATATTCACATGCCATTTCCATATGCTTGTTTCATGTTTTTTTATTTTTCCTTCACCTTTCAAAATTCATAACTAATTGAGTTTTGATCCAAAAAAGATGAGGATTTTTGCATTGTGTCAAATTTTCTCTCTAGTTTTTTATCATCATTTTTCCATAAATTGTGCATGGCTGGAATTATTTTTGTGCTAGGGTTTGTGTACATGTATCATATCTTGACCTTGCCTTGCCATATCCTTTGTGAAATGCTCAATTTTAATCCAATGCTCATGAAATTTTACATGCTATAACTAGACATCTTGCTGGACATTTTGGTGTTGAGTTTGCATTTTTATCAATTTCCGTTGCTGATTTATGATTTTTTCTAAGGGAGGTGTGACAATTTGTGTCACACCTTGTGATGTTCAACTTGATTGATGAACTTGCCATGCCTAATGAATTCCAAATGTCCTGATTTTTTGTATGATGCTTGATATGAGTGTTGTGATTACTCAGGAATTTTCTTGAAATTTTTGGATTGATTTTTGATTTAATTGAGATTTTTCATTCTGGGTGGTCACATATGAACTTTTGAATTGCCTTGATTTTCATTTGATTGTGAAATGCTTGTTCTTTATCCTATGGATGTGAAATTTTGCACACTAATTCTAGACATGTTGAATGTTGTTTTGGCTTTGGTTTGAGGTTTTTACCATGTTTCATTTCTGTTTTAGGCTTGTGCTAAATTGGTGTGCCAAGTTATGTCACATATGTGCTTGATTGTGCTTGCCTTGGCTTATGCAATTTGATTACCATGCCTAATGTTGTCCAAATGCTCTAATTTTTTGTGTGATGATCATGTTGTATGTTCTGTTTACCCATGATTTTTTCCAAGATTAATTGAATCATTTTTGAATTAATGTGCATTTGTTTATTCTGGTGTCTCAATGGGATCACAACTTGCATACCTTGCCATGTTTGGTTCATGAAATGCTTTTGGTGAATGATATTGATGTGAGACCTTTTGGATTGTGTTCTTGATGGATTGAAGTTGATTCATGTCAAATTTCATGTTCTGTTTTGGATTTTTTCTCTATCTTTGACCCTAGGCTTTGACCTAGTGGTTTGCCTCTCATGTTTGAGCTTTGATTTCAGGTTGAGCATTCAAGTTCCTAAGTTGTTGGTGCTCTATCACTTGAGCCTTTGATGTTTACTTTTGACTAATAACCTTGTGTGTTTTGTAGGGTTGTTAACTCATTTGAGTTTTACTTGTTGGCTTATGCCTTTGCTCATTGGGTTTGACTGTTTGATATTCATGATTGTCTGTTTGTCTGTACAGTTGAACTGATCTGTCTGATGTTTCCACAGGTACATAAGTTGCTTAAGTTCAATTTGAACTTGCTTTTGCTTGGTTGCTTAACCACTTAGGTATAACTCTTTTGACTTCATGTAGTCTGGAAGACCTGTCCTGTTATGTGGGCAGGCACCTGTCTGAAGTCCTCCTTAAGAGGCAATGCTTGTGAATGTTTATCTTTGTGCCAAGCAGGAAAAGTCCTCTTAGGAGGCAATGGGCAGATAAAAGAGATGTGTAATCCATCTCCTGCTACTCAGTGTGTCATTCACTTTGCTCACACACCTTGTGTTGATGCATTGTGGATAATAGCCCAAGATCTATGTTGTGTCAGTCACATGTGGAGAAGAGTTCCAACTTTCTGAACTCCCGCACTTTCATTTGTCTGAAGCTCTCCCAGGTCAGGGATAAGAGTTGTGGGGTCTTACCCTCACTTCCCATTTCATCTGCTTCACCCTGACTCTCAATGTTGGGGTTAAGAGCTAACTACACCCGATTCTAGTTGGCTTGTGTTTCACAGCCTAACCTTGTATGAGCCCAATTGTGTGCATATAGTGTGTGTGCTTGCTTTTTATGCTTGTATGACTTTGCCTGAGCTGTTTAGGATAGCTTGCTGCCTGTGCAGGTTAGATAGAAACCTCAACCTAGGACCATTGTGGATTGCATGATAACTATTAGGCTCGAGTAAGTCTCCCTTTTAGTTTGTCATTTCCCAGTCTCTGGTTAGGAGAAAGTTTCTCCCCTGTTAAGGGGAACTACGTCGCCCTGATCCTCATACCAGATGAGGTACGTAGGCAGGAGATCGTGCGGGATCTCTCAGGGCACCCTTTTCCTTTTTTGGTGTGTGCTTGCTTGGCAGTTAGCAGGCTCGAGTACTAGACTCCCTGTTAGCTTGTTTATTCAACTTTTTTTTGTTTGTTGATTTTGACGACTTAGCGTCCGGTTAACCTCTTGTGTGTGAGTAAGGAGTCTGACGTAAGTCCAGCGATTGGCAGTCGGTTTCCTGTGTGTGTTTGTTGGTAAGGAGTCTGACGTAAGTCCAGCGATTGGCAGTCGGTTTCCTGTGTGGGTTTTGTTTGGCGTGCGTGAGCCGAACTACGGTAGCTCTGATTCTCATTCCAAATGAGATACGTAGGCATAGGATTCGATATCCTAGCGAGCCCGTTCCCTTCTCTTTCCATCTGTGTCCTGTTTTAGTGTGTGTGCATTCTTTTGAGCAGTTTTAGCAACCTTTCTTCTATTCTTTCTGAGCGTGGATCCCGTCGAGTACGACGGATGCGTAGGGGTGCTAATACCTTCCCTTCGCGTAACCGACTCCCGATCCCATCTCTCTTTGGTTGCGAGACCATGTCTTTTCCAGGTTTACTTCGAGCGTTTCCTTTCCCTCTTTTGGGATAAATAACACACGGTGGCGGCTCTGTTTGTTTTGTTTTTTTCCCGCCGGTTGATTTTCGCGGATGCGACAGCTGGCGACTCTGCTGGGGACATAAGAAGTTGACCTCTTGCTGGTCCATCTTCCCTAAGCGAGTCTCTCCTAGCGTTCTCTAGGATAGCCTAGGTTGCTTGTGCTGCTCTATTTATTACATTTGTGATTATTATGTTGTGTATATATTTGCATAAATGTTTGCATGCATCATATTATCATTGTGCTGTCTTCTGTATAGGTGGTTCCTCTGATTTAGGGGGGGGGGTGTTCTGAGTGGGGCTAAAACCCAGGCCCGAGTATACACCTAGGATTAGTGTGGTCTCACGTTCCTCACATGTTGGTTGGGCATGTTGTTGCGACGTGACATACCACAAGCCGGACGAGGTTCATCTGAGAGAGCTCTTCCATTGTGGAGTATTCCACTCTGGTTGGGTTACCTCTTTTGAGCTCTTGACTTCGGTGACCATTCTTTCCCGGATCTTTGGTTTAGACGATCTTAAGAGAGCTGCAACGGCACACCCGAAAGGGCAAACCCGTTGAGTATCTTTGCCCGATTGTCGAGACTATTATCCGCCTTAGGATGACCTGATTAGAATTAACCTGTGAGGGGAGGGTTGATTCTTACAGATGAATGTTCTGATGGTGACTTTGATGGTGACTAATGGTTCAGCTATTGATCATAGTTCTATTTATAAGTTGGATTTATGGATTTATTTCCGAGACGCCGGAGTTCCGTCCGTGGTATTTATCAGTGGGGATCCGTTTATTTCAGGATTCCCTGGGCTGGTTCAGAGGATCTGGTGGTTATCTGTTCAGAGGACTTTCTGATGATGATGGTGGCGCATTCTTCAGTTCCGTTTATTTCGGAACCCTGAGTGGGATTTGTGGTTACATATTCCTTCAGATGGTTGTGATTAGTTCAGAGACCGTGACTCAGTGCAGTGAATGTTCAGATGACCTGGAGCATGGCACAGTGCATTGCATTCATACATCAGCATCATTCGCATTTTGCATTTATCTGCATCTAACACATGTTTATCCATATGCAGGGGACATTCTTGATCGAGATCCTGGTTGAGAGACTTCTTTGTTCCAGACATGAGGCCCGGTTTGGAGGATGATGTTGTGTATAGTTTCTTTGATCCAGAGATCAGTGCGCTGAAGGAGATGATAGCATTGATTACACCTGACCATGTGGGGATGTTCCGTGAGACGTATGGGGGTATTCTGAAGATGGTTTTCAGGCTCACTGACAGGGATATGAGCGCCATCCATACTCTTCTCCAGTTTTATGACCCTGGTTTGAGGTGTTTCGTCTTCCCAGATTACCTGTTGGGGCCTTTGATGGAGGACTATGCTGGTATCTTGGGCATTCAGATCAGAAATCAGGTTCCTTTCTATGCTACTAAGGAAGAACCTGATATTAGTAGGATCTCCCGTGCTCTTTATTTGAGTCCAGAGGTGACCAAAGGAGGTCTGAAAGAGAAGGGGAAGTTGCCTGGTTTTCATCTAAGTTTCTTGGAGGCCAAAGCTAAGGAGCATGCTGTTTTGGGTGATTGGAAAGCTGTCTGTGCTTTGATTGTTGTGGGCATCTATGGTATCATCCTGTTTCCTAACCAGAAGAACTTTGTGGATATTAATGCCATCCGTTTGTTTGCTCAGAAGAATCCTATTCCTACCCTGGTTGGGGATGTTTATTACTCAGTCCATAATCGGAACGAGAAGAGGCGTGGGGGATTGATCAGATGTTGTGCTCAGCTACTATACAAATGGTTCATGGGATATTTGCCTTCCAGGGGTGCTTTTGTTCTTCTTGACCATATTGTAAATTAGGCGACCAAGTTGATGGGTTTGCGGGCCAAAGACATAGCTTGGACTCACAGTAGTGGGGTTGGACAAGATTTCATCTGCAGTTGTGGGAGTTTTCCCAATGTGCCTCTTATAGGAGTTCAGGGTTGCATTAGTTATAACCCGACACTTCTTAAGAGACAAATGGGATTCGCTATGGAGGTTCCTCCTCTCAAGAGTGAGATTCAGGAAACTTTGTACTTCCCGGTTGAGGGTAACCAGTCACGGTTAAGGCAAGTGTCTGATGCATGGCGCAACATTCAAAGGACAGGCAAATTTTCTTGGGGTAGAGCTAATAACAGGTCTTTTCCTCCGTTTGATGACTGGCTCAGCAAGAGAGTGGAGCTCACTTGTCTACCATTTCCTGTGGTTGATCCTTTGTATCCGTTGATTGAGGGATCACATTCTTCTGTCAGTATGGAAGAATTCTTAGAGATGAAGAGGGAGAGAGATCAGCTGCATGCAGAGAAGACTGAATTGGAGATGAGTATTGCTAGAGTCCAAATGGCTAATCAGGAAATCAAAGGGAAAATGGAAGACCAGGATAAGAGACATGCTCTTAGGGTGAAGCGCTTTGAGATAGACACCGCTTACTATGGCAAGATCAACCAAGCATTGGAGTCGTCTACAAAGGAGCATGACATCACTAAGGAGAGGTTGGCTAGAGCTTCGCAGGTCATTGAAGACGAGAAGAGGAGACAAATCCTTGTGAGGGATCAGAGGGAAGACAGGGTCAGAGTCCTTATCGCCGAGTGGGAGGCAAAGCTGAAGATTAAGGAAGAAGAGAACACGAAGATTATTGCTGAGAGAGATCACTATCTTGCTGAGAGGGATCATTAATTCAGACAGATGAAGATTCACCAGAAGGAGATAGGGAGATTGCAGCAGGAGAACACTGAGCTTAGGTTCGCGGTGAAGTTTACCAAGATGGTTGATGATGTAGGGCCGTCTGTGGGACCTTCGTCAGATTAGACCTTTCTTATTTGTGTTGGATTACCGTCAGGCCTGTTGACGGAATTCACTTGCCTGTATTTTCTTTCTGATTCTGGAGAATTGTATTTGATTTGTATCAGACTTGATGTATGACTCTCGCACATATGGTGCACTTTTGATATGCCATGGTTGTTTTCATTCAGTGATCCATCTTCAAGCTTTATTTGCTTTCCTGTATGCACTCACATAGCACACACATGGTTGGGGGGTATCTTTGCTAAATCATATATCTCTGATCTGTATGTCAAAATCAATTGATGAATATCAGAATATTGTTGTCGGATTATTATCTGTCTCGATGAAGCCAGGATCGAAAAGACAGAGTGTTCCTCCTATGGATAGACATTGCATTCATGCATAATCATAATAACTTGTCTTCTATTTTGCAGGTGCCAGTTGCTAACGTGCTTGGTTGTTTCAGGAATCATTGCTCGTGCGTGTAGAGTCATTCCCCTGCACACAACACGTCCGCACAAATACTTCACCAGACGCAATACACCTAGGCTGATGGATCTACCCAACGCAGATTTTCTCGAGCTGAAGGAGAAGATGAATGAACTGATCAATGTTATGCAAGGGTTTGCCGTCGGGCAGAAAGCACTTGCTGATAAAGTGGAGAAGCTCGAGCGGGCTTCAGTTGCCAATAATGGTGTCAATTTGGAGGGTGTCTCTAACCATGGCCTTGGTGGTTCCAGGGATGGAGGAGATCTTGGAAAAAAGACAACTGTCGACGTAGTGATCAACAATGAGGGTGGTTTCGGTGCTGCCACAAGCGGTAGACCAGGTCCAATGGGTAACAATTTGAAGGACAGTCTGTTTCCTCCTTTCTTTGGGGCTGAGGAGGATAGAGAGGAAGACAGAGAAGCTGATCAGTTCTCCATGCTTAATGAACCATTTGGTCAGTATGGTGTCCAACCGCCAAATAAAGAAATTCAGTTGCTGGCAGAGAAGATCAGAGCTTTAGAGAGTCATGCTACTCCCAGATTTGTTAATATGTCGAATATGGGGCTGGTCGAGGGGATTGTGATCCCGCAAAAGTTCAAAGCGCCCGCGTTTGACAAGTACAATGGGAGTTCTTGCCCGGAAACTCACCTCCAGGCTTTCGTCCGCAAGATTTCTGCTTACACGATGGATCAGAAGTTGTGGATGTACTTCTTCCAGGACAGTCTGTCTGGAGGATCCTTAGAGTGGTACACCAAGCTGAAATCTTCTGACATTAAGAGCTGGCAAGATCTTGGAGATGCATTCTTTAAACAATACCAGTTCAATGCTGACATGGCTCCTAGTCGTACCCAACTGCAGGGTATGTCTCAGAAGCCTAATGAGGGGTTTAAGGAGTATGCACAAAGGTGGAGGGAGTTGGCTGCCAGGGTCCAACCTCCGTTGGTGGATAGGGAAATGTCGGATCTGTTTATGGGTACCCTTCAGGGGACCTTTGCAAAAAGGATGGTCGGATGCCCGGTTACTAACTTCGCTGATATAGTGGTGGCCGGGGAGAGAATCAAAAGTTGGTTGAAGCTGGGGAAAATCCAGGGTAATGCTTCGTCATCTGGATCGAAGAAGCCCTTTGGAAATGGTCAGAGGAAGAAGGAGGGTGACACCAGTGCAGTGTATACCCAAAAAGGACAGAGTAGGGATCGTTACTACCAGCACACTGCTGCGGTAACCATTCCTGCTGATAATCAGCCTGCACAACAACAGCAGCAACAACCGCAACAGCAACGACAGCCGTTTCAACAGAGACCGCAGAGGGCTGGGTATCAGGTGCGAGGGCGAATGAATGATCATCAGTTCGATAGACCACCTGTGACCTATTCTCTTTTGCTGAAGAAGTTGAAGGACTTGGGGTTGGTCCAATTGAGGACGTTGGCACCATTGAGACCTGATCAGAGGCCAGCCAGTTTTGATGAGAATGCCAAGTATGAGTTTCACTCGGGTGCACCTGGACACAACATAGAAAATTGAAAAGCTTTTAAGCATGTGGTCCAGGACTTGGTGGATTCTAAAGCGATCAACTTTGCGCCGTCTCCAAATGTTAATGCTAATCCCATGCCTGCGCATGGTCAAATGGGGGTGAATGCAATTTCTGAGGAGGGCAGAATCGGGCTGATGAGTATAGATCAGTTGAGGACTCCCTTGGATGAGGTCAAGAGACAATTGTTGAAGAATGGGGTCTTCCCGGGCTGTGATGACTGTTGTGCTGCGTGCACTGTTGCTCCTGATGGGTGTGTATTGTTGAGGGAGGCTGTCTAGAGGCTGATGGATGAGGGAAGCCTCAGATTTGAGAGAGTGGATTCGGGGAAGGAAGATGTCTCCACCATAACCATTTACTTCGACCCGGTTGATTTGTCAACGCTGGCCGATGCGGCTCCAGTTACTATCACGGTACCTGGGCCAATTCCTTATGACAAAGATGACGCCGTGCCGTGGCATTATGGTGGGGAGGTGTACTGTAATGGGGAGGGATTGGAAGATCAAGCTGCAAGTGAAACCACCGTTTCAAAGGTGGATAATGCCGGACCTAGTGGTTTCACTCGCAGTGGAAGGTTATTTGCCCCTGATGCTTTGAGGGGTGGGGATGGAGAAAAAGAAAAGAAAGAAAAGGCTGAGGCTTTAGCCAGGGCAAGAGGAAAGCAAGTGGTGAATGAAGGTACTCCAGTGATGACACCGGCGCCTGTTGGGTCGGAGAAAGAACTTGATGATGAAGCTGAAGAATTCCTGAGAATCATCAAGAAGTCAGAGTACAAACTTGTTGACCATCTGCAACAAACCCCATCTAAGATCTCAATCTTGTCCTTATTGCTGAGCTCCGAGGGGCATAAAGAGGCTTTATTGAAAATTTTGAAGAGAGCCTATGTTCCCCAAGAGATCACAATCAATCAGTTAGAGACGGTGGTGTCTAATGTCAATGCCAGTCATGGGCTGGGTTTCACCGACCTTGATCTAACTGTGGATGGGAGGAATCATAATCGGGCTTTACACATTGCAATGGAATGTAAAGGAGCCGTGCTCTCGCATGTGTTGGTTGATACCGGTTCCTCTTTGAATGTGTTGCCAAAGAAAGCCCTGGCGAAGCTGAACTGTGAAGGGTTGATCTTGACGCCCACTGACCTGATAGTGAGAGCTTTTGACGGTTCGAAGAGGGCAGTGTTCAGAGAAGTAGAGCTTCCGGTGAAGATCGGGCCCGAGGTGTTCAAGTCGGTATTTTATGTCATGGATATTCAGCCGGCATACAGTTGCCTGTTGGGTAGATCATGGATCCATGCTGCTGGGGCAGTGACTTCGACTTTGCACCAGAAGTTGAAGTATATCTGGGACGGGCAGGTCGTCACCGTTTGTGGGGAGGAAGACATCTTTGTCAGCCACTTGTCATCATTCAAATATGTTGAAATGGACGGTGAGATATGGGAAACGCCAAGTCAAGCATTCGAAACCGTTAAGGTGGAGAATGCTCTTTTTGCCAAAGAAGAGGAGAAACCGTCCATTTCTTCGTATAAGCAGGCTGCTAAGGTGGTGAAGAGTGGGGAAGCTCCTGGTTGGGGGAAGATGATGGACTTCGCCGCCAAGAAAGACAGGTTTGGAGTGGGTTATCAGCCGGGCCGAGGCTCGTCTGGACAAGGTAGAGGACGTCGTCCGTCAGTCACATTCACCAGTGCTGGAATGCTGGATCCAGATCACATCTGTATGGTGGGTGAAGAAGTTGACAGTGACTGTGAGATTGATCAGTGGATAAAGCCGTGCGTACCGGGGATGGAAGTCCAGAACTGGAAGGCCGAAAAGATCATCACTGTCACTCTACTTGAAGAGTAATATTTTTTGTTTCAATTTTATTTGCATGGAAGCCATACGTTTTGCCCGAAACGTAATGGTTCATTGTAAGGGCCACCTCATGTTTCATTTTGCAATATTTGCATCATAAATAAATGGATGTTTTTCATTAAAAGCGGTGTTCCCTGTTTTTCATTTATTTTTGCCGTTTAAAAAACAAAAATAAAAATGGCAATGTTTTCATTTTCCTTTTCAATTAGTTTCGCTCCGGTTCTAAAGGAATGCATGAATCAACATTCATGCAGATGCGATCATTCGCCTAATCTCATTGATAACAATCCTGTTACACCCTCGTATGACTTCGACAATCCGATCTATCATGCCGAAGAAGAAGGCGAAGAAGATTGTGAACTGCCGGAGGAATTATCCAGGTTGTTAAAACAAGAGGAGAAGGTGATTCAGCCGCACGAGGAACCAGTTGAGATTGTGAATCTGGGTACCGAAGAGGTCAGAAAGGAAGTGAAAGTTGGGGCTGCTTTGGAGGCGAGTGTCAAGAGCAGAATGGTAGCCTTGTTGAAAGAGTATGTTGACATCTTTGCCTGGTCTTATCAAGATATGCCAGGGTTGGATACCGATATCGTTGTGCACAAGCTACCGTTGAGAGCAGACTGTCCTCCAGTGAAGCAGAAGTTGCGCAGAACTCGACCCAAAATGGCCATGAAAATTAAAGAGGAAGTGCAGAAGCAGTGGGATGCTGGTTTCCTAGCTGTCACTAATTATCCACCTTGGGTCGCAAATGTTGTGCTGGTCCCGAAGAAGGATGGGAAGGTGAGAATGTGTGTGGACTACCGAGATTTGAATAGAGCTAGCCCGAAGGATGATTTCCCGCTACCTCACATTGATGTGTTGGTAGACAATACAGTTCAGTTCTCGGTGTTTTCCTTCATGGATGGCTTTTCTGGCTATAATCAAATCAAAATGTCGCCAGATGATATGGAGAAAACAACGTTCATCACACCATGGGGCACTTTTTGTTATAAGGTGATGCCATTTGGTCTCAAGAACGCTGGTGCTACTTATCAGAGGGCCATGGTGACTTTGTTTCATGATATGATTCATCATGAAATCGAATGCTATGTTGATGACATGATAGCAAAGTCCCAGACAGAAGAGGGGCACTTGGTAGATCTGGCCAAGTTGTTTGACCGACTGAGACAGTTCAAACTGAGGTTGAATCCGAACAAGTGCACTTTCGGAGTACGGTCCGGTAAATTGCTGGGGTTCATTGTAAGTGAAAAAGGAATCGAGGTTGATCCTGCTAAAGTAAAAGCAATACGAGAAATGCCTGAACCGAGAACGGAGAAAGAGGTTCGTGGTTTCTTAGGTAGATTGAACTACATTTCATGGTTCATATCTCACCTAACAGCCACGTGTGAACCAATATTCAAGTTGTTAAGAAAAGATCAAACGGTCAGGTGGAATAATGATTGCCAAGCGGCATTTGAAAAGATAAAAGAGTATTTGCAGGAGCCTCCGATTCTGATGCCTCCTGTGGAGGGACGACCATTAATTCTGTACTTGATGATCCTCGAGGGGTCTATGGGGTGTGTATTGGGGCAGCATGACGAGTCTGGTCGAAAAGAGCATGCCATATACCACCTTAGCAAAAAGTTTACCGACTGTGAAACAAGATATTCACTGCTCGAGAAAACTTGCTGTGCTTTGGTCTGGGCTGCTCGCCGACTGAGGCAGTATATGCTGGTTCATACCACTTTATTGATTTCCAAGATGGATCCAATCAAGTATATTTTTGAGAAGCCAACATTGACCGGACGGGTTGCGAGGTGGCAAATGATTTTGACTGAATATGATATACAGTATACCTCTCAGAAAGCAATCAAGGGGAGTGTATTGTCTGATTACCTCACTCAACAACCTATTGAGGATTATCAACCAATGAAGTTTGAGTTCCCTGATGAGGACATCATGTTTCTCAAATCGAAGGATTGTGAGGAACCAATCCCGGAGGAGGGGCCTGACCCTGAATCCGAATGGATTCTGATGTTTGATGGGGCCGTTAACGTGAATGGTAGCGGAGTTGGTGCTGTTTTGGTTACGCCGAAAGGATCCCATATTCCTTTTGCTGCCCGGCTAACATTTGAGTGTACCAACAACGTGGCTGAATACGAAGCTTGTATCTTGGGGATTGAAGAGGCGATTGATTTGAGGATCAAGAACCTTGTTATATACGGAGATTCAGCTTTGGTTGTGAACCAAGTTAACGGAAAATGGTATACGCGTCAATCTCATTTAGTTCCATACCGGGATTATACGAGGAGATTGTTGACGTTTTTCACCAAGGTAGTTTTGCATCATGTGCCTAGAGAAGAGAATCCGTTGGTGGATGCTTTGGCTACTCTGGCTGCCTTGATTAAGGTGCAGTGGTGGAATCAGTTCCCCAGTGTTGAGGTGGGACGTCTGGATAGACCGGCTAATGTGTTTGCTGTTGACGCAGCGCCTGATGATGAGAAGCCGTGGTATTACGATATCAAGCGCTATTTGGAAACCCAAGAGTATCCTGAGGGAGCATCCAAGAAGGACCGAAAGACTCTGCGGAGGTTGGCCATGGTGTTCTATCTGAATAAGGATGGGGTTTTGTACAAGCATAATTTTGATTGGGTTTTGGTCAGATGCGTCGATGGTAAAGAAGCAAGCCAATTAATGAAAGAGGTTCACGAGGGGTCGTTCGGTACCCATGCCAGTGGGAATGCAATGGTGAAGAAGCTGCTGAGGGCAGGTTATTATTGAATGACGATGGAGGCCCAATGTTTTAATTTCGTGCGGAAGTGTCATAAATGCCAAATTTATGCAGACAAGGTGCACGTGCCTCCAAATCCGTTGAGCTTGATGTCATCTCCGCGGCCGTTTGCTATGTGGGGCATCGATATGATTGGGAAGATTGAGCCTACGGCTTCGAATGGGCACCGGTTCATATTAGTGGCTATTGATTACTTCACCAAGTGGGTGGAAGCAGCCTCTTATGCAAACGTGACGAAGCAGGTCGTTGCCAGGTTTCTCAAGAGAGACATCATTTGCAGATATGGGGTTCCCGAGAGAATCATTACTGATAATGGTTCTAATTTGAACAATAAGATGATGGCAGAACTGTGTCGGGAATTCAAGATCGAGCATCACAATTCTTCTCCTTATCGTCCGAAGATGAATGGGGCGGTTGAGGCAGCCAATAAGAATATAAAAAAGATTGTGCAGAAAATGGTCATGACCTATAAAGGTTGGCATGAGATGTTGCCGTTTGCATTGCATGGGTATCGAACTTCGGTGCGTACATCTACTGGGGCAACGCCTTTCTCGCTTGTATATGGAATGGAAGCGGTGCTACCGGTTGAGGTTCAGATTCCCTCTTTGAGAGTCCTGATGAACGTGAAGTTGCAAGAGGCTGAATGGGTAAGGACTCGGTATGAGGAGTTGAGCCTGATTGAGGAAAAGAGGCTGGCGGCCATTTGTCATGGGCAGTTGTACCAGCAGCGGATGAAGCGTGCTTTTGACCGAAAAGTACGACCTCGTGTGTATCACGTAGGTGATTTGGTGCTGAAAAGGATCCTTCCTCCTCAAAACGATCATAGGGGCAAATGGACACCCAATTATGAAGGTCCATTCGTGGTCAAGAAGGTTTTCTCTGGCGGAGCCTTGTTGTTAACGACCATGGATGGCGAGGATTTTCCATCTCCTGTGAATGCGGACACAGTGAAAAAATACTTCGTATAAATAGACCCGCTGGACGAAAAGAATAAAATAGTCCAGGCAAAAATGGGCATCCCGGCGAACCAAAGAAAAATAATGATGAAAAAAGGTTCGGGCAAAAATTAGGGATAAAAAGGAAAAATTGTACACCCGGCAAGTCGAAAACCTGAAAAGGCGGCTTGGGCAAAAAAGGGTATCCCGGTGGACTGAAAACCCGAAAGGGCGGTCCAGGCAAAAGAGGGATTGAAAAGAACAACTGCGTCTAGCATGATCGTTTGCGCTTTGGTTAAGGCACCAGGATAATCCCCGGTAGGGAGCAGTCGGAAACGTCTTGTTCAGAAGGCAGAAAGCACGGAGAGTCTTGAGGACATATGGGGTGTAACCGAGTTGAAACTCGATGAGATTACGGTTTCACATTGCCATTAGGATAGATTTTTCCTTTTGTGCGCAATTACCTCTTTTCAGGAATTGCTTCCTTTGTATAGCTCGGTTTTGAGCCGCACCTTTTCAATCAATAAAATGCATATTCAGTCAAATAATTTTGTTTTTGTTTTTCATTACCGCTTTGATTGCAAAAACATCCAATTGTTTGTGATAAAGAATCTTTGCATTTTTAGACATACAGGTCCCTTCCAATGCATGCTTATAAGATGGAAAACTTGAAATCTTATTCGGAAGGTTGAATGACTCAGGTGTTGAAATTTTGGCACGCCTGGGGCACGTCTTTGTCTAACGATATTTTTTGCAGGAGCTGTTAGATATTTTCACTCACTTGCAGGTGTGATGTGAAGCTTTTGACAAAAGATCCCCGTAGAGTCCAATCAGGGACAATGAATTGGAGAATGTTGAAAATACGACGAAATACGTACGACGATCCGTGAGAAATAATCAAGAAAACTCTTCAAAGTCTGAGGATTGGAAAGTTTGTATAAATTCAAAGAGTTCGATCTCCGTCGAGTATGGAGGAGTCGGGAATACAAGGTGATGAATCAGAAAAGTCCAGACGAGTCTGGGAACTCTCAAAAGTGGAAAGCTGACACTAGATTTGGATGTTGAATACCAAGGTTCGACGAGTCGACGGGTGTTCTGCGCCAGAATTTCCTTGTTTCCCCAAGCAGTGGTGGAGTTGTTATCTCCCCAGCAGATTCAAGGTCTGAGTCTTCCCTAGCAGGGTCGGGATGGTTATCTCCCCAGCAGGTTTTAGATCGGTGTTCCTTAGCAGCCAGGCCTGAAGGTTGCTATTTCACAGCGGAGGCGTCTATGGGTAGTTGTTTCCCTTAGCATGGCGGAGCTTGTTAATTCCCCAGCAAGTCGGAGATTGTTGTTTTCCCCACAGAGTGCGTTGGTGGTTTCTTCCCCAGCGAAGTCCCCAAGTGGATCGGGTGCAGGAGAGGTTATCCCTGGTAAGGGTGGTCCTTTTCCCAGCAGCAACGTTATTCCCCAGCAGGGTGGAGGTTGGAATGTTGTCGGGTTCTTCAGCAGAGTTCCTCGAGCTCCCCAGGAGAGTCCCTTGAGGGGGATACTTTTTATGCATTCATCATATAGATAAGCATAGCATGTTGCATAGTTAATTGCGTAGCATTTCCATGGTTATGGAGCATTACGCTAAAAAATATCATGCATCAGCATTGCAAGCATAAGCTGGTCTCAAGCTGTGGTTATTGTTTGAGAGGTGGTTTCGCCAGAAGGTGAAGATGTTACTCCGAGGAGATTGGCATCGTGATTTTGAATCAACAGTATTCCCCAGTAGTGCGATATTGGAGGAAGGGTTTCTGTCGTACGGAGATGGGAATGCTAATCAAAGAAGTTTCGGGGTCCAAGAAAAGAACAAAAAAAAAGTAGAGAAAAGAGAAAGAGATAATCCCCAGCTAAGCGCAAAGTGTTCGTTGGCTAGGGTTGAATAGAGAATAGCCGGCTCATGGCTTGTTATCCCCAACATGGGTCGTTGGCACGCGTGCCGCCTCATCTATCATCGTCCCTTATTTCTACTGATGCTGACATGCATGATATTTCCGATGTTCAGATCGAAGAAGTTTCCGACGATCAGGTCGAAGTACTTGTGGCACTCAGGCCAGCTTCCGATGTTCAGATCGAAGAATTTTCCGACGATCAGGTCGAAGTACTTGTGGCACTCAGGCCAGCTTCCGATTTTCAGATCGAAGAAGTTTCCGACGATCAGGTCGAAGTACTTGTGGTGTTCAGACCAGTTTCCGATTTTCAGATCGAAGAAGTTTCCGAAGATCAGGTCGAAGTACTTGTGGTATTCAGACTAGTTTCTGATTCTCAGGTCGAAGAAGTTTCCGACGTTCAGGTCGAAGAACTTGTGACACTCAGGCCAGTTACCGATTTTCAGATCAAAGAAGTTTCCGACGTTCAGGTCGAAGAACTTGTGGCATTCAGGCAAGTTTCCGATTTTCAGATCGAAGAAGCTTCCGAAGTTCAGATCGATGCAGCTTGCGGCACTCAGGCCGGCTTTCCGGTATTCAGACCGAAGTGGCGTTCAGGCCAGTTGTTGGGCATTCAGGCCAATCTCTCGGTGTTCAGACCGATATCAACACTCTCATACTATGATGTTCAGTATTCAGACTGATGAGTGGCATTCAGGCCATGGTATTCCTGTGTTACCATTTATTTTGGTATCCAGGTCAACATGCTTTTTCGGTGTTCAGGCCGACATTCTCTGTATCAGACAGATTCTTCTTTCGAGATTGCTTCTTTGCCGATTCTGACAGGCATTGTTAATTATTTTCCCATCATAGTGCAAATTGTTCGTCTGTTCTTGGTATTCAATCACTCTTCACCCTGATCATCTGAAAGCCGAGGCTATTCATATCGACAGGTTCACAGTGGATTGAATAGGGGCAGCTGTAACACCTCAAAATTTGCCCTCCTCTCTTGGGACTAGCTTTGCATATTGCATTTCATTATATAGGACATTAGTCATTGCATATTGCATACCATGAGAAATAAACAAGTCATCCTCCTAAGTTTTGCTCAGAAGATAGAGAGGTTAAAAGATTCAAGCTTGAGGGTTTCATGAATTAATCACTAATCATCTGAGGGTTTGTGCTTCAATTAGGGTTTCTTGATTCCTCAAGGAGATTGAGTATTATCTTGGTTGAAATGGTACATCATCATCATCATGATTCATTATTTCTGATCAGGTTCCTTGGGATTAGGGTTTTGACCTCTGGTCAACCCTAAATAGTTGCATTATGCCAATCAGGGATTTTCAAGGAGATGAGGTCTTTATTGAGGTGGAGATCATCATGTGATTTTGTTGAGCTTGTATAAGCTAGGGTTTCATGTTGGAGTTATTTCATCAAGTGGTTGAGGCTCAAAATCATCTGTGCATGACCAAGTCCTCTGTCAACCATAAAAGTCAACTGCAAAGTCAACTGTTGGATTTGGAGGTGGGAAGTGATTAGAAATGCTTCATTCATGTTCAAACAAGTCTCATTTGACATTTCAAACATCAACATTGAAGAATTTAAAGTCAGGACAAAACTTTCCAAAAATAGAAAGTGACTTGTAATTCAAATTTGCCAAAAATGGAAAGGTTTTCAACTCAAGATTACATCATCAAGAAAGCTTCAAATGAAATTTTGTTGAACAGGAAAGTTGTAGATCTTTCTCTCCCATTTCTAAAAAGTCCAAGATCATGAATTTCTCATGGGTGGTTAAGGAGATATGATCAAAACTTGACAAAGTGAACATGGAACTTCAAATGGGCATAACTTCTCAACCATAAGGCCAAATTGAGTGGTTCTTTTTGCAATGTTCATATTTTGACCTATACTTTCCAAAACATACATCACATGCCATGCATTCTCATCACATAATCATTTGCATTTTCACTTGATTTTTGGAGGGAAATTTTCAAGTTTAAAAATGATGCATTATTTGATCATTCTAACACTTCCATTGGCTCCAAAATAAACTTTTGAGTGAAATCCAAATGCATTTCGTGTACTGTTCATCCATAATTGCCATGCATGAGGTGAAATGCTAATTTTGCACTTACACTCTTTTTTGCTAATCCACATTACCAAATGCTTAAACCTGATTAGAAACATGATTAGGAGGGAGTATATAAGACAAAGCATAACTGTTTTCCTGATTAACACAACCATATTTTCAGATCTAGAAAAATTCTCCAAACTTTCTCTCTCAATTTTCTTTGAAATTCTTCAAACAAATTGCACTTCTCTTGATCCATTCATGGTTCTGAAGCATCATTGAGCATCATTGAACCTAGATCCGCAGCAAATCGTGCAGCATTGAAGAATTCTTGAAGCTTTGAAGCATCCATGGCAGATCCAAGTTCTGGAGGATTCGTGCACATCTGAACCTTAAGCCTTCATTCATTCATCTCTACAAGCACTTTAGAAGATCTGTTTGAGCATTGCAAGGCCTGAATCCATCAATTCCAGTTCTGCTTCTTCAAGAGGTTACAAAATCAACCTCTCTAATTCCTAAAATTGTTATGCTATTGCTGTAGATCTTTGAACACTGATTAATCTGAGCTTCGAATCATTAATTTCCATGCATTATTGTGTTAGATATGGTGGATTAAAGTTTTGATGATGAAATTTGTTTTGCTCGATTTGATCTTGTCTTGATGAATTAACCTTAACCATGCCTGGATTCGTGATGTGTGATGAAAGATGTACATGTTGATGTGCTTGTTTTTGGAAACTGAGAAAATTGTTCTTGAGCATGCGATGAACACGATGAAGATGATAGAAATATTTTCCAAAAAACGCGTTTGATCTTTCCAAATGCTTTCCTGCGTTTCTGCATGTGTTTGTGGAAATAGCGCTCATGTACTGGTCCATCTCAGCATCTACATGGCGTTTTGATTGGCCCTAGCGCTTTTGACCAGGCCACGTCATTAATGAAACGTTGAGTTTCACTCAGCAAGCGCGCCACATTCAAATTTGGTTGGTGTTCGATACCGGCTGGCAACAATTCCTCACATGCATTTCATATTTCCTTCATATATTCACATGCCATTTCCATATGCTTGTTTCATGTTTTTTTATTTTTCCTTCACCTTCCAAAATTCATAACTAATTGAGTTTTGATCCAAAAAATATGAGGATTTTTGCATTGTGTCACATTTTCTCTCTAGTTTTTTATCATCATTTTTCCATAAATTGTGCATGGCTGGAATTATTTTTGTGCTAGGGTTTGTGTACATGTATCATATCTTGACCTTGCCTTGCCATATCCTTTGTGAAATGCTCAATTTTAATCCAATGCTCATGAAATTTTACATGCTATAACTAGACATCTTGCTGGACATTTTGGTGTTGAGTTTGCATTTTTATCAATTGCCATTGCTAATTTATGATTTTTTCTAAGGGAGGTGTGACAATTTGTGTCACACCTTGTGATGTTCAACTTGATTGATGAACTTGCCATGCCTAATGAATTCCAAATGTCCTGATTTTTTGTATGATGCTTGATATGAGTGTTGTGATTGCACATGAATTTCCTTGAAATTTTTGGATTGATTTCTGATTTAATTGAGATTTTTCATTCTGGGTGGTCACATATGAACTTTTGAATTGCCTTGATTTTCATTTGATTGTGAAATGCTTGTTCTTTATCCTATGGATGTGAAATTTTACACACTAATTCTAGACATGTTGAATGTTATTTTGGCTTTGGTTTGAGGTTTTTACCATGTTTCATTTCTGTTTTAGGCTTGTGCTAAATTGGTGTGCCAAGTTATGTCACATATGTGCTTGATTGTGCTTGCCTTGGCTTATGCAATTTGATTACCATGCCTAATGTTGTTCAAATGCTCTAATTTTTTGTGTGATGATCATGTCGTATGTTCTGTTTACCCATGATTTTTTCCAAGATTAATTGAATCATTTTTGAATTAATGTGCATTTGTTCATTCTGGTGTCTCAATGGGATCACAACTTGCATACCTTGCCATGTTTGGTTCATGAAATGCTTTTGGTGAATGATATTGATGTGAGACCTTTTGGATTGTGTTCTTGATGGATTGAAGTTGATTCATGTCAAATTTCATGTTCTGTTTTGGATTTTTTCTCTATCTTTGACCCTAGGCTTTGACCTAGTGGTTTGCCTCTCATGTTTGAGCTTTGATTTCAGGTTGAGCATTCAAGTTCCTAAGTTGTTGGTGCTCTATCACTTGAGCCTTTGATGTTTACTTTTGACTACTAACCTTGTGTGTTTTGTAGGGTTGTTAACTCATTTGAGTTTTACTTGTTGGCTTATGCCTTTGCTCATTGGGTTTGACTGTTTGATATTCATGATTGTCTGTTTGTCTGTACAGTTGAACTGATCTGTCTGATGTTTCCAGTGGTACATAAGTTGCTTAAGTTCAATTTGAACTTGCTTTTGCTTGGTTGCTTAACCACTTAGGTATAACTCTTTTGACTTCATGTAGTCTGGAATACCTGTCCTGTTATGTGGGCAGGCACCTGTCTGAAGCCCTCCTTAAGAGGCAATGCTTGTGAATGTTTATCTTTGTGCCAAGCAGGAAAAGTCCTCTTAGGAGGCAATGGGCAGATAAAAGAGATGTGTAATCCATCTCCTGCTACTCAGTGTGTCATTCACTTTGCTCACACACCTTGTGTTGATGCATTGTGGATAATAGCCCAAGATCTATGTTGTGTCAGTCACATGTGGAGAAGAGTTCCAACTTTCTGAACTCCCGCACTTTCAATTTGTCTGAAGCTCTCCCAGGTCAGGGATAAGAGCTGTGGGGTCTTACCCTCACTTCCCATTTCATCTGCTTCACCCTAACTCTCAATGTTAGGGTTAAGAGCTAACTACACCCGATTCCAGTTGGCTTGTGTTTCACAGCCTAACCTTGTATGAGCCCAATTGTGTGCATATAGTGTGTGTGCTTGCTTTTTGTGCTTGTATGACTTTGCCTGAGCTGTTTAGGATAGCTTGCTGCCTGTGCAAGTTAGATAGAAACCTCAACCTAGGACCATTGTGGATTGCATGATAACTATTAGGCTCGAGTCAGTCTCCCTTTTAGTTTGTCATTTCCCAGTCTCTGGTTAGGAGAAAGTTTCTCCCCTGTTAAGGGGAACTACGTCGCCCTGATCCTCATACCAGATGAGGTACGTAGGCAGGAGATCGTGCGAGATCTCTCAGGGCACCCTTTCCCTTTTTTGGTGTGTGTTTGCTTGGCAGTTAGCAGGCTCGAGTACCAGACTCCCTGTTAGCTTGTTTATTCAACTTTTTTTTGTTTGTTGATTTTGACGACTCAGCGTCCGGTTAACCTCTTGTGTGTGAGTAAGGAGTCTGACGTAAGTCCAACGATTGGCAGTCGGTTTCCTGTGTGTGTTTGTTTGTAAGGAGTCTGACGTAAGTCCAGCGATTGGCAGTCGGTTTCCTGTGTGGGTTTTGTTTGGCGTGCGTGAGCCGAACTACGGTAGCTCTGATTCTCATTCCAGATGAGATACGTAGGCATAGGATGCGATATCCTAGCGAGCCCGTTCCCTTCTCTTTCCATCTGTGTCCTGTTTTAGTGTGTGTGCATTCTTTTGAGCAGTTTTAGCAACCTTTCTTCTATTCTTTCTGAGCGTGGATCCCGTCGAGTACGACAGATGCGTAGGGGTGCTAATACCTTCCCTTCGCGTAACCGACTCCCGATCCCATCTCTCTTTGGTCGCGAGACCATGTCTTTTCCAGGTTTACTTCGAGCGTTTCCTTTCCCTCTTTTGGGATAAATAACGCACGGTGGCGGCTCTGTTTGTTTTGTTTTTTCCCGCCGGTTGATTTTCGCGGATGCGACACATAGAACTTTTGATGTGTGTGCTTTTGTGCTAGGAGTTCCCATTTGAGCTTAATTGGAGGATCATTACCATGTTCATCCAAGTGGAAGATACAAGATACATTGAGGATCTCTTATGAGACTTGTTTGATTGCTTATACTTTGTGCTTGCTTATTCCAAAGGATGAGAGCTACTTGGATCATCAATATGATCTCAAGAGAGGAACTCCTAGTGTGGTTTCATTTCTTATCCCTCATCTTTTTGTTTTCCTTAGGACTTAGCCCTTCTTCTTCATCTCTCCACTCTAACCCAAGTCAAAACCCTTTTTGTGCAAGCATTTAACTATTGTTTTCAAACATTAGAAACCTAAGCCTTATGCTTTTGATTTTCAAACTTTCTTTTCATAACACTTATTTTGAATTGAACTTTAAGTCAACTTTGACCATTTCTGTACATACTTCTAATTGGTAAATATAACCCATTCAAATGTCTTTTGTGGTTCCAATGGCCACCTTCTTAATCAAAATCTTTCATAACCTTTAGCTATTAGGTTTGAGTTATCCTTGTGGTAGATGTAATACTCACCTATATCCTTAGTGATGGACAATAAGTCTTCCATGCTTATTATAGGGTTAACCCCTCACTAGTATGTTGAAGTTATCCTCACATGGTGGATTTGTGGTTTGGTTGAGTTTTCTCCCTTTGATAACAAAAGGCCTTAAGGCTTTTGGATCCCTCAATTCACCAACTCATTTTGAAATTTTTACCCCGAACTACGAGGTTTTGATCCTAATCTTTTTATAAGACGGTACGTAGGCAATGGGTTTATCCATCCAAGCACAAAAATGTAAATAACTTGTATATTCTCTTCTCATCTCTTCAATCATGTTTGCACAAACAAATTTTCACAAAACAACAACCTTTGCAACAAGTATGAAAAGGGCTCCCTAGGAGTACCTAGGATGTTTTGGGTGCCTAACACCTTCCCATTGCATAACCAACCCCCTTACCCAGATCTCTGTTTCTTTTACTAGTTTTTGTTAAAACTATTAGGTTTTTGTTCGCTTTCTAACCATTCCCTTGGATAAATAGAAGTGCTGTGGCGACTCAACTTGTATGATTTACCTTGGATTTAGTCAATATATCTAATGGTAACGAATACCCCGCTACAGGCACAGGCACAATATTGGCCACCCATTGAGGATATGTAGAAGTCACCAGAAACCCCGCATCAATTTGCTTCTGAACTTCTTCCTTGATCTTTACTGCCATATCGGGATGAGTTCTTCTGAGCTTCTGCTTCACAGGCACGCACTCAGGCCTCAAAGGCAGGAAATGTTGCACAATATCTGTATCCAGACCAGGCATGTCTTCATATGACCAGGAAAATACGTCGACATACTCTCGTAGAAACTCAATCAACCCCTTCTTAACAGATTCTTCCAGGAGTGCCCTAATCTTTACTTCTCGCACACAATCTTCAGACCCCAAGTTGACTGTTTCCAGATTCTCAAGATGCGGCTGAATGATCTTCTCTTCCTGCTCAAGTAGACGGGTAATCTCGTCAAGAATCTCTTCAATATCATCTTCTTCCGCCTCAAATACAGGGAATTCAAAGTTGGGAGATGGTGTTGGATCATTATGTTCAATGGGTTTGATCATCCTGCATAATAATTTTGGATATAAAAGAGATTTTAGAATTCAAACAAAGCAAATCATTATGCAGATGAAAAGATTGATTTTATTCTTATTTAGGGTTTTATGTGATCACCAGTTTCATGCAAAAGCGAAAAGGGAAAATAATTGGAAAAACAAACATTTAACATGAATTTATTGAATGAATATATCATTGTATTTATGCGCCAACAATGTCATCACTTCTCCTTTTGGCATGGGAGAAGGGTTTTCAAACATAATGAACATTACTTTGATTTATGGATAACTGTCGGAATATCAACAGCGACCCAATTATTGCAGATCCCTCCAGGGATGATGAAATTGCCAGAATCCTCTTCGTCTTCTTCCAGAATGGCTGCAGCCTCTTCATCTTGACCAGTGTGGATGAATCCACCACTCTTGAACAAACCTTGCTTGTTGAAGACCCCATAAGAATACCATATGCCAGCCCGAGACTTATTGTCTTCCAACTCAATCATTTGCCCCAAGCCAGCAGTTGCACCATGCTCAATGGCCAACTTTGCATCTTTATAGGAAGCAAATGAAGGAGTTCCCTTCTTAATAGGTTCAGCAATAGATAAAGCTTGGAAGGGAGTTCCAACTTCATGCTCAGCATCTATATAAGAGAAGGAAGATAAATAGATAACCAGGAGAGCCTTTTCTCCCCCTACCACCACCAGCTTCTTGTTTTTCACAAACTTCAATTTCTGGTGTAGGGTGGATGCCACGGCGCCAGCCTCGTGAATCCATGGTTTGCCTAAGAGACAGCTATACGATGGGTGAATGTCCATAACCTGGAAGGTAATCTGGAAATCACTTGGTCCGATTTTGACTGGGAGATCAACCTCACCAATCACAGTTTTGCGAGACCCATCGAAAGCCTTCACAACTACTCCACTCTGCCTCATGGGAGGCCCCTGATAAGATAATTTTGTAAGAGTGGACTTTGGCAATACATTCAATGATGACCCAGTGTCCACCAGCACATTGGACATGGAGTCATCTTTACAACTTATGGATATGTGTAATGCCAAGTTGTGGTCTCTTCTCTCCTCGGGGAGATCAGCATCACAAAAACTCAAATTGTTACAAGCGGTGATGTTTGCAACAATACTGCCAAATTGTTCAATTGTGACATCGTGATCCACATACGCCACATCCAACACCTTCTGTAAAGCTTCTCGGTGTGGTTCTGAATTCATCAGCAATGATAAAATAGAGATTTTGGATGGCGTTTGTAGAAGTTGATCAACTACGTTGTACTCACTTCTCTTGTTGAGCCTCAGCATCTCATCACAGTCTTCTTTCGCATTGCCACTCGGGCCAGCAGAAGCGGGAGTTCTCAACATAGAGGCAGGCTTAACAACAAGTGCCGGATTCGGAGCATTCACCGTATTTCGAATCGGGCTTTCAGCATAATCAGCATTGTCGTTCCTTCGAGCATCAGCTTGCGACTTTGGCGGAGTCGAGAAAACACGATCGCTGCGGGTCAGGCCGCTGACGTCAGTAATATTAACAACTGATGAAGAGGGCAGGGGCACCTCTTTCCCATTCTCCAATGCTACAACATTGTAGCGATAGGGGACTGCCTTCTCAGAAGAGGGCAGGAGAAACCTTCTTCTTGCTACCATCATACTTGATGACAACAGGCTCAGGTATCCGGAATACCGGGGAAATTACGTTGACTTCAACAACATCTTCATCAATATTTCTGTTTTGAAGGATCTCAATGACTCATTCATAAAGCATTTCCTGAACATCCTTGCGCACCTGGCGACAACCTCTCTGATTGACAGAACAGACTCGACATCTATCGTGGTCGTGTTCATAATGGCTATAATCACACAGCAAACAATGCATCTCAACCAGCGATTGTCGGATATGACTGACGTATTTGACCTTGTACTTGCCAGGACAGCCCTGGACCATATTGACAGATTTCCCATGCTCGGGCAATGGGTTCTTCTTCACATTCGGACCTACGTCCTCAAAAAATAAAATCCCGCTCCTCACAAGGTCTTGCACCTTGGTCTTCAAGGGATAACAATTTTCCACGTCATGTCCGGGAGCACCAGAATGATATACGCAGTGAAGCTCAGGCTTGTACCACCACTGGGGGTTAGCAGGTACGGCGGGAGGGTCTCGTGGAGTGATTAACTTTCTATCAATCAAAGATGGATAGAGTTCAGCATAAGTCATCGGAATTGGATCAAAGGTGACCCTCTTCCTCTTGTAGCTGGTGCTGGTATTGTTATTATTTTTTCGAGGCTGGTAGGCCTATTGTTATGGACGTTGCTGTTGTTGCTGATAATGCTGAGATTGTTATTGTTGATATTGTTGGGCTTCTCTGAAAACGGGTGCTATGTGAGCCACCTGATGTTGGTTGTTAATGGGGCGGGCAATCTTCCTTTTCACAGAGGGTCTTCTCTTGACATGGGAAGACACAACATGTGCCTCTCCCTCCTTCTTCTTTGTAAAGCTTCCATATCTCTTTGTTGAAGAGCCTTCATCTCGAGTTAAACGTCCTTCACGGACCCCCTCTTCCAGTCTCATTCCCATATTCACCATCTCGATGAAGTCTGAGGGAGCACTGGCTATCATTTTCTCATAGTAGAATGAACTCAAGGTCTTCAAAAAGATCTTGGTCATCTCTTTCTCCTCAAGGGGTGGCACTATCTGAGCTGCCAACTCGCGTCACCTCTGGGCGTATTCTTTGAAGGTCTCTTTCTCTTTCTGGGACATTGCCCTCAGTTGGTCCCTATCAGGAGCCATATCCACATTATATTTATATTTCTTGACAAAGGTCTTGCCAAGATCGTTGAAAGAGCGGATGTTCGAACTTTCCAGACCCATGTACCACCGGAGAGCGGTACCGGACAGACTGTCTTGGAAATAGTGGATGAGCAATTGGTCATTATCAGTTTGCGTCGACATCTTGCGAGCATACATCACAAGATGGCTGAGAGGGCATGTGTTTCCCTTATACTTCTCAAAGTCAGGTACTTTGAATTTAATAGGGATTTTCACGTTGGGCACAAGGCACAACTTAGCAGCACTTTTACCAAAGAGGTCTTTCCCCCTCAAAGTCTTCAGTTCCTTGCGTAGCTCAAGGAATTGGTCTTTCATATCATCCATCTTCTCATAAACATCTGGACCTTCAGATGGTTCAGAATGGTAGATGGTATCTTCAACTCTTGGTAATGTGTGCACAACAGGAGGTGGCACTGAAAGGATCGGGCTAGATGTCGACAAAGAAGCAAGAGTAGGAGCGAAACCCTCTGGCATGAAATTGGCGGCCATTCCCCACGGGAACCCGGTCGGCATAGATGGCGCAAAGTAGGCTGTTGCAGCAGGCACAATAGAAGTCACGATCTCAGAAATGACCGTCCTCTGGGGAGGAGTTGAGGGTGTCGGAGAAGACTAGCTCTGGGCAGCCATGAATGACTCCATCAGGGCAGTCAATCTGGCTACTTCCTCCTCCAGCTCGCGGTTCTCTTGTTCCAAATGATCCATCAGTTTCGAAGAGTTGGCCCTGGTGTAGTACCGGTGAGTCAGCTTGTCTTCAAAATAAATGAAGAACACAGAGTTAGACCATAGGACAAGAAGCCTGGAGTAAAACCTGCTTATGCACATGATGCATGCAATGCTTGTGCATATGATTTGTTTTTGTATCAAAGGAACTTTTAGAGTTCTATTTGCAAACAATGGAAGTATTAAACATTTATCATGTATGGAAATATCTCGTCAATAATATCTGGGAAATGCTTTTACATCAAAGAAGTACAACATGGGTAGCTAAATACAAGAGAGAAGGAAAATGATCATCCTATGGATCCCTAGAAGCAATCATCTAAAGCTCTGGACACAGGAAGATAAGATGCTCGAAGCCTCTTCATCTCGTCCTCATAGGCTGCTTCCATATTTGCCTTCTCCTTGGCGAGTCGGTCGTACTTCCTCTTCCAAAACCTGGAAGACTGAGGAAGTAGAGAAGTCCACGCATCATTAGGATCATCAATAACCTGATGCTCGAGGAACTCTATCAAAGCATCCTTCTCCTTAATCTGCTGAAGCAACTCTTCTCGTTCACGGATCCAAGCACGTGAACGGTCTTCGTCTCTCAACTCCTCTACTCCTTGGTCAGGGAGGGTTGAAGGCCCAACCACAACCAAAGGTGTAGGTCTCGGATACTCGTAAGGCATGAGGTATTCAGCAGCTCTCCTTCTAACCCAAGAAGTATAAGGTTCCAAAGCAATACAATTCTTCGGTCCCAGCTCCTTCCTTCCTTTCCTATGGATCTTGCACCAAGCGCGGGCCATCCTGCCTTTCGGGCCTTAGGGATCTTTACCCTCCTGAAAGAACACACCCTCTAACAGAATGTTATTGGGTTTATCCTTTAGGGGGAACCCAAGTTAACGACGCGCCAAAATAGGGTTGTAGTTAATCCCACCACATGTACCAAGAAGAGGCACATTGGAGAATTCACCACAAGAGTCGATAATCTGCACACCATCATACACACGGTTGTACCAAAAGATATCATCATTAGTGAGAGACATAAGTCTCGTGGACCACCGTAGACATCCTTTATTCTCCTTGAAGGCGACCGTCTGCGGCAAGTGAGAAATAAACCACTTGTACAACAGAGGCAAACAGCATACAATGGCACCACCACCCTTTGCATTCCTCATATGCAAAGAAAAATAAGTGTCACCCCACAGAGTCGGAACGGGATTAAGAGTAGAGAAAATCCTAATAGCGTTCACGTCCACAAACTTGTCGATGTTGGGGAATAACACTAGCCCATAGATGAGAAGTACAAATATGGCCTCAAAGGCGTCCTCACCCATGGCCTTCCCATACATAGTAGCTTGAGCAATGAGGAACTCAGAAGGGAGACCTTGAATTCCACCTTTGGTAGTCATATGAGCACCAACTAGAGATTCATCTATATGCAACATATCAACTATCTCTTGAGAAGTAGGAACACTCTCTAAACCACTGAACGACAACTGGTCTAGAATAGGTATACCCACAAGGTAGGCATACTCCTCAAGTGTAGGCAAAAGCTGGAAGTCCGGAAAAGTGAAGCAACGGTATAAGGGATCATAAAACTGCACCAATACACTCATCAATCCTTCGTCCACTTGAGTAGTCAAAAGAGAAAGAAGCTTCCCAAAACGAGCCTTGAAACCCAAGGGATCTAGTACATAGGATGTCAAATTCCTTAGCTCTTTCAAGTCGGGTTGTTTGAAATTGTACTTCTTTGTATTCCTTCTTTGTCTTTCCATGTCTGAAAATTTGCAAATAGACCTCTTAAGTTCCTTGAAAATTTTCTCATTGTTGATGATATGGATGTGTATGAATGCATGAATGCATGGATGCAACAATCACACTCAAGGATCAAGCAAATCACACCAAACAAAGTCCATGGGATGGATCATGTCATCCTTAATATCAATCATCCATTTTGGTGGATTATGGTTTACACCTTATCAACACCCAAGTTCCATTGATATTAAAGATACATGAACAGATCAACCATGAATCAAGGGTTTGTTGCAAGTCACGAGCATGGAGTCTCGGTTAAGAACCACCCAAAGGGAGTGTACTAGGGTTTAACCTGCCAAACATGTTCTACAAGAGGTTCCCATAGTCATCATCCCATCTTTCGGATATTATCGGATAAACGACTACTCGTATTCTAAAAATATTCTCAAGAGAGACTCTTATGAGTGTAGTATCGCGTAACAATCGTATCAAATCTTACACTTGAACGACTTTCGCACTACATCCTAAGAATAGGCCAAGATGGGCTTGGTAAACTAAGGTCCTTGGCTTCTAAGGTCTATATTGGAAAGAGTAATGTCTAACCACAACTACTTATGTGACATTATTGATCCCAACATGACCTCCACTAAGTGAATGGACTTGCAAGTCAACTTGCTAAGGAATAACTCCACACAAGTCAACAAGACTATGCCATTCTCCTATCCTAAGTGCACTCGAGTTCGGGTATAGAACTCATCTCACAAAGATCACCAAGCATACAAGGAATTAATACTTAAGCAAATCAATCATTACATATAATACAGTAATCCCAAATTGCACAAAAATATGTCACAAAATAATATACAATACAAAACAACAAATATGAAAAGTAGGCAAAACCCACTAGGCAAATGGTCCCCAGCAGAGTCGCCACTTTTCTGTAGCGGGGTATTCATTACCATTAGAGATATTGACTAAATCCAAGGTAAACCATACAAGTCGAGTAGCCACCGCACTTCTATTTATCCAAAGGAATGGTTAGAAAGCGAACGAAAACCTAAAAGTTTTATCAAATCAAAAACTAGTAAAAATTTCAGAGATCTGGGTAAGGGGGTTGGTTAGGCAATGGGAAGGTTTTAAGCACCCAAAACATCCTACGTACTCCTAGGGAGCCCTTTTCCTACTTGTTGTAAGGTTGGTATTTTTTGAAAATTTGTTTGTGCAAACATGATTGAAGAGATGAGAAGAGAATATACAAGTTTATTTACATTTTGTGTTTGGATGGATAAACCCATTGCCTACGTACCATCTTAAAAAAGATTAGGATCAAAACCTCGTAGTTCGGGGTAAAAATCTCAAAATAAGTTGGTGAATTGATTGGTCCAAAAGCCTTAATGTCTTTTGTTATCCAAGGGAGAAAACTCAACCTAAAAACCATAAATCCACCATGTGAGGATAGCTTCAACATGCTAGTGAGGGGTTAACCCTATAATAAGCATGGAAGACTCATTGTCCATCACTAAGGATATAGGTGAGCATTACATCTACCTCAAGGATAACTCAAACCTAATATCTAAAGGTTATGAAAAAGTTTGATTAAGAAAGTGGCCATTGAAACCACAAAAAGACATTGAATGGGTTATATTTACCAATGAAAAGTATATACAAAATATGGTCAAAGTTGACTTAAAGATTCAATTCAAAATAAGTGTTATGAAAAGAAAGTTTGAAAATCAAAAGCATAAGGCTTAGGTTTCTAATGTTTGAAAAGAAGTGTTAAATGTTTGCACAAAAAGTTTTGGCTTGGGTTAGAGTGGAGGGAAGAAGAAGAATGGCTAAAGTCCTAGACATACAAGAGATAAGGGATAAGAGAACAAGACCACAAATGGAGTTCCTCTCTTGAGATCATATTGATGATCCAAGTAGCTCACGTCCTTTGGAATATGCAAGCAAAATAATAGTAAGCTCAAGCAACAGTCAAACAAGTCTCTTAAGAGATCCTCAATGCATCTTGTATCTTTCACTTTGGATGAACATGGCAATGGTTCTTCAATTTGAGCTCTCATAGGATTCCCTAGCACAAGAGCACACACATCAAAAGTTTTATGAAACAAATCAAGAATGGACAAGAGTGAGTTTAGAGGTTTGGTCCTTCTAATCCATCTTCACATTAAGATCCTTTTACTCCACTTTTCATAGGGAAAGTCCTAGAAAACTAAGTCCATTTGTCCATTTCTTTGCACTTTGGTCCACAACAATCCAAACAAAAGCACAAGCACAATAATATATATACAATTATGTGCTCAAGTGAGCAAAAGGCAAATTGCATTAACATAAACATGTGCTCAAATGAGAAAAGGAAAAAGCAAATGAATAATATGTACAAGAATAGTAAATGGCATAAAAGTAAAGAGCAAAAAGTAAATGTTAATTGTTAATGGTTAATGTTAGTAGTTAGTGTGCCATAAGGCAAATTTAGCGCTATGTTAAGCAATCGTAATTTGACTTATGTAGAAGTCACAACTATCTGAGGCCGGTCAATAGTAATGTAGGCAACAACACAAGTTAGAAGTCTTGATTAGTGAACCAAGTTCCAACAACTTGCCATGCCAAAAGAAGAGAAGTGATCTTGTATTGGTTTAAGCCATTTGCATGATTTAGAAAGCAACATATCCTTAATGCAAAGTCATTCACTTGATCATTAGATCAAGATGAATTAGATTTGAATCAAGGAAGATTAAACCTCCCTAATCAATGCTAACTTATCAACCTTTAACTCATTGATCAAATAGAAAAGAAGGAGAAGAAGAAGAAGAAGAAGATGGATAATGGAAATGAAGAAAATAAAGTGCATCAAATGAAAAGGAATGTACCAATCCATAAATGTTGACCAAAGATAGGGAAGATCAAGGTCAAACCATAAAAATCAGAAACGTGATGAAGTTTGGAAGTCAAGAAATAAACAAAATATTTTTTGGCATTTTAATATTTGAAAATAAACTTGAATTAAAATATTAAAGAAAGGTCAAACTTCAAAATCACTTCAAATCAACTTTAAAAAGTCCAAGTGAATTATCCCAAGTTCAACTTGGTCAAACAAAGTTTGACAAAAAATTTCAGCATTTTTAAAAGTCAGAAACTATTTTTAATCAATTAAAAATGAATAAAAATAACCTAATTGAACTAAAATCTCAAATAAATCTCAAATAAATTAATAAATTGATGAGAATATTTTTCATAGATCCATCATCATTCAAAGAGGTTAGAAAAATATTTTTGTATTTTTTGAATATCAAAAACTATTTAAAATGAATTAAAAATAACCAGAAAAGAGAAAATTATTAAAAAAATAGCAAATGATAAAATAAAAAATATTAAAAATCATTTTTAGAAACTAGAAATTAAAAGAGAAATAATGCAATTGGTCCCATATTTTTGGACCAATAATAAAAGAGATATGGATTTTAGAAATAAAATGGAATTAAAAAAATGAAATAGAAAAATAAAATCAGAATTAATAAATGGCAAAAAGCATGAGCCCTTGGATCTAAGCTCATTAATTGAGCTGGCAGATCCAAGCATCCAGAGGCGCGCGTCCAACATGTTCCACAGTCAATGCAACCACACGTGGTATTTAAAAAAGTCATAAGAATGGAGCGTGGAGATTAGATCTGGAGATTGAGATCAATGGCTCACAATCAATCTGGCAATGAGATGGTGGCCAGCGCCACCGTCTTCTCCGGTGAGCTCCGGCGAAGGTCAAAAAACACAGAGGTTCAAATTCTTACTAAAATGGACGATCCAGGCACCATTCGAAAGGTGAAGTGATGTACATCACTCCTATATCACTCACTTCCACTCTAGATTCCTATTAAGAGAGAAATCAGAGATGGAAGTTTGGTGATGTTCAACTGAACTTGCTCGATTTCAACAATTAAGCACTCAATAATAATGCCTCTATAGAGAGGACTTCAGACAACACAATATCAAGGCCAACGGATCAAAGTACAAGGAGATTCAAAGCAAAAAACAGTTGATCAAAACCTTTGGATTATGAAGATTTAAGTCCCTTTCCTTGGTTCCTTTTGCAAAACAGAACTTCAATAGATCAAATGATGAAGGTCTAGGAACTTTAGATCTGAAAATTCAACCAAATGCAATTGAATTTCAGATCTGAATTTTTGAAGAAAAATGAACTTTGTTCCTTTGGTATGGTTAGGGATTCACTCTTGCAGCATTTCAGGCGCCTTCAGGTTGGAGAATTATGAAGCATATCACATGTATTTATAGCTGGAAAGGGCTGAGTGCATGAGTTAACTCGTGTGCATGGCAAATGGATTTTTAATTGCATGGGCTTGTGTGATCATGTGGAAGGCCCAATGAAGACTAAAATGACCTGTTGAGTTCATGTGAAATGCAAATGGACGTGTACATTAAGTGTAATCAGCTCATGCATGGCAATTGAATTGGATTTCACAAAATACACTTAATTTTTCATGCCTTCGAAAATGGTGCTTCCAAACTCCAAGTGCAACCTCATGAGTAATGGTTAGAAAGCTTGTTTCATAAGGAACAAATGATATGTTGATCAAAATTCCAATTGGGCCTTGGAAATTAGTGAAATTTGAGCTTAAAGTGTAGGGTGCAAAACATGCATAAGTGAAGTTTCCAAATTTGGCCAATGTTCAAGCCCTTCTGTTTCAATGATGAAAGTTCCAAATGATTAAACCTTCAACATGAACGTTGTAGAGCTTTTCAAGACAATCAATTTGGACTTAAATTTTGCATCATTTGGATTTTTAATGAAGAAGTTATGAGCACTTGAAGTTGGATTTTTTTCCATTTCAATGCATTTGGCCCAAAGTGACCTATAATGTTTTGCATTATCACATGTATTTATTTGTATATTTTTAAATTTTTCTCAACATATCATTTGAAGTAGACACAATAAGCTTTCCAATGCATTTGTTCCCACCTCAAAATCTTAAAAAATGAATGAGTTATGTTCTTGGGAAGTTGACCCAAACTTAGGGTTTCAGTCAAAATGACCTATAATGTATTGGAATGGATGATGACCTTCCAAGCTTCAAATATAATTTTGATGAACATGAAAGTTGTTCATATTGTCCTTAAGAACATCTTTTCTCTTGGGATCATCTCCGTTTGACCAACACATAAAAAGTTAGGTCTCAGTGCATTTCAAAATAGACAGATGAATTGACTGATCAACTTCTCAAGTCCACCACTCATATCTTGATGAATTGATGATTGAGTGTAATACCCCAAAATTTACCCTTCATTTTTCCTGGAAGCATACGCTTTACACCTCATGCATGCATTCATTTTTAGGTCATTTAGCATTTGCATTTCATCATGGCAATCGGAATCAGATCCAAGAAGCTTGAACATCATCCAGGACACTTTGTGGGCTCTATTTAGATGATCAGTCAACACAAGGGAAAGACTTGAGTTACTTCCAACAGGGGTCTATTCGTCAGTCAAAACGTTAATCTTGAAGGAGCAAAGGTTTGTTCATGAGCTGTCATGCTCGCTAGGCGAAGCCCACGTGTTTTGAAAAAAAAACGAAAAAAAATAAAATAAATAAATAAATAAAAGAAAAAATCTTGGACTTGGACCTCTCTCATTTGAGCCCACAGGTCCACAAAAATCAGGTTATAAATTCAGAGTTTCAGTGAAACAAAAGGCATTCTATTCCTATTACCCTGTCTGGGAAAAAGATAGTGAGAGAAGAACCTTGGGGAAAAAGATAGTGAGAGAAGAGCTAACAGAGTTCAGAGCAACCTCCAGGCAACTCTGAAAGGTTCATTCTGACTCACACACTTTCAGCTCAAGCAAACCCTCACATTGGTTTGCAAATCCAGCCGTGCCATTTGATTTCAACCGATCTCTCCAATCAGGTTTGCCCTTATTCCCATTACCTTTGTGCTTTGAAGTTGAATACTCTGAATGTTTGAGGTATGATGGATGAATTTCATTAGGTTTTTGCCCACGGGTTCGTAATTATGTATGAATGTATAAATAATGCCTTGAATGCTTACTCGTTTAATTTCTGAAGTGTATGCCATAGGGTTTGAGGTTTTTGAGACCATATTGTTATCCATGAAAAACCATACTGTTTTGCTCTAATCTGACTTACGTTTGTCATAGCATGTTTTCTCCTAATCCTTATCTTGTTTCACTAACCCTTTTGTTGAGTTTTTGTGAAGGCTCACATGACTTTTATAGGGATAGCTCGCTGGATATTCCACTTTGCTTGTGGGATACCATTTGGGAGATTTATTCTGATTGCCTTGTTGGCACATTTACTTTATACATGTTTGTTTTGTATGTATTCGTATCCCCTTGCCTTTTTGCATGAGCATCCCAAACCCTAACCCTTCATTGATTTTTCTTCTCCTAAAGACATGTTTACTCCTTCTACTACAGGTGAGTAAGTCTCCAAAGGTCGAGCATCTGGTAGATTGCGTAGTAACGTCTTCCGCCCCCAAAACATAATCCTTAACCCCGTAGTTAGCCGAACTACGGCTTGCTCTGATTCTCATTCCAGATGAGATACGTAGGCATAAGACGCGATGTCTTAGCGAGCACACATCCCCCCAACCCATAGGTCAGCCGAGCTACGAAGATTCTGATTCTCATATTCAGATGAGATACGTATGCAGTGGATGTGACATCCGCGCGAGTCATTTTCATTTAACCCCTTTTTTAGTAAACAGCACAAGATAAACTCACACCCTTTAGACAAGAACTACAAAAGTGGATCCCGTAGAGTACTACGGATGCGTAGGGGTGCTAATACCTTCCCTTCGCATAACCGACTCCCGAACCCAAGATTTGGTTGCGAGACCTTGTCTTTTCCTTTCCTCTTTTCAGGTTTACTTCGAGCGTTTCCTTTCCCTCCTTTGGGATAAATAACGCACGGTGGCGACTCTTCTGTCGTATTCTTTCGCCGGTTGTTTTTTTCGCACACTGTATTTTTCAGGTTGCGACATTGAGGGCACTCAAATAAGTTCAAATATGCATGTAATGATGAATTAAAGAACTTCCCTTGATGGTATTTGACCATGGGCTGAGGTTGCTTCATGAGCAAGGCATTATTGATGATCAGATGAATTAGGGTTTCCTTGGGAAACAAACCTCAAATATTTTGAATTGCTTTGATCAAAATAATGAATTGAGATACTAGGGAGGCGTATTTGATGGATGAGAGCTTTTGGAACCATTACCATGCTTGCTTTCATCTTCTCTTGACTTTATCATTGCACAAAGAATCTCCTAGAAGCTCTTAGACCTTGTGATTGCTCAAGCTACAAACAAGAAATGTTAGTGACATATTTTTGTGCTTTTGGTTAGTAAATAAAATGAGAAAAGCAATTATATACAATTCAAGCATGCTTGGTGATCTCAAACCACTCACAAGAGGTCCCATCCAAAGGCAAGGGGAACCAAGATGCTTATGATCCTTGAGGCTTTGCAAATGCAATGTTATGATGCCATGAGGGATCTTAGGGCCAAAATTGGGGTCTTACAGTCCGTGAAGGACGTTTATCTCGAGACGATGGTTCCTCAATAAATAAGTACGGAGGATTTGCTAGGAAGAATGAGGGAGAGACTCATGTGGTGTCCTGTGGTGTCCTCCCATGTTAAAAGAATGCCCTCTATGAGGAGGAAGGATGTTCGTCTAACTGTCAACCAACACCAGGTGGCTCATATAGCACCTGCTTTTAGAGAAGTTCATCAATAACAACAACAATAACATCGTCAACAACAACAGGCCTACCAGCCTCGCAACAATAACAACACCAGCACCAGCAACTACGAGATGAAGAGGGTAACTTTTGACCCGATTCCGATGACTTATGTTGAGCTTTATCCTTCCTTGATCGATAGGAAGCTGATAACTCCATGAGACCCTACCGCTGTACCAACGAATCCTCAGTGGTGGTACACGCCCGAACTCCATTGTGTATATCATTCTGGTGCTCCCGAACATGATATGGAGAATTGCTATCCATTAAAGACCAAGGTGCAAGACCTTGTGAGAAGTGGGATATTGTTTTCTGAGGACGTAGGTCCAAATGTGAAGAAGAACCCATTGTCCGAGCATGGGAAGGCAACTGTTAACATGGTTCAGGGATGCCATGGCAATTATAAAGTCCTTTATGTAAATGACATAAGGCAGTCCTTGGTAGAGATGCATAAGCTGTTGTGTGAACACAACCATTATGAGCATGATCATGATAGGTGCCAGGTGTGCACTATCAATGAGAGAGGATGTCGTCGGGTGAGAAAGGACATCCAAGAAACGTTGGACCAAGGGATGATTGAAATGCTTCAGAATCATAATGAGGACGAAGTCGATGTTATCACTCCCGTGTTTAAAATTCCCGAGCCTGTTGTTATCAGATATGATGGCAGCAAGAAGAAGGTATCACCAGCTCTTGTGATTAAGCCAGTGGGCCCTATCCCATATGTATCAGACAAAGCTGTTCCTTACCAATATAACGCAGTCATGTTGGAGGATGGAAAGGAGATGTCGTTGCCCTCAACTTCTGTGGTGAGTATTTTAGATGTCAGTGGAGTGACTCATAGTGGTCGTGTTTTCTCGGCTCAGCCGAAATCCCATGAAGACATCGTGAAAAGAACTGATGTGAATCCTGCCGGTCCCATGGGGACTTCTTCTCCAAATAATTTTGTTCCTGATATTAAGGGTGTTGACCATGTTGTTGTTAAGAATAATAATACTTCTATCCTGGTTGGCCAGTCTGGCATTTTGAAATAGGATGGTGATGAGATGTTGAGGCTCATCAAAAGGAGTGAATATAATGTTGTTGATCAATTGCTTCAAACTCCATCAAAGATATCTGTCTTATCTTTGTTGATGAATTCTGAGCCACACCGTGAAGCTTTGCAGAGGGTGTTGGACGTGGTATACGTGGATCACGATGTCACAATCGAGCAGTTTGATAGCATTGTTGCAAATATAACTGCCTGCAACAATTTGAGCTTCTGTGATGCTGATCTTCCCGAGGAGGGAAAAGACCACAATTTGGCTTTACATATATCCATGAATTGTAAGGATGATGCCTTGTCCAATGTGTTGGTGGACACAGGGTCATCCCTTAATGTATTGCCAAAATCCACTCTTGCTACACTTTCATATCAGGGGCCTCCCATGAGGCAGAGTGGAGTGGTAGTGAAGGCGTTTGATGGATCACGTAAAACTATTATCGGCGAATTGGAACTCCCGATTAAGATTGGACCTAGTGATTTCCAGATCACTTTCCAGGTCATGGATATTCATCCGTCTTATAGTTGTTTGCTTGGCAGACCATGGATTCACGAGGCAGGCGTCGTGGCATCCCTCATGCACCAAAAGTTGAAGTTCGTGAAGAACAAGAAGTTGGTGGTGATAGGGGAGAAAAGGCTCTCTTGGTCAGTCATTTATCTTCCTTCTCCTATATTGATGTTGAGGATGAGGTTGGAACTCCGTTCCAAGCCTTGTCTATTGCTGAACCTTCGAGAAAAGGACTTTCTTCATTTGTCTCCTATAATGATGCGAAGTTGGCCATTGAGCATGGTCCAACTAATGGTTTGGGGAAAATGATCAAGTTGGAAGATAATAAGACCCGAGCTGGCATAGGGTATTCTTCTAGTGTTTCTAATGATCGTGGGTTGTTCCAGAGTGGAGGTTTCATCCACACCGTTGAAGATCAAGAAGCTGCTGCCATTGTTGAAGATGATGAAGAGGAAGACCTTGGCAACTTTGTTATACCCGGAGGAATCTGCAATAATTGGGTCGCTGTTGATGTTCCAACAGTTATCCATAAGTCAATGTAATGTGTTCATTTTGTTTAAAAACCCTTCTCTCATGCCAAAAGGAGAAGTGAAGACATTGTTGGCATAATTGATTAATACAATGATATTCATTCAATAATCGCATGTTAAATGTTTGTTTTTCTCAAATTATTTTTTCATTTTTTGCTTTTTGCATGAAATTGGTGATCACCATAAAACCCTAAAAAAGAGAATAAAATCATGTTTTCATCTGCATAATGATTTGCCTTGTTGGAATTCTGAAATCTCTTTTATACTCAAAATCATTATACAGGTTAATCAAACCCATTGAACATAATGATCCAACACCATCTCCCAACTTTGGGTTCCCTGTATTTGAGGCGGAAGAAGATGATGTTGAAGAGATTCCTGATGAGATTACCCGTCTGCTTGAGCACGAGGAGAAGAGCATTCAGTCGCATCTTGAGGATCTGGATACAGTCAACTTGGGGTCTGAAGACTGCATTCGTGAAGTGAAGATTGGGGCACTCCTTGAAGAGTCTGTTAAGAAGGGGTTGATTGAGTTGCTATGAGAATATGTCGACGTCTTTGCCTAGTCCTACGAAGACATGCCTGGTCTAGATACTGATATCATGCAACATTTCTTGCCATTGAAACCTGAGTGTGTGCCTGTGAAGCAAAAGCTCAGAAGAACTCATCCTGATATGGCAGTGAAGATTAAAGAAGAAGTTCAGAAGCAAATTGATGTGGGGTTTCTAGTGACTTCTACATATCCTCAATGGATGGCCAATATTGTGCCTGTGCCTAAGAAAGATGAAAAAGTCTGAATGTGTGTGGATTACCGTGACTTGAATAAAGCTAGTCCAAAAGATGATTTTCCCCTACCACACATTGATATGTTGGTAGACAATACAGCTAAATTCAATGTCTTCTCATTTATGGACGGATTTTCCGGTTATAATCAAATTAAAATGGCACCCGAGGATATGAAGACAACATTCGTCACACCTTGGGGAACATTCTGTTATCGAGTGATGCCCTTCGGTTTGAAGAACGCCGGAGCCACGTATCAACGAGCTATGACTACCTTGTTTCATGATATGATGCACAAGGAGATTGAGGTGTATGTTAATGATATGATTGCGAAGTCGAAAACGGAAGTTGAACATGTAGAACACTTGTTGAAGCTTTTCCAGCGTTTGAGGAAGTATAGGCTCCGCTTGAATCCGAACAAGTGTACATTTGGAGTCCGTTCCGGCAAGTTATTGGGCTTTATTGTCAGCGAGAGAGATATTAAAGTTGATCCTGCCAAGGTCAAAGCAATACAAGAGATGCCTGCGCCCAAAACTAAGAAGCAAGTCTGAGGGTTTCTTGGCCGCTTGAATTACATTTCGAGATTTATATCCCACATGACTGCCATATGTTCGCCTATATTCAAGCTCCTCCGGAAAGATCAGCGTCATGATTGGGCCGAAGATTGCCAAAAGGCCTTTGATAGTATTAAAGAGTATCTGTCCGAGCCTCTGATTCTGTCTCTAACTATTGAAGGGAGGCCGTTGATTATGTACTTGATAGTGCTTGATGATTCCATGGGTTGTATCCTTGGTCAGCAAGATGAATCAGGAAAGAAAGAATATGCACTATACTACTTGAGTAAAAATTTTACTGACTGCGAGTCTCGGTATTCAATGCTTGAGAAAACATGTTGTGCTTTGGCTTGGGATGCTAAGCGTTTACGCCAGTATATGTTGAATCATACAACTTGGTTGATATCCAAAATGGATCCTATCAATTATATCTTTGAGAAGCCTGCTTTAACTAGGAGAATTGCTCGTTGGCAGATGTTGTTATCTGAGTATGATATTAAGTATCTGTCGCATCCGCGAAAAACAACCGGCGGACTAAAACAAAAACAACACAGAGCCGCCACTGCGCGTTATTTATCCCAAAATAGGGAAAGCAAACGCTCAGAGAAACCTGGAAAAAGCATGGTCTCGCGACCAAAGAGAAAGGGTAAGGGAGTCGGTTACGCAAGGGGAAGGTATTAGCACCTCTCACGTCCGTCGTACTCGACGGGATCCACGCTCTAAGAAAAGAAAAGGTTGCTAAAACATCACACACACACACACACCGAAGACAACACAGGTGGGGTTAAGAGAAAGAGAGCTCGATAGGACGCCGCATCCTATGCCTACGTATCTCGTCTGGAACGAGAATCAGAGCTGCCGTAGTTCGGCTTACGCACGCCAAACAAGACACACACACCCAAAGGCAAACAGGGAACCCGACAACCACTCGATGGAATTACGTCAGCTTCCGAACCAAACAACACAATCAGGATACGTACAGCCAATTGCTGGGCTTACGTCCATATCCTGACACACAAACAGATAACAAGTAAACACACATAAAAAGAAAAAAAGTGCCCGGAGAGACCTCGCACGGTCTCCTGCCTACATACCTCGTCTGGAACAAGGATCAGGGCGATGTAGTTCCCCTGAAAGGGAAAGAAAATCTAGCCAGAAACCAAGGGAAGACACACTACCAGGGAGCTGTACTCGAGCCTAGTGTTGTCATGCATCATTGCCCTACGTTGAGGTTTCTACCTACTCGCACAACTGCAAGCTAATCCTATCCAGGAAGAAAGCATACAAGCATACAAGCAAACAGAGCAAACAAATATTTACAAAGCACACACTATAACCAGTCAAGTGAGGCTCAAACAATGGGTTTGACTGCCGAAGCAAGTCATCTGTACATGGGTAGTATTCGCTCTTAACCTTGCCATTGCGAGGCTAAGGTGAAGCAGATGAAAGGTGAGTGAAGATTAGACTTCACAGCTCTTATCCCTGACCAGGGAGAGCCTCAGACAAAGGAGCGTGGGTCCAGAATGGAGGGACCCTTCTACGCTCAAGACTCTGACTCGATTGTGCAACAGCACAAGATCTTGGGTTTGTGTCCCAATGCATCAACACACAGCCGTGTGAGCAGAGGGACGACTCACAGAATAGCGGGGGATAGATTGCATATCCCTTGGATTCCGCCAATTGCCTCATAGAGGTCTTCACCTGCTTGGCACAAAAGTAAACAATCACAAACATCGCCTCTTAAGGAGGACTTCAGACAGTTGCCTGGCCAAGTAACAGGCCAGGTCTTCCAGACTACATGAAGAATAGAAGTCCTACCTCAAGTGGTTTAAAAACCAAGCAGCAGCAAGCAAGTTCTTAAAGAACTGTAAGCGACTAAATGTACCTGAAATCAATCAAGTATCATCAGTACTCAGACAGACAAACAATAAACAGCAAATGTTAATCTATACAGACAACACAAGTTAATGCACACAAATGCAAGCTATAAGCTCAAGCTCAAGCTTCACAACCTACAAAACAAAGTCAAATTAGTTCTCAACATCAAACAAATTCAATTTGCAACTTGCACTTTTTCCCTTAAGCCTTTTTGCATTTCAACCTGAAAATCCACACCAAATGTGAGAAACTAGACCACTAGGCCAAGCCTAGGGTCCAAAGGGATAAAAAAAATCTAAACAGCAAGCAAAACCAATCCAAAATCACATTCAAACAAATAGAAAGCAAATGCAATTGGTCTCATGCTCATATCGTTCACCAATATCAATTCATGCACAATATACCACAAACTAGGTCAAATACAACACCAAAAGTCCAAACAGAATGACTTCAATCAAAGGCATACCAAAACAATTCCAAAAATCCTCAAATAATTCACACCTAAACAGGACACAATCAACAAGTAGCATGTCAATTTTCAGCTCAATTGGACAAAAGAAAGTAGGTCAATGAAAATCAAAAAGTCCAGACACAATTATGTAAGCCAATTCAAGACATCCAAGCAAGCATCCATTTCAATAATTCATAAAACAGTGACAACACATTAGAAATGAATGGGATCAAAAGCATGATGTCCCACAATGTGTCTACAATCAACATATCAAATTTCATCTTCATCCAGTACCATATGAGAATTTCACAAGCAAAATGCCAACATGTGTCACATAAATTCACAAAATGAGCATACAGAGAAGAAAATTATCAATCAATTAGAAAATGACATCAAAAATTCCAGCAAAAATCACATGTTATCTTGACATATCAATGATCATTCATGCAAAAAATTGGAGCAATCAAACATTTCTAGGCCAGGCAAATAAAATCAGAAAGATGACCTAGTTTGGTGTGACACAAATTGTCACACCTAGATTCAAAAAATCATATCTCCATCACCAAGTATCCAAAAATTACAAACTCTACATGGAAATCACCATCAACATGTCCAGAATAAGCATAAAAATTTTCATCCATTTATTTACAAGTATGAGTATTTCATGAAGGATATGGTGAAACATACACAAAATGACACATGAACAAAGTCAATAGGCCACTCCAAAAATCCTCCAAGCACAACTTGTACTACCATGCCTATAAAAAACTAGATAAAATTGTGAATCTAACAAAAAAAGTCTCACTAAATTTGGACTTAAATTGAATTTTTTATGATTTTTTAAAGTTTGATTAATTATTGAATAATTATTTAACATGTAAATGAATTAATTAAAGTCTGGATGGCATTATTGTAATATTCTCAGTCCAAGGCAAAACGCGCAGTAGCACATTAATGTGCTGTCATCGCGCGATTGGTGAAAGCTGGAGGGAAACAGCAAATTCGAATCAGCTGGGCGCAGGATGGATCGAAACGTAAGCTTTTCCAGAATTGATCGCGTTCTTCGCTGTTCATGGAGTTCATCACCTTCCAATTCGGTTTCGCTCAAATCCTCACCAAAACTCACAAATCTATAACCGTTGGAATCGTCTTAACATGTACATTCAAGATATGCTAATGATTTTTCTTAATTCTCAACACACATCACAGATCGAACCAAAAAAGAAATGAACATCAAACTTAAAATCATGATTTCTCTTTCTACACTCAATCAATTCACAAACCACAAGCAGCATGTTAACCTATGATGAACGATCTACAAAACGCATATACTAATTTAAGCAATAACGAGATTCGAATTTGCACCTTAGATTGAAGACAGTGATGAATTTGTGTGTATTTTGCTCCAATTGTCCAAAACAGATGTGTATCCAAGTATAGGAAGGTGAATGGAGAAGTTATCTTAGCTCGAGGTTGATCCAGATGTGAGAACTCTCCAAATGCCATTGATGAGCACAAGCATGACAGTCCTTGATCTTGGAGTTTTCGGCTTTGATTTGTCAAAACAGTTGGAGATTGAGGCTTGGAGAAGATGAATCCATCAAGAATCGTGCAAATTGATTGAGATTTGATGGAGAAAAGTTGAAAAATGCTTGATGAAGATTGAAGAGTTTTTGAGAGGTTTTGGTGAAAGTTTGTTACAGCTCTTGAAAATTGTGATTATGGTTAACAAATTCTGTTACACTTAAGGCTTTATACCAATCTCTAATCACTCACTTAATCACTAATTAACAAAATGAATTAGATTAGTGTAATGCCAATTTCTTAATGCAAGGGCAAAAATGTCATTTCACATTAGGCCTTATGACAGCAATGTGACAGCTCAGACAACTTTCAATTGGCATTTGGAATGTGTTGGCTTTGATCTCATGTTGATTGGCCTTGTACAATTTATTTTCACTATGCTATGCCAAAATTTCATTTAAAGTGAGAGTTCAAAAGTAGCCTTGCCAAATATTGAACCTTTAAAACTTATGACAATTGAAACAAGTCACATTTGGCATTTGTGATGTGTTGCAAAAACTCCCATTCCAAAATTCCAATTATTTCTCAACTTGGACCATTTTGCCCTTGGATTCAATTAGTGCACTTGAAAATTGACCTTTTGCATTGACCATTTTTGATGAATTTTGATTATGCACCATGAAAGTACATGTGAAATGGAGCTTGCTCATAAAAAGATCACTCATTTTGGACACTCCATGTGAAAGTTATGCCCCTTTGATTATAGGTCTTTTTTGAAATTGAATGGACCATAACTTGTCAACCATACATGGAAATTTCAAGTTCTTGGACTTTTTGGAAAGGTAAGACCAAGATCTACAACTTTCATGTTGAACAAATTTTCATTTGAAGCTTCCTTGGACACGTAATTTTGTGGTGAAAAACTTTCCATTTTTGGAAACTTCCATTACAAGTCACTTTCTATTTTTGGCAATTTTTGTCCTGACTTTATTTTCTTCATTCTTGAGCTTTGGCATGTCAAATAACACTTGTTCCAACATGAATGAAGTGTATCCAACTCTCTCCTACCTCCAAATCCATAAAATCAAGCACAGTTGACCACAATTGACTTTTCAACTGATAGATGAATCTGGCAATGCACTGATCAATCTGAGCCCCAATTCTCTGATGAAATGGCTCAAGGGTGAAACCCTAGCCTCCATAAGCTCAATACAATCATGAAATGATCCCCATATCCACCATAGACCCCATCTCCTAGCCATGCCCTGATTGGCTCAATGCACCTGATTAGGGTTGACCAGTGGTCAAAACCCTAATCTCAAGGACTATGCTCCAACACTTGATGATGACAAACCATGATGATGATGATGAATCATTTCAACCAAGATAAAGACCAATCTCCTTTGAGAACCACAAAACCCTAGTTTGGACCTCCACATCCTCAGATGATTAATGACCAGTCCAATGAAACCCTAGCTTGCACATGACCTCCTTTCTTCTGATCAAGACTTGGGAGAATGGCTTGCACCATGTAACCACATGATATGCAATATGCAATGCCTAATGACCTACAAATGATATGTAATATGTTAAGCTAGTCCCAAGAGAGGAGGGCAAATTTTGAGGTGTTACAGCTGCCCCTATTCAATCCACTGTGAACCTGTCGATATGAATAGCCTCGGCTTTCAGATGATCAGGATGAAGAGTGATTGAATACCAAGAACAAACGAACAATTTGCACTCTGATGGGAAAATAATTAATAATGCCTGTCAGAATCGGCGAAGAAACAATCTCTGAAACAAGGATCCGTCTGGTACAGAGAAAGTCGGCTTGATCACCAAAACAGAAACGTCGACCTGGATACCAAAATAAATGGTAACGCAGGGATAACCATGGCCTGAACACCACATCCGCTGGGGATTATTATCTCTTCTTTTTCTTTTCTTGAACCCCGAAACTTTTTTGATAATTGCTCTCTTTTTTTTTTCATTTTCTTGAACCCTGAAATTTTCTCTGCGCAAATGATCCCCGATCACTGCATTTGAACCCCGTTCTCCTGTTTGCCAAAATAATGAACCCCATTCTCCAGTTTCTTGTGATAATTCCGCTGGCAACGTCGGAAATAACACCAAACACCACTCTGATGGCGACATGTCAGAGGGTACACCTTCAACCAGACACGGACTGATGACTGGGAAGAAACTCGACGTTTACTGGACATCGAACGATGATGTTTTACAGGACATCAAAGAAAACTCGACCAAACATTAAACAATGACTGGGAGAAAACTCGATGTTTACAGGCATCGGACAATGATGTTTACCAGACATCGAACAATGATGTTGACAGGACATCGAACAATGATGTTGACAGGACATCGAACTATGATGTTTACAGGCATCAAACAATGATGTTGACAGGCATCAAACAATGATGTTTACAGGCATCAAACAATGATGTTGACAGGCATCAAACAATGATGTTTACAGGCATCAAACAAGGATGTTGACAGGACATCGAACAATGATGTTGACAGGACATCGAACAATGATGTTTACAGGCATCAAACAATGATGTTTACAGGCATCAAACAATGATGTTTACAGGCATCAAACAATGATGTTGACAGGCATCAAACAATGATGTTTACAGGCATCAAACAATGATGTTTACAGGCATCAAACAATGATGTTTACAGGCATCAAACAATGATGTTTACAGGACATCGAACAAGGATGTTGACAGGACATCAAACAAGGATGTTGACAGGACATCGAATGATGATGTTTACTGACACCAAAGAAAGCTCGACCAGACACTAAACAATGACTGGGAAATACTGCTGCTCCAAAATCCCGCTGCTGAACTCCTCGGAGTATCGTCTTCACTGTCCGGCAAAACCAATCCTCAAGCGGTAACCACGGCTTGAATCGCGCTGATCGCGTAACGTCCTCTGATTTTATTTCCATCTCTGTCCGACGGAAACATTTCCTCCAATATCGCACTACTGGGGAACATTGCTGATCTGACGTCATGATGCTAAACTCCACAGAGTAACATCTTCGCTTTCTGGCACAACCACCTCTCAAACGGTAACCACGGCTTGAGACTAGCTCTATGCTTGCAACAATGATGCATGATCTTTTTCTGCGTAATGCTCCATAATTATGGAAATGCTACGCGATTTATTATTTTTTCTATGCAATATGCTATGCTTATTTACATGATGAATGCATAAAAAGTATCCCTCTCAAGGACTCTTCTGAAGAGCTCGAGACACTCTGCTGAGGAACTCGACATTGCTCCAACTCCACCCTGCTGGGGAATAGCACTGCTGTTGGGAAAAGGCCACCCTTGCTGGGGAAAACCTCCTTTGCACCCAATCTACCCGGGGAATGCTGGGGATAGGAACCACCAACACTCTGTGGGGATACCACAATCTTTGACTTGCTGGGGATATACATCCCACCTCTGCTTGGAGAACCCTCACAGATACCTGACAACTTCACTGGGGAAATGCTTACAGATAGCTCTGCTGGGAAACAGCAACCTCCAGGACTGACGACTGGGGAAGCATTCGATCTGAAACCTGCTGGGGATAACCATCCTGACCCTGCTAGGGGAAATGAGTGCTACTCCGCTGGGAACGACCCATCCGATCCATAGGTAGAATACACTGCTGGGGATGCAGATATCCGTCTACTACGGAAACTCGTTCAATCCACTGGTAGGATGAACACTGCTGGAGATATATTTCATTGAAACCCGCTCCACTCGGGGAATAGCAACCTTCAGGCCTGGCTGCTGAGGAAACTCGTTTAAACCTGCCGAGGATAACCATCCTGACTTGGCTAGGGGACCCACAGACCTTGGATCTGCTGGGGAGAAGGTCCTCCTGACACTGCTTGGGGACTTAGCTGAGGAAATGAGAAAAGTTGGTACAGAACACCCGCCGACTCGTCGAACCATGGTATCCACCTCCCGATCTCGTATCAGCTTTCCACTCTTGAGAATTCCCAGACTCGTCTGAACCTTTTCTGCTCCATCATCTTGTACTCCCAATCGCTCCGCGCTCTACGAAGATCGAACTCCTGGGATTTATACAGAAATTTCAATCTTCCGACTTTGAAGAGTCTTCTTGATTAATTCCAAAGGTCGTCGTACGTCTCGACGTCTCTGCACTGCTTCTCTACCCATTCGTTAGTCCTTGATTGGACCCTGCGGGGAATTTCTACAGACTTTCCAATCTTCCGATTTTGAAGAGTCTTCTTGATTAAAATCAAGGATCGTCGTACGTCTCAACGTCTCTTCATCGTCCCTTCATATTCCCTCGTCCCTGATCGGACTCCATGGGGATTCGTTTTGTCAACAGCTTCCACATCACAACCTGCAAGTGAGTGAAAATACCTAACAGCACCTGCAAAACAGATCGTCAGATAAAACCGTGCCCCAGGCGTGTCAAGATTTCAACACTTGGGTCACCCAACCTTCCGAATAAGATTTCAAGCTTTCAATCTTATAAACATGCATTGGAAGGGACCTGTATGTCTTAAAATGCAAGATTCTTTATCAAAAATATCTGGATGTTTTTGCAATCAAAGCGGTAATGAAAAACAAAAACAAAACTTTTTGACTGAACATGCATTTTATTGATTGAAAAGTGTGTGGCTCAAATGAGCAATACAAAGGAAGCAATTCCTGAAAAGAGGTAATCGCGCACAAAAGGAAAAATCTATCCTAATGGCAATGTGAAACCCGTGATCTCATCGAGTTCCAACTCGGTTACACCCCCTATGTCCTCAGACTCTCCGTGCTTTCTGCCTTCTGAACAAGACGTTTCTGACTGATCCCTACCGGGTATTATCCATGATGCTTTAACCAAAGCGCAAACGATCATGCTGGACGCAGTTGTTCGTTTCAATCCCTCTTTTGCCTGGACCACCCTCTCGGGTTTTCAGTCCACCGGGATACCCTTTTTTGCCCAAGTCGCCTTTCCAGGTTTTCGACTTGCCGGGTGTACATTTTTCATTTTTATCCCTAATTTTTGCCCGAACCTTTCTTTCGGTTTTTGGTTCGCCGGGATGCCCATTTTTGCCTGGACTATTTTATTCTTTTCGTCCAGCGGGTCTTTTTATACGAAGTATTTTTTAACTGCCTCCGCATTCACAGGGGATGGAAAATCCTCGCCATCCATGGTCGTTAACAACAAGGCTCCACCAGAGAAAACCTTCTTGACCACGAACGGACCTTCATAATTCGGTGTCCATTTGCCCCTACGATCGTTCTGAGGAGGAAGGATCCTTTTCAACACCATATCACCCACGTGATACACCCCAGGTCGCACCTTCTTGTCAAAAGCACGCTTCATTCTTTGCTGGTATAACTGCCCATGACAGATGGCCGCCAGCCTCTTTTCCTCTATCAGGCTCAACTCTTCATACCGAGTCCTTACCCATTCATCCTCTTGCAACCTCACGTCCATCAGGACTCTCAAAGAGGGAATCTGGACCTCAACCGGTAGCACGGCTTCCATTCCATATACCAATGAGAAAGGCGTTGCTCCAGTAGATGTGCGCACCGACGTTCGATACCCATGCAATGCAAACGGCAACATCTCATGCCAATCTTTGTAGGTCACCACCATTTTCTGCACAATCTTCTTTATATTCTTATTGGCTGCCTCAACCGCCCCATTCATCTTCGGACGATAAGGAGAAGAATTGCGATGCTCAATCTTGAATTCCCGGCACAGCTCTGCCATCATCTTATTATTCAAATTAGAACCATTATCAGTAATGATTCTCTCAGGAACCCCATATCGGCAAATGATGTCTCTCTTGAGAAATCGGGCAACGACTTGCTTCGTCACGTTCGTATAAGAGGCTGCTTCTACCCACTTGGTGAAGTAATCGATAGCCACTAATATGAACCTGTGCCCATTCGAAGCTGTAGGCTCAATCTTTCCGATCATATCAATGCCCCACATAGCAAACGGCCATGGAGACGACATCAAACTCAACGGATTTGGAGGCACGTGCACTTTGTCAGCATAAATCTGGCATTTATGACACTTCCGCACGAAATTGAAACATTGGGCCTCCATTGTCATCCAATAATAACCTGCTCTCAGCAGCTTCTTTACCATTGCATTCCCACTAGCATGGGTACCGAACGATCCTTCGTGAACCTCTTTCATCAATTGGCTTGCCTCTCTATCATCAATACATCTGAGCAAGACCCAATCAAAATTTCTCTTATACAAAACCCCATCCTTGTTCAGGTAGAACACCATGGCCAACCTCCGCAGAGTCTTTCGGTCCTTCTTAGATGCTCCCTCAGGATACTCTTGAGTCTCTAGATAGCGCTTGATATCATAATACCACGGCTTCTCATCATCAGACGCTGTATCAACAACAAACACATAAGCCGGTCTATCCAGACGACCTACTTCAACACTGGGGAACTGATTCCACCTCTGCACCTTAATCAAGGCGGCCAGAGTAGCCAAAGCATCTGCCAAAGGATTCTCCTCTCTGGGCACATGATGCAACTTCACCTTGGTGAAAAACGTCAACAATCTCCTCGTATAATCTCGATACGGAACTAAATGAGATTGATGCGTATACCATTTTCCGTTAACCTGATTTATCACCAGAGCTGAATCTCCATATATGACAAGGTTCTTGATCCTCAAATCAATCGCCTCTTCAATCCCCAAAATACAAGCTTCGTATTCAGCCACGTTGTTGGTGCACTCAAATGTTAGCCGGGCAGCAAAAGGAATATGGGATCCTTTCGGCGTAACCAAAACAGCACCAACACCGCTTCCATTCACGTTAACGGCCCCATCAAACATCAGAATCCATTCGGATTCAGGGTCAGGCCCCTCCTCCGGGATTGGTTCCTCGCAATCTTTCGATTTGAGAAACATGATGTCCTCATCAGGGAATTCAAACGTCATCGGTTGATAATCATCAATGGGTTGCTGGGCGAGGTAATCCGACAATACACTCCCCTTGATAGCCTTCTGAGAGGTATATTGTATATCATATTCTGTCAAAATCATTTGCCACCTCGCAACCCGTCCGGTCAATGCTGGCTTTTCAAAAATGTACTTGATTGGATCCATCTTGGAAATCAACAAAGTGGTATGAACCAACATGTACTGCCTTAGTCGGCGAGCAGCCCAGACCAAAGCACAGCAAGTTTTCCCGAGCAGTGAATATCTTGTTGCACAGTCGGTAAACTTTTTGCTAAGGTAGTATATGGCATGCTCTTTTCGACCAGACTCGTCATGCTGCCCCAATACACACCCCATAGACCCCTCGAGGACTGTCAGGTACAGAATTAACGGTCTTCCCTCCACAGGAGGCATCAGAATCGGAGGCTCCTGCAAATATTCTTTTATTTTTTCAAATGCCGCTTGGCAATCCTCATTCCACCTGACCGTTTGATCTCTTTTTTCTTTGAATGGGTTCCCACATGGCTGTTAGGTGAGATGTGAACCATGACATGTAGTTCAATCTACCTAATAGACCATGAACCTCTCTTTCCATTCTCGGTTCAGGCATTTTTTTTTTTTCAGGATCAACCCCGATTCCTTCCTTACAATGAACCCCAACAGCTTACGGGCCCGCATTCTGATAGTGTACTTACTCGAATTCAACCTTAGTTTGAATTGTCTCAACTGGTCAAACGACCTGCCCCGGTCTGCCAGATGCCCCTCTCCTGCTTGGGACTTTGCTATCATGTCATAGCATTTGATTTCATGACGAATCATATCATGAAACAAAGTCACCATATCTCTCTGATAAGTAGCACCGGCGTTCCGCTTCTCTAGAGGACAGTCTTCTCTCCATGGTAGCTTGTGCACAACGATATCGGTGTTCAACCCTGGCATATTCTGACATGACCAGGCGAAAGTATCCACATACTCCTTCAACAAGGCTACATTCTGCTCTCGACTTGCCTCTGAAGCGGCCCCAATTCTCACTTCCCTTCTGACCTCGGCGGTGCTTGGAATAATGATCTTGACTCGCTCCTTGTGTGGCTGAATCACCTTCTCCTCTTGTTTTAACAACCTGGTTAGTTCCAGCAGATCACAATCTTCTTCGCCTCCTTCTTCAGCATGAGAGATCGGATTGTCGAAGTCATATGAGGTGTAACCAAATTGTTATCAACGAGATCCGGAGAATTATTCTTGAATTCGGAACGAGACAAATCAAAAAAAGAGGAAAATGAAAACAAACATTGCCATTTTTTAGTTATTTTTAAACTGTAAAAATAAATGAAAAACAGGGAACACCGCTTTTTGACTGAAAAACATCCCTTTATTAATGATGCAGAAATGTTGCAAATGTAAATATGAGGTGGCCCTTACAATGAACCATTACGTGTCGGGCAACACGTATGGCTTTCATGCAGATAAAACTGAAAACAAGAAATATTACTCTTCCGGACGAGTGTCAGTGCTGATCTTTTTAAGCCTTCTAGCTTCCTGGTACGCACGGCTTTATCCAACCAACAAACTTGCAGTTACTGTCATTCTCTTCACCCATCACACAGACGTGATCTGAATCTTCAGTAATTGCACTCACCACTGCCTGACCATGCGCCGGCATTGGATTAGCATTAACATTTGGTGATGGTGCAAAATTGATGGCTTTGGAGTCTACCAGATCCTGGACAACATTCTTGAACGCTCTATAGCCCTCAATGTTATGCCCCGGTGTTCCAGAATGAAATTCGCACTGGGCGTTCTCATCATAGTTGGGTGGCCTCTGATCTGATCTCATCGGAACCATCGCCCTTGGCTGAACCAACCCAAGATCCATCAACTTTTTGAACAGAACAGCGTATGTCACGGGCGGCTTATCAAAATGGCGATCAATCCCTTTACCTCTCACTTGATACCCGGCTCTCTGTTGAGGTGATTGACGTTGCTGTCGGACTGACTGATTACCAGCAGGGATAGTTACTGCAGCAGTGTGCTGGTAGTAACGATCCCTACCGTGTCCTCCCTGGGCATACACAGCACTTGATTCACCCTCATTCTTGCGCTGACCATTCCCGAATGGCTTCTTCGATCCTGATGCCGAAGCGTTACCTCCCTGGATCTTCCCCATTTTCAGCCAACTTTCAATTCTCTCCCCTGCCACCACAATGTCTGCAAAGTTAGTGACGGGACAACCCACCATTCTTTCAGCAAAAACCCCCTGCAGGGTACCCATGAAGAGATCAGACATCTCTCTGTCCACCAGCGGAGGTTGAACTCTGGCAGCCAACTCCCTCCATCTTTGGGCATATTCTTTAAACCCCTCACTTGACTTCTGAGACATACCTTGCAGCTGGGTACGACTAGGAGCCATGTCAGCGTTAAACTGGTATTGTTTAAAGAAGGCATCGCCAAGATCCTGCCAGCTTTTGATATCAGAAGATTTCAGCTTGGTATACCATTCCAAGGATCCTCCAGACAGACTGTCTTGGAAGAAGTACATCCAAAGCTTTTGATCTGTAGTGTATGCAGAGATCTTGCGGACAAAGGCTTGAAGGTGAGTCTCCGGGCAGGAACTCCCATTATATTTGTCAAATGAGGGCACTTTAAACTTCTGTGGGATCACAACCCCCTCGACCAGCCCCATATTTGACATGTTGACAAACCCCGGAGTAGCATGGCTTTCCAGAGCCCTTACCTTCTCTGCCAGTAACTGAATTTCTTTGCTTTGTGGCTGAGCACCATATTGACCGAATGGCTCATTGTGCATGGAGAATTGATCAGCTTCTCGGTCCTCCTCTCTGTCATCATCCACCCCAAAGAAAGGAGGGAACAGATTATCCTTCAGATTATGCCCCGGACCGGGCCCACCACCAGTAGCACCAAAACCAGCAGTGTTGTTCACCATACCTACAGTTGCTCTTTTTTCACCGTCTCTGGATCCACCGAGCCCCTGGTTGGAGACACCATCCAGATTAACCCCACTGTTCGCTGCTGAAGCCCGCTCGAGCTTCTCAACCTTATCAGCCAAAGCTTTCTGACCAACTGCAAAACCCTGCATGATGTTGATCAGCTCATTCATCTTGTCCTTCAGCTCAAGAATATTTGTGTTTGGGAGATCCATCAGTCTTGGAGTATTGCGTCTGGTGAAGTATCTGTGAGGACGGGTTGAGTGCAAAGGTACAGTTCTACGAGCACGAGCAGTGATTCCTGCAAAACAGCAAACAGGTTAATATGCATGAATGCAACGTCTATCCATACGAGGAAGATTCTGTCCTTTGATTCTGGTTTCATTGAGACAGATAATATTTCACCAATAACATTTTGACATCCAGATGTCTCTCAACCAGATTCTCAATCCATAATACTCCCCATATGGCTAGACATAGGCTTGATGCAGATGAATGCAAAATGAGAATGATGCAGATGAATGAATGCAATGGGCCATCCTCCAAGTCATCTGATCATCAACTGTCGCTCTGAGTCACAACCCTGATTTCTGAACCGATCACAACCATCTGAAGTCTGGTTAACCACAAATCCGACTCAAGGGTCCCGAAATAAACGGAAGACAGAGACATCATCATCATCACCAAACAGCCTCTGAGCAGATACCCATAACCATTTCTGAATCGGCCCGGGGAATCCTGAAATAAACGGATCCCCACTGATAAATAACTCGGACAGCACTCCGGCGTCTCGGCAATAAACGGCCATAAATCCGACTTATAAATATGACTCTGATCAACGGAACCAAAAGTCACCATCTGAGTCACCATCTGAACAATGCATCTGAAAGAATCACCCTCCCCTCACAGGTAAATTCTAATCAGGTCATCCTAAGGCGGATAATAGTCTCGACAATCGGGCAGAGATACTCAATGGGTTTGCCCTTTCGGGTGTGCCATTGTAGCTCTCCTGAGATCGTCTAAACCAAAGATCCGGGAAATGATCGGTCACCAGAGTCAACAACTCAAATGAAGTAACTCAACCAAAGTGGGGTACCCCACAGAGGAAAGCACTATCAAATGAACCTCGTCTGGCTTGTGGCATGTCACGTTGCAATAATATGCTGATTTAGCAAATGAGGAACGTGAGACCACACTAATCCTAGGTGTACACTCGGGCCTGGGTTTTAGCCCCACTCAGAACACCCACCCCAAACAGAGGAACCACCTGCACAGAGGACGGCAATAATGATAGTATGATGCATGCAAATATTTATGCAAATATATACACTGTTAGAATAATAAATGCAATAAATACACAACACAAGCAACCTAAACTAATCCTAGAACGCTAGGAGAGACTCGCTTAGGGAAGATGGACCAGCACAGGTCAACATCCGGAGTTCCCCAGCAGAGTCGCCAGCTGTCGCATCCGCGAAAAACAACCGGCGGGCTAAAACAAAAACAACACAGAGCCGCCACTGCGCGTTATTTATCCCAAAATAGGGAAAGGAAACGCTCAGAGAAACCTGGAAAAAGCATGGTCTCGTGACCAAAGAGAAAGGGTAAGGGAGTCGGTTACGCAAGGGGAAGGTATTAGCACCCCTCACGTCCGTCGTACTCGACGGGATCCACGCTCTAAGAAAAGAAAAGGTTGCTAAAACATCACACACACACACACACCGAAGACAACACAGGTGGGGTTAAGAGAAAGAGAGCTCGATAGGACGCCGCATCCTATGCCTACGTATCTCGTCTGGAACGAGAATCAGAGCTGCCGTAGTTCGGCTTACGCACACCAAACAAGACACACACACCCAAAGGCAAACAGGGAACCCGACAACCACTCGATGGAATTACGTCAGCTTCCGAACCAAACAACACAATCAGGATACGTACAGCCAATCGCTGGGCTTACGTCCATATCCTGACACACAAACAGATAACAAGTAAACACACATAAAAAGAAAAAAAGTGCCCGGAGAGACCTCGCACGGTCTCCTGCCTACATACCTCGTCTGGAACAAGGATCAGGGCGATGTAGTTCCCCTGAAAGGGAAAGAAAATCTAGCCAGAAACCAAGGGAAGACACACTACCAGGGAGCTGTACTCGAGCCTAGTGTTGTCATGCATCATTGCCCTACGTTGAGGTTTCTACCTACTCGCACAACTGCAAGCTAATCCTATCCAGGAAGAAAGCATACAAGCATACAAGCAAACAGAGCAAACAAATATTTACAAAGCACACACTATAACCAGTCAAGTGAGGCTCAAACAATGGGTTTGACTGCCGAAGCAAGTCATCTGTACATGGGTAGTATTCGCTCTTAACCTTGCCATTGCGAGGCTAAGGTGAAGCAGATGAAAGGTGAGTGAAGATTAGACTTCACAGCTCTTATCCCTGACCAGGGAGAGCCTCAGACAAAGGAGCGTGGGTCCAGAATGGAGGGACCCTTCTACGCTCAAGACTCTGACTCGATTGTGCAACAGCACAAGATCTTGGGTTTGTGTCCCAATGCATCAACACACAGCCGTGTGAGCAGAGGGACGACTCACAGAATAGCGGGGGATAGATTGCATATCCCTTGGATTCCGCCAATTGCCTCATAGAGGTCTTCACCTGCTTGGCACAAAAGTAAACAATCACAAACATCGCCTCTTAAGGAGGACTTCAGACAGTTGCCTGGCCAAGTAATAGGCCAGGTCTTCCAGACTACATGAAGAATAGAAGTCCTACCTCAAGTGGTTTAAAAACCAAGCAGCAAGCAAGCAAGTTCTTAAAGAACTGTAAGCGACTAAATGTACCTGAAATCAATCAAGTATCATCAGTACTCAGACAGACAAACAATAAACAGCAAATGTTAATCTATACAGACAACACAAGTTAATGCACACAAATGCAAGCTATAAGCTCAAGCTCAAGCTTCACAACCTACAAAACAAAGTCAAATTAGTTCTCAACATCAAACAAATTCAATTTACAACTTGCACTTTTTCCCTTAAGCCTTTTTGCATTTCAACCTGAAAATCCACACCAAATGTGAGAAACTAGACCACTAGGCCAAGCCTAGGGTCCAAAGGGATAAAAAAAATCTAAACAGCAAGCAAAACCAATCCAAAATCACATTCAAACAAATAGAAAGCAAATGCAATTGGTCTCATGCTCATATCATTCACCAATATCAATTCATGCACAATATACCACAAACTAGGTCAAATACAACACCAAAAGTCCAAACAGAATGACTTCAATCAAAGGCATACCAAAACAATTCCAAAAATCCTCAAATAATTCACACCTAAACAGGACACAATCAACAAGTAGCATGTCAATTTTCAGCTCAATTGGACAAAAGAAAGTAGGTCAATGAAAATCAAAAAGTCCAGACACAATTATGTAAGCCAATTCAAGACATCCAAGCAAGCATCCATTTCAATAATTCATAAAACAGTGACAACACATTAGAAATGAATGGGATCAAAAGCATGATGTCCCACAATGTGTCTACAATCAACATATCAAATTTCATCTTCATCCAGTACCATATGAGAATTTCACAAGCAAAATGCCAACATGTGTCACATAAATTCACAAAATGAGCATACAGAGAAGAAAATTATCAATCAATTAGAAAATGACATCAAAAATTCCAGCAAAAATCACATGTTATCTTGACATATCAATGATCATTCATGCAAAAAATTGGAGCAATCAAACATTTCTAGGCCAGGCAAATAAAATCAGAAAGATGACCTAGTTTGGTGTGACACAAATTGTCACACCTAGATTCAAAAAATCATATCTCCATCACCAAGTATCCAAAAATTACAAACTCTACATGGAAATCACCATCAACATGTCCAGAATAAGCACAAAAATATTCATCCATTTATTTACAAGTATGAGTATTTCATGAAGGATATGGTGAAACATACACAAAATGACACATGAACAAAGTCAATAGGCCACTCCAAAAATCCTCCAAGCACAACTTGTACTACCATGCCTATAAAAAACTAGATAAAATTGTGAATCTAACAAAAAAAGTCTCACTAAATTTGGACTTAAATTGAATTTTTTATGATTTTTTAAAGTTTGATTAATTATTGAATAATTATTTAACATGTAAATGAATTAATTAAAGTCTGGATGGCATTATTGTAATATTCTCAGTCCAAGGCAAAACGCGCAGTAGCACATTAATGTGCTGTCATCGCGCGATTGGTGAAAGCTGGAGGGAAACAGCAAATTCGAATCAGCTGGGCGCAGGATGGATCGAAACGTAAGCTTTTCCAGAATTGATCGCGTTCTTCGCTGTTCATGGAGTTCATCACCTTCCAATTCGGTTTCGCTCAAATCCTCACCAAAACTCACAAATCTATAACCGTTGGAATCGTCTTAACATGTACATTCAAGATATGCTAATGATTTTTCTTAATTCTCAACACACATCACAGATCGAACCAAAAAAGAAATGAACATCAAACTTAAAATCATGATTTCTCTTTCTACACTCAATCAATTCACAAACCACAAGCAGCATGTTAACCTATGATGAACGATCTACAAAACGCATATACTAATTTAAGCAATAACGAGATTCGAATTTGCACCTTAGATTGAAGACAGTGATGAATTTGTGTGTATTTTGCTCCAATTGTCCAAAACAGATGTGTATCCAAGTATAGGAAGGTGAATGGAGAAGTTATCTTAGCTCGAGGTTGATCCAGATGTGAGAACTCTCCAAATGCCATTGATGAGCACAAGCATGACAGTCCTTGATCTTGGAGTTTTCGGCTTTGATTTGTCAAAACAGTTGGAGATTGAGGCTTGGAGAAGATGAATCCATCAAGAATCGTGCAAATTGATTGAGATTTGATGGAGAAAAGTTGAAAAATGCTTGATGAAGATTGAAGAGTTTTTGAGAGGTTTTGGTGAAAGTTTGTTACAGCTCTTGAAAATTGTGATTATGGTTAACAAATTCTGTTACACTTAAGGCTTTATACCAATCTCTAATCACTCACTTAATCACTAATTAACAAAATGAATTAGATTAGTGTAATGCCAATTTCTTAATGCAAGGGCAAAAATGTCATTTCACATTAGGCCTTATGACAGCAATGTGACAGCTCAGACAACTTTCAATTGGCATTTGGAATGTGTTGGCTTTGATCTCATGTTGATTGGCCTTGTACAATTCATTTTCACTATGCTATGCCAAAATTTCATTTAAAGTGAGAGTTCAAAAGTAGCCTTGCCAAATATTGAACCTTTAAAACTTATGACAATTGAAACAAGTCACATTTGGCATTTGTGATGTGTTGCAAAAACTCCCATTCCAAAATTCCAATTATTTCTCAACTTGGACCATTTTGCCCTTGGATTCAATTAGTGCACTTGAAAATTGACCTTTTGCATTGACCATTTTTGATGAATTTTGATTATGCACCATGAAAGTACATGTGAAATGGAGCTTGCTCATAAAAAGATCACTCATTTTGGACACTCCATGTGAAAGTTATGCCCCTTTGATTATAGGTCTTTTTTGAAATTGAATGGACCATAACTTGTCAACCATACATGGAAATTTCAAGTTCTTGGACTTTTTGGAAAGGTAAGACCAAGATCTACAACTTTCATGTTGAACAAATTTTCATTTGAAGCTTCCTTGGACACGTAATTTTGTGGTGAAAAACTTTCCATTTTTGGAAACTTCCATTACAAGTCACTTTCTATTTTTGGCAATTTTTGTCCTGACTTTATTTTCTTCATTCTTGAGCTTTGGCATGTCAAATAACACTTGTTCCAACATGAATGAAGTGTATCCAACTCTCTCCTACCTCCAAATCCATAAAATCAAGCACAGTTGACCACAATTGACTTTTCAACTGATAGATGAATCTGGCAATGCACTGATCAATCTGAGCCCCAATTCTCTGATGAAATGGCTCAAGGGTGAAACCCTAGCCTCCATAAGCTCAATACAATCATGAAATGATCCCCATATCCACCATAGACCCCATCTCCTAGCCATTCCCTGATTGGCTCAATGCACCTGATTAGGGTTGACCAGTGGTCAAAACCCTAATCTCAAGGACTATGCTCCAACACTTGATGATGACAAACCATGATGATGATGATGAATCATTTCAACCAAGATAAAGACCAATCTCCTTTGAGAACCACAAAACCCTAGTTTGGACCTCCACATCCTCAGATGATTAATGACCAGTCCAATGAAACCCTAGCTTGCACATGACCTCCTTTCTTCTGATCAAGACTTGGGAGAATGGCTTGCACCATGTAACCACATGATATGCAATATGCAATGCCTAATGACCTACAAATGATATGTAATATGTTAAGCTAGTCCCAAGAGAGGAGGGCAAATTTTGAGGTGTTACAGTATCGAGCTCAAAAAGCTATTAAAGGTAGTATCTTGGCTGACCATTTGGCGCATCAACCAATTGAGAATTATCAATTTGTGCAATATAACTTCCCTGATGAGGAGATTCTGTATTTGAAGATGAAAGATTATGATGAACCTACACTCGATGAAGGGTCAGAGCCTGGTTCCCGATGGGGTATGGTGTTCGATGGCGCTGTTAATCAGTATGGAAATTGTAGTGGGGCAGTGATTATTACTCCTCAAGGCACACATTTTCCTTTTATAGCAAGGCTAACTTTCAAATGCACGAATAATATGGCGGAGTATGAGGCTTGTATTATGGGCTTGGAAGAGTGTATTGATCTTAGGATCAAACATCTTGATGTTTATGGTGATTTGACCCTTATTGTTAATCAGATTAAGGGTGAATGGGAGACGAATCAGCCTGGCCTCATCCCATACAGAGATTATGCGAGGAGGATTTCAACTTTATTTACTAAGGTTGACTTCCATCATATTCCTCGAGACGACAATCGGATGGCGGATGCTCTCGCTACGCTTGCTTCAATGATTATAGTGAAATATTGGAATGAAGTCCCCAATATTACTGTGATGCGCTTGGATAGACCAGCTCATGTGTTTGCAGTTGAAGAAGTAAAAGATGATAAGCCATGGTATTATGATATCAAGTGTTTTCTCCAAAGTCAGATTTACCTGCCTAGGGCATCTGTTAAAGATAAGAAGACTTTGAGGAGGTTATCTGGCAGTTTCTACCTTAATGGTGATGTGCTTTACAAGAGGAATTTTGACATGGTGTTGCTCAGATACGTGGATAGACACGAAGCAGACTTGTTGATGACTGAAGTCCATGAGGGTTCATTTGGAACTCATTCCAATGGATATGCTATGGCTAAGAAGATGTTGAGAGCAGGCTACTGTTGGCTGACAATGGAGTCTGACTGCTGTAAGTATGTGAAGAGATGCCACAAGTGTTAGATTTATGCGGATAAGATTCATGTTCCCCCGACACTTCTGAATGTTATCTCTTCACCATGGCCTTTCTCCATGTGGGGAATCGACATGATTGGCATGATTGAACCAAAGGCGTCGAACGGTCACCATTTTATTCTCGTAGCCATTGATTACTTCACCAAGTGGGTTGAAGCGGCATCGTATGCAAATGTGACCAGGCAGGTGGTTGTAAAGTTTATCAAGAATCAGCTCATATGCCGATATGGTGTGCCAGACAAGATCATTACTGATAATGGATCTAACTTGAACAACAAGATGATGAAAGAGTTGTGTAGCGAGTTCAAGATTACGCATCATAATTCTTCTCCCTATAGGCCCAAGATGAATGGGGCTGTTGAAGCTGCTAACAAAAACATCAAGAAGATTATTCAGAAGATGGTTGTTACGTACAAAGATTGGCATGAGGTGTTGCCATTTGCTTTGCATGGTTATCGTACATCCGTCCGTACTTCAACAGGGGAAACCCCTTTCTCTCTTGTATATGGCATGGAGGATGTGCTCCCCGTGGAGGTTGAGATCCCATCAATGAGAGTCTTGATGGAAGCCAAATTGACTGAGGTTGAATGGGTTCAGAGTCGTTATGACCAATTGAATTTGATTGAAGAAAAGAGATTAACTGCCATGCGTCATAGTCAGTTGTATCAGCAGAGGATGAAGAAAGCCTTTGACAAGAAGGTCAAGCCTCGTGTGTTCCGAGAGGGTGACCTTGTGCTCAAGAAGGTCTTGTCTTTCACGCCCGATTCCAGGGGCAAGTGGACTCCAATCTATGAAGGTACATACGTTGTTAAGAGAGCCTTTTCAGGCGGTTCTTTGTTGCTTACAACTATGGATGGGGAGGATTTCACTCGTCCTGTGAATTCAGATGCAGTCAAGAAATACTTCGCCTAAAATAAAAACAGAATAGCTCGCTAAGTTGAAAACCCGAAAGGGCGGCTTAGGCAAAAATGAGCGTCTTGGTGGATTGAAAACCCGAAAGGACGGTCCAGGAAAAAGTTAGAGACATAAAAAAAATAATAAATATACATATCCCGCAAGATTGAGTACCTCACCCTGGGGCCATCTAGGCAAAAATTAGGGATTTGGCAAGTAACTGCATCCTGACAAGACATTGTTCTACAACTGTCATCTATCAAAGATTCTCGCTCGGTCATCGTCAACTGAAGCTTAGAATACAGTAAAGTCAGAGTTGGTGGAGAAATAGTAATTATGTTCAATGTAGCCTTTTTTCCATGTATATCACCAATTTCAAAATTGTAAAGATCCATGGAGTCTCGCCATTTGCGGACTACCATTCTATTAAATAAATTTGAGCCTTTACCCAATTCTTGGCATTCTTACTTGTTTCTGTTTAACAAACGTTTGCATGTTTTTAATTGATGAGTATCGTTTGTTTTAAACAAATAAAGTTTTATAAACTGTTTTAAACAAAATGAACATTCACAAAGACTAAAAGGATAAATGGAATGTCCTCGGTGCTTTCCCAAGGATAGTACGATTTCCATAAAGGTAAGACATTTGTTCATTTTCTGGCATTTTTATATCCTCTTCATTAGCTTTTAGTTGTCTCCTCAGCAGTAAGTTGTCTAGAGCAATTGGTGGAGGATCTGTTCCCCTTTTCATCCCCAGTTTGTCACGTGTTGACAAAGGATTCATTGTCGATTCCCTCAGCCAAAGTAGTTCCTTTGAGAATCTTGGCAGTTTATCCTCGGTAGGCTTGCCTGATCCGACCTTGATAATTTGTATCTCCTCTAAGTCTGAAGATTTCTTCCAGTATTGAGAGACGATGTAGAAGATGTATTGTTTCTTTCCCAGGTGGAGTGAGTTGCTTTTTCTTCCCTTAGTAGAGTTTCCTCTTCGGCAGATAGAAGGGAGTGTTTTGATTGATGTGTATCCGGTTGGTGTTTGTTCCCCACGGAATTTCACATCATTCCTTGATAAGTTCCCCAGTAGAGTTTCTTCTACGACGGATCTTATTGATATTCAACCACCTGTTCCCGAGAATTGATGAGACGTCCCTGGCAGTTGGAAGTTGTGACTTTGCATGTCCCCAGTTGTCATCGATGTCTTCTTGTGATCGATCATCCCCACCAGAGCTGAGTTCTCCTGTAGGCCTTGCCCTTTTTGCTGAGATGTTATGTCGGATGTCCGTTCGTGATTCTTGAATCTGTTTGTGTTAGATATGTCTGTTTATCAGCATTAATCATACATAAATCATGCATATACATGCATAATCATAGCATTCAGATATTCATGATTGCATTCTTTGTCAAATATCTTTGCTTGTTATCCGCTGCTATTGGTGAAATGTTCTTCCCCAAGCAGATGTTTGCATCTGATCTCTCCACATAGAGTCAGCCCCAAAAGCAGAAATTGTTTATCTTTCTTTCTTTATTCCCCACTAAGCTATGTCCTCGTGGATGATTATTGTTTCAGTTTCCTCCCCAAGTGTGTATCGGGATGGAATTACTCCCCTGAGTTATATCCTCTTTGGGATGAGTCTTGTTTGATTGTGTCTTTCTAGTTTGTTCCTAGATTGACTCCTTTCTTGTTATCCCCAGCAGTTCCTTATGGTTTAGTTGTTCAATTGCTCAGTAACCAGTAATTGTTCATCTTTTTCCCCAGCGGATTTTGTGGCCTTCTACCCAGTAACTGGTAGTTGTAAGTCCTATTTCTGCGGTTTTCCGCCCAGTAACCGGTAGATGTAATCCCCTATTTGTTGGTTATCTTTACCCAGTAATCGGTATTGATATTCCTTCATTTTTTTAGTATACTGTCGCATACGCGAAAAACAACCGGCGATAAAAGACATAGAGCCGCCACTGTGCGTTATTTATCCCAAAGGAGGGAAAGGAAACCCTCGAAGTAAACCTGGAAAGGAAATGGTCTTACGACCAGAGATTGCTAGGATCGGGATTCGGTTACGCAAGGGGAAGGTATTAGCACCCCCTCACGTCCATCGTACTCGACGGGATCCACGCTCAGAAAGAATAGAATAAGGCTGCTGAAAAACTGCTCAAAACTGCACACACACTGGAATAAGAGACAGGTGAAAGAAGACGGAGAAAGCGGACTCGGCAGGATGTCGCATCCTGGGCCTACGTAGTTTGTCAGACACAAACATCAGAGCCGACGTAGTTCGGGGATATGGGGAACGTGCTCGCTAGGACATCGCATCCTATGCATATGTATCTTCTCTAACCAGAGTAAGAATCAGAGCACTCGTAGCTCGGCTAACGCACCCCGAAACAAAACGCTGAACCAAAGACGCTGAGACGTCAGAGCAAACACACAACTGGAAACAGACTGCCAATGGCTGGTCTTACATCTGACTCCGGACAAACAGACGCAAATAGGAAACGGAATGCCAATCGTTGGTCTTACATCCAACTCCACAAAAGAAACACAAACAGGAAACCGAATGCCAATCGCTGGACTTACATCAGACTCCGAAAAAACAGCAAACAAACGGGAAACCGAATGCCAATCGCTGGACTTACATCAGACTCCGGACAAACGAAAAGAGGAAGGGTCTCGATTGCAACTAGGGCAAGAGAAAAGGAAGGTCTCGATCGCGACGAGGGCGAGAGAAAAGGAAGGTCTCAGTCGCAACGAGGGCGAGAGAAAAGGATTAAAGCTAGTCGTCAGTCAAACTCGACAAGACATCGCATCTCGTGCCTACGTATCTCATCTGGATATGAGAATCAGAGTTGTCGTAGTTCGGCTAAACTATTTCTATTTGTTTTGTGTTTTTTAGATGAACAACGTCACTACGCAATCTACCGGATGCTCGGCCTTGGGAGAGTTACTCACCTGAAGTAGAAGGAGTTAACGTGTCCTTAAGGGAAGATAATGTTTGTTTGTGTTTTAGGAAAGCTCACGCAAAATAGGAAGTCCTAGACGAAGGAACCGTGCTACCTTAATTGACATGCAAACGAGACTATGCGAAGTCTAGCAATCCTATGGGGATACAATCACGTCACACAAAAACATATAACATGAAGTAAACACACCAACAAGGGGCTCAAACATCAAGGGTGAGGCTTTAGTCAAGGGGTCATATCAACCTCGACAAACAAGCCAAGTGGAAGGGTATCTGAGGGCTCTTAACCACTGACATTGACCGTCAGGGTGAGCAGATGAAAGGTAATGAGGATAAGACCTCATGGCTCTTAACCCAGGCCTGGGTGAGCTTCAATCAATGAAAACGTGGGGGTCCAGAATGTGGGACCCTACTCCACTTGACTGACTCTATATACAAGGATCTTGGGTTAGGTTCAAGAGCCTCAACACGTAGTGCGAGCATAATGAACGACTCAAACGATTAGCAGGGGACTGACTGCTAGTCCCTTCTATCTGCCAATTGCCTCTTCACTTAGGAGGACTTGAAGTACATGGCACAAAAGTAAACAAACACAGTCATTGCCTCTTAAGGAGGACTTCAGCCAAATGCCTGCCAAAAGAAACGACAAGGCTTCCAGACTACATGGAGTTAGAGGATGATTACCTAGGTGGTATGCCAACCACAAGCAAAGCACAGCTCAAGCAATGATCTAAAGCGACTAAAGTACCTGTAAGAAAGTCAAACAAGTCAATATTCACATTCAGACAAATCAAACAGACAGTCAACAGTGGTACAACCAATATGCACACAAGGCAAGTCAACAACTCAAGTGATTTCATCACCAAGGTACCTACAACACAACAAAGGTTAGTGGACAAAGCAAATTTGCATCTCAAGTCATAAGATTGCATCAACCACTAGAGATAAGCTTGTACCTGAAATACAAAGCTCAAAAGATGAGTACAACCCACTAGTACCAAGACTAGGGTCAAAGGCAAAGCAAAAAGTCAAAACAGCAACCAATATTCAAGATGAAGCACATTTATTCTAGTAAGAACATGTCCTAAAAAAGACCAAACCTAAATCAAATGGCAAAGTCATCTTATGAGCAAGATATGGCAAAGGCAATTACAAAGCACACAATTGGACATCAAGAATAACAATTCCATATTAAAACAGAAATGAATCAAACAATCATGAAAAATTTTATGTTCACACAACATGTCAAACACAAGCATCATGTAAAACATTAGAATCAACAGAGCTCAATTGACCTAGAAATGAAAATGAACAAGTATGACATCAAATTGTGTGACACACATTGTCACACCCAATATCCATATGCCTAAAACAGAAATGAACAATGCTAAATATGCCAAATCTATTCTCACAAATCAGGCAACATGTTATGAATGAGCATATTAAATTTCATGTTAATTGGAGAAAGTATGAGCATTTCACATCAATTTGAATCCAACACGTCACATTTGCATACATGATCAAATAACAGCTCATCATAAAAAATCCAGAAATGATAAAATCAGGAAATGGACATTATAAAATACTAGACATCAAGATGAACATGTGGGAAAAAATTGCATTCAATTTGGATCAATAATCTATTTATTATGATTTTTTCAATTTAAGGAACAAAATGAAATAATGTGGAAAAATAATGTGAAAATGATAAGATGAATTAAAATGGACAACGCCACAGGCCAGGATCGAACTGCGTAGCAGCCAAAACGCCGCGTTTAAGGCAAGGGAACTCATAAGTGAAAAAAAATAAAATGCCATCGCTGAGAATCGAAGCGAGGTACAAGGCGCATTCAAAACGCTGCCGTTTTGGCCAAGGCAGGGAATTAAAATGGATTTCCAAAGCGCTTCCAGCAAGAATCGAACCCTGAACATAGAGGTTATGGGCGCTTACTTTAGCAAGCCCTAAGCACGAACCAGAGCGGTGCTGCTACTATTCACGCACGGTGGGGGAGACGGTGGAAACCACCGTCTTCCTCATGGGATCCGGCGAAGCTACAGTAGTATCATACATATTTTTTCCAGAATTTTGCAATATACACATGGTTGGACTCGTCTCATCACCAGGATCATGAATCCATCAATTTCTAATCCTAATTCTCAACAACCAATGCGAATCGAAGGAAAACAAATTCATGCATCAAACTTGAATGCACTATAACTCACTCAATATCCATCTGTTTTTCATGAAATTTATATCAGAATGATCAGGGACAAAAACTCTACACATGTATGTACATAAAATGAGGAATTAAGGTGATCGAATTTTCACCTTCTTGAAGAACAGTGCAAGGATCTCTTGGTTTCAAGGCTTCTCTAGTTCCAAATCTTCTCCTCTAACCTTGATATGAAGCTTTGCACACGAATTGATGCTTGAATTGGTCTGGATCTAGCTGAAACTCAAAGCTCCATGTTCATGTGTTCATGCACGATTTGCTTGATTCTTGATGAAATTCTTCAATCCAGCACTCAATTCCTACTATATGATGATCCAGGAACAAGATTATGCAATAAAAATCATGTGTTATGTGAAGAATTTTTGAATTTGGATTGAGAGAAAAATTGGAGGGAAAAATGTGATCTAGATCTAGAATGTGTTAGCATCAGCAAAACAGTTACAATTAAGCTTATATATGACATGTTAATTATGCTGTAATCATGATTAGGCATTGGCTAATGAAATTTTAATGAAAAATGAGGTGTTATGCACAATTGGAAAATTCACCCTATGCATGGCAATATGAACGTGAACAGTACCATGTGCATGCTCAAAATCACTTAAAATCATCTCATGCACATGTTGGAATTGGAATTAAACATGTATGATGCACCAAATTTGAATTTGGCATTTTCCCTCCAAAATGAACATGCATGGGCAAATGATTATATGATTAAATTTCATGAAATGCAATGTTGGATTTGGAAAATATGAGTCATAAGGAGCATAATGCAAAAAGAGGCACTCAAATTGGAGCTTTGGATCAAAAGTTATGGCTCTTGGAAGTTCCATGCACACTTTGCAATCATTTGGTCATAACTCCTCAACCATTCATCAGATGCTCATGATCTTGAACTTTTTGGAAATGGGAGAGAAAGATCTTCAACTTTCATGTTGGACAAAATTTCATTTGAAGCTTCTTTGATGTTGGAAAGTCAAGTTGAAAATGGTCCAAAAACTTGCCATTTTTGGAAACATGAAATTACATGTCACTTTCCATTTTTGGAAACTTTTGATCTGGCTTTAAAATCTTCAATGTGGATGTTTGACATGATGAATAAACCTCTTTTGGACATGAATGAAGTGTCTCAAACCATTTCTCCACTCATAGCCCTCAGTTGACTTGCAGTTGACTTTTATGGGCCTCAGATGACCTGGCAATGCACTGATGACTTTGAGCCTCTAACACTTGGTCAAGTTGCTTCAAAATGAACCTTGGATCATGTAAGCTCTTTAGAATACTCATGTGGCCTTCAACTCAAGGAGAACCTTGCCTTCTCTTTGCACAGATGAATTCTCTTGATGTCAGTTCTTGTTAATGAGGTGCAATGCAATATGCAATGTTAATATAATGTTAATGACCTAAAAAAATGAAAATGTATGCATGAATGGAGGGTGCAAATTTTGAGGTGCTACAGCTGCCCCTATTCAATCAACTGGGAACCTGAACGGATGAGAGCAACGGCTGTCAGACCTTCAAGGTACACAGGGATTGAATACCAAAAGAACCTGGAATTTGCACTCTGCGGGGGATGATCAAAGAAACAGTCGACTTGATATACACTGATATCAAGGAAAGCGGGGCCATTTACCGATGGCGGCTGGTGGAACAGTCGACTTGATATACGCTGATATCAAGGAAAGCGAGGCCATTTACCGATGGCGGCTTGAACAGTCGACTTGATATACACTGATACCAAGGAAAGCGGGGCCATTTACCGATGGCGGCTTCGACTGGGGAGGAACAAGATGTTAACAACTGGAACCAGACAAGACGTTTACCAACGACTCTATTGGGGATTTTGATATTCATCAAAGAAAGGCTACACGACCAGACATTTACCGATGACTGGAAAAAAAGATACACAACCAGACGTCAACGGACGAATGGGAAAAAACTCGACGTTTACCGACATCGAAAGATGATGTTTACCGACACCAAAAGAAAGTACGACCAGACATTTACCGATGAATGGAAGGAACTCGATGTTTACCGACACCGAAAGATGGTGTTTACCGACACCAAAAAAGGAACGACCAGACATTTACCGATGACTGGGAAGGAACTCGATGTTTACCGACACCGAAAGATGGTGTTTACCGACAAAAAAAAAGGAACGACCAGATATTTACCGATGACTAGGAAGGAACTCGATGTTTACCGACACCGAAAGATGGTGTTTACCGACACCAAAAAAGGAACGACCAGACATTTACAGATGACTGGGAAGGAACTCGATGTTTACCGACACCGAAAGATGGTGTTTACCGACACCAAAAAAAAAAGGAACGACCAGACATTTACCGATGACTGGGAAGGAACTCGATGTTTACCGACACCGAAAGATGGTGTTTACCGACACCAAAAAAGGAACGATCAGACATTTACCGATGACTGGGAAGGAACTCGATGTTTACCGACACCGAAAGATGATGTTTACCGACACCAAAAGAAAGGACAACCAGACATTTACCGATGACTGGGAAGGAACTCGATGTTTACCGACACCGAAAGATGGTGTTTACCGACGCCAAAAAAGGAACGACCAGACATTTACCGATGACTGGGAAGGAACTCGATGTTTACCGACACCGAAAGATGATGTTTATCGACACCAAAAGAAAGGACGACCACACATTTACCGATGACTGGGAAAGAACTCGATGTTTACCGACACCAAAAGATGGTGTTTACCGACACCAAAAAAGGAACGACCAGACATTTACCGATGACTGGGCAAGAACTCGACCAGACATCAACGGATGAATGGGAGAAAGAAACCACGACCAAACGCCAACGGACGAATGGGAAGGAGAAACCACGACCAGACGCCAACGAACGAATGGGAAAGAGAAACCACGACCATACGCCAACGGACGAATGGGAAGAGAAACCACGACCAGACGCCAACGGACGAATGGGAAAGAGAAACCACGACCAGACGCCAATGGACGAATGGGAAAGAGAAACCACGACCAGACGCCAACGAACGAATGGGAAGAGAAACCACGACCAGACGCCAACGGACGAATGGGAAAGAGAAACCACGATCAGACGCCAACGGACGAACGGGAAAGAGAAACCCCGACCAGACGCCAACGGACGAATGGGAAAAAGAAACCACGACCAGACGCTAACGGACGAATGGGAAAGAGAAACCACGACCAGACGCCAATGGACGAATGGGAAAGAGAAACCACGATCAGACGCCAACGGACGAATGGGAAGAGAAACCACGACCAGACGCCAACGGACGAATGAGAAAGAGACTCGATGTTACGGACATCGAAAGATGATGTCTACTGACACCAAAAGAAAGGAGACCCACACGGGGATCAACACGACACCTACTGACATTGTAAGGATGACATCTACATATGCCAAAACAAGGCAGACACTCGCCAGGGACTACGGTGGGGAGTCAAGCTCTAGGGATTACCAATCCTGAACGCTGTCAAGAGCAACTGCAGCAAATGTGCCATACAGATGTTGAACAATGACCCACTGGGATATGATCCAATCTGCAAGATGCAAGGGAGGAAAACTCCTGCTGGGAAGCGAATGATCACTTAGCTGAGCACACAGTTCCTGATCCGGTCTTCCTTCTCTGTGGGGAGTAGCACTGCCGGGGATGCTTACTGATCTGACATTCCCGGAACGGCAGAGTAACCAACTCAACTAGGGAGTCACTTGTTGGGGACACACCAACCTCTCAACCATGTTGGGGAGACCAATTCTGAAATCGACCCAGATAACCCAACGTCGTGATGCTAAACTCCACAAAGTAACACCTTCACCAACCATCTCAATCAACTCCTGAATGATAACCACGATTTAGGGCTAGTTTATGCTTGCAATGCTGATGCATGAGTTTTTTTTTAGCGCAATGCTCCGTAACCATGGAAATGCTACGCAGTTAATGATGCAATATGCGATGCTTATCTAAATGATGAATGCATAAAACATATCCCCCTCCGGGGACTCTACTGGGGAGCTCGAGGAACTCTGCTGAGGGACTTGATGTCACTCCCATCTCCATTCTGCTGGGGAATAGCACTGCTGCTGGGGAAAGGATAATCCTCACTGGGGACGACCTTCACCGAACTCGATCCGCTTGGGGACTTCGCTGGGGGAAAATAAACAGTGCCCACCTCCGCTGGGGAAACAGCAACCTTCAGACTTGCTAGGGAAAAACCTTCTCAACCCTGCTAGGGATTACAGCGAACTCCAGACCTGACTGGGGGAACTGCAAACTCAAACCTGCTGGGGATTACAGCACTTCATACCTGGCTGCTGAGGAACAATCTACCCACTGATACCTCTGCTGGGGATATGGCAACCTTCAGGCTCGCTGGGGACGCTAACAGTCCTCAGACTTGCTGGGGAAATACTCTTCTCGACCCTGATGGGGATGATAACTAATCTCAGGCCTGGTGGCCGAGGAAACCACCGCTCTCGAATCCGCTGGGGAGATAACGGCTCGAACCCGCTGGGGAGATAGCACTCTCAAACCGCTGGGGAAGCACCAAACTCCACCCTTCTGGGGGATGACCAATCTCAGGCTTGGCTGCCAAGGAAACACCGATCTCGAATCTGCTGGGGAGATACGACCTATTTGACACGGAACGCCCGTCGACTCGTCGAACACTGGCATTCACCATCCAACCACAGTGTCAACTTTCCACTTTTGAGAGCTCCCAGACTCATCTGGTCTCTTCTGATTCGGCTTTGTATTCTAGGCTTCTCTAGGCTTCGAGACAATCGATCTCCTCAGATCCGGGCCAACTCTCTAATCCTCAGACTTTGAAGAGTCTTCTTGATTACCTTCTAGGATCATCGCCATTCTTTCATCATCTTTTCATCGTTCTTCAATCCCTTGCCCCTGATTGGACTCTGCGGGGATCTCTTGTTAAAACGCTTCATATCACAACCTGCAAGTGAGTGAAAATATCTAACAGCACCTGCAAAAGAGATCGTTAGATAAAACCGTGCCCCAAGCGTGCCAAAATTTCAACACTTAGGTCACTCAGACTTCCGAATACGATTTCACGTTTTCAATCTTGTAAACATGCATCGGAAGGGACCTCTATGTCTCAAAATGCAAAGATTCTTTATCAAAACGAACGGATGTTTTTGCAATCAAAGCGGTAATGAAAACAAAAACAAAATTATTTGACTGAACATGCATTTATTGATTGAACCAAAAGTGGATCGTAACTGAACAGCACAAAGGAAGCAATCCCTGAAAAGAGGTAATTGCGCACAAAAGGAAAAATCTATCCTAATGGCAATGTGAAACCGTGATCTCATCGAGTTCCAACTCGGTTACACCCCATATATCCTCAAGACTCTCCTTGCTTTCTGCCTTCTGAACAAAACGCTTCCGGTCGATCTTTGCCAGAGATTATCCAGGTGTCATAACCAAAGTACTAATGATCATGTTGGACGCAATTGTTCGTTTCATTCCCTCTTTTGCCGGGACCGCCCTTTCGGGTTTTCAGTCCACCGGGATACCCTTTTTTGCCCAAGCCACCCTTGTGGGGTTTTCGACTTGCCGGGTGTACAGTTTTTTCCTTTTATCCCTGATTTTTGCCCGAACCTTCTTCTTCTTCTTTTTTCGGTTCGCCGGGATGCCCCTTTTTGCCTGGACTATTTTATTCTTTTCGTCCAGCTGGTCTCTTTTACGAAGTATCTTTTAACTGCGTTCACATTCACAGGGCATGCCATCCATGGTCGTCAACAACAAGGCTCTGCCAGAGAAGACCTTCTTGACCACGAATGGGTGTTCATAACTGGGTGTCCATTGCCCCTACGATCGTTCTGAGGAGGAAGGATCCTTTTCAACACCAGATCTCCCACATGATATGCACGAGATCGCACCTCTCGGTCAAAAGCACGCTTCATGCACTACTGGCACAACTGCCCATGACGAATAACTGCCAGCCTCTTTTTCTCAATTAGGCTCAACTCTTCGTACCGAGTCCTTATCCATTCCGTCTTTTTCAATTTCACGTCCATCAAGACTCTCAATGACGGAATCTGGACCTCGACTGGTAGCACGGCTTCCGCCCCATACACAACGAGACAGGCTTTGCCCCAGTAGATGTACGCACTGAGGTTCAATACCCAGGATACTAGCTTCATGTTCAGCCACACTGTTGTTGGTGCATTCAAATGCTAGCCGGGCAACAAAAGGACCGTGGGATCCCCTTTGGCGTAACCAAAGCAATACCAACTCTATTACCATCCACGTTTACGGCCCCATCAAACATCAGAATCCGTTCGGATTCAGGGTCAGGCCCCTCCTCCGGGATCGGTTCCTCACAATCTTTCGATTTGAGAACCTCGATGTCCTCATCAGGGAACTCAAACTTCCTCGATTGATAATCATCAATGGGCTGCTGGGCAAGGTAATCAGACAGTACACTCCCCTTTATTGCTTTCTGAGAGGTATATTGAACATCGTATTCAATCAAAATCATTTGTCCTCTCGCAACCCGTCCGGTCAATGCTGGCTTTTCAAACATATACTTGATCGGATCCATCTTGGAAATCCATAAAGTGGTATGAACCAGCATATACTGTCTTAGTCGGGGAGCAGCCTATGCCAAAGCACAGCAAGTTTTCTCGAGCAGTGAATATATTGTTTCACAGTTGGTAAACTTTTTGCTAAGGTAAATTGCATGCTCTTTTCGACAAGACTCGTCATGCTGCCCCAGTACGCACCCCATAGACCCCTCGAGGGTTGTCAAGTACGGAATTAATGGTCGTTCCTCCACAGGAGGCAATAGAATCAAAGGCTCTTGCAAATATTCTTTTATTTTTTCCAAATGCCGCTTGGCACTCATCATTTCACCTGACCGTTTGATCTTTTCTCAACCACTTGAATATGGGTTCACACGTGGCTGTTAAATGAGATGCGAACCGTGAAATGCAGTTCAATCTACCTAAGAAACCACGAACCTCTTTTTCTGTTCTCGGTTCAGGCATTTCTTGTATTGCTTTATTCTTTTCTTTTTTTCTTTTTTCCTTTTTTTCAGCAGGATCGACCTCGATTCCTTTTTTCCGCTCACAATAAGCCCCAGCAACTTACCGGACCGCACTCTAAAAGTGCTCTTATTTGAATTCAACCTCAGTTTGAATTGTCTCAACCGGTCAAACTTGGCCAAGTTTATCAAATGCCCCTCTTCTGTTTGGGACTTTGCTATCATATCCTCAACATAGCATTCGATTCCACGATGAATCATATCATGAAACAAAGTCACCATAGCTCTCTGATACACGGCACCGGTGTTCTTTAGACCGAATGGCATCACCTATAGCAACAAGTGCCCCATGGTGTGACGGACGTTGTTTTCTCCATATCATCTGGCGACATCTTGATCTGATTATAGCCAGAAGAGCCATCCATGAAGGAAAACACCGAGAACTAAGCCGTATTATCCACCAACACATCGATGTGAGGTAATAGGAAATCATCCCTCGGGCTAGCTCTGTTCAAATCTCGGTAGTCCACACACATTCTCACCTTCTCATTCTTTTTTCGGCACCGGCTTCTGCTTCACTGAAGGACAGTCTTCTCTCGATGGTAGCTTGTGCACAACGCTATTGGTATCCAACTCTGGCATATCTTGATACGACCAGGCGAAGATATCAACACACTCTTTCGACAGTGCTACCATTCTGCTCTTGACCTTTGCCTCTAAAGCGGCCCCCAACTCTCACTTCCTTTTTGACCACCTCGGTGCCTGGATTAACAAGTTCAACTAGCTTCTCGTGCGATTGAATCACCTTCTCCTCTGATTTCAACAATCTGGCTAATTCCCTCGGCAGTTCACAATCTTCTTCGCCTTCTTCTTCGGCATGATAGATCGGATTGTCGAAGTCATACAAAGGTGTAACCGAATTGTTATCAATGAGACCCGGAGAATACAAAAGTCGGAACGAAACCAATCACAAGGAAGGAAAAATGAAAATAAACATTGTCATTTTTATTTTTGTTTTAAACTGCAAAAAATAAATGAAAAACAGGGAACACCGCTTTTACTACAAAACATCCATTTATTAATGATGCAAAATGTTGCAAAATGAAACACATGAGGTGGCCCTTACAATGGACCAATATGTTTCGGGCAAAACGTATGGCTTTCATGCAAACAGAATTGACAAACAGAAATATTACTCTTCATGATGAGTGACAGTGGTGATCTTTGAGGCCTTCCAGTTCCCTGGTACGCACGATTTTATCCATGAGTCCAGCTCGCAGTCACTGTCAATCTCTTCACCCACTGCGCAGGCATGACCTGAGTCTAGCATCCCAGCACTAGTGAACGTGAACGGTTGACGACGTTCTCTGTTTTGCCCAGACGAGTCTTGGCCCGACTGATAGCCAACCCCGAACCTATCAGCTTTCACCGTAATGTCTACCATTCTTCCCCAGCCTTGAGCTACTCTGCTCTTCACCACTTCCATGGCCTGTTTGTAAGAAGAAATGGACGGCTTCTTCTCTTTCTCAGCAACAATGGCATTCTCCACCTTGACGGTTTCAACTTCCTGACATGGTGTTTCACATATTTCACCGTCCATTTCCACCTCCATTATTCTCTGAATTGTTTCCCTCATCATTGCGCACCCATTTGTAGCGACAGCCACACAACAATTATCACAACCAGGGAAAGCTGATCCACATCCGTCACCTCGGTTTTTCCCTTATCCTCTGAGATCATATTCACTCCCATAGGACCATGCATCGGCATGGGGTTAGCATCAACATTTGGCGTCGGTGCAAAATTGATGGCTTTAGAATCCACCAGATCTTGAACGACATGCTTAAAAGCTCTACAACCCTCAACATGATGTCCGGGTGCCCCAGAATGGAACTCGCACCTGGCGTTCTCATCGTAATTTGCAGGCCTCAGATTTAGTCCTACAGGAACCAATATCCTCGGCTGAACTAACCCAAGATCCCTCAACCTCTTAAACAGAAGGGTATAAGTCACGTGTGGCTTATCAAACTGACGATCTGTCGTCCCCTTCTTCACTTGGCACCCAGCTTTTTGTGCTCTCTGTTAAGGCGGCTGTTGTTGCTGTTGGACAGATTGATTACTAGCAGGAATCGCTGATGTAGCAGCATACGGGTGGTAACGATCCCTACCGTGCCCCTTTCTGGTATGCACACCACTTGATTCAACCTCCTTCTTGTGCTGACCATTACTAGAGGGCTTCTTTACTCCAGACGACGGAGCATTTCCCTGAGTTTTCTCCGTTATCAGCCATTTTTCAATCCTCTCCAACCTCTCGGCGATTGCTTTCTGCCCCAAGGCGAGCCCTTGCACGACATTGAACAACTCCCTCATCATCTCTCTCAGCTCGAGAATATCAGCGTTGGGTGAATCCATCAGCTTGGATTTGTTGAGTCTGGCCGAATATCTGAGCGGAAGAGCTATGTGCACCTGGTTAGATACTGACACCTACAAAACAGAAAACAGGTTAATATGACTCACACATGCAATGTCTATCCGTACTAGGAACATTCGGTCCTTCGATTCTGGCTTCATCGAGATGGATAATAATTTGACAATAACATTCTGACATCTGGATGTCTCTCAACCAGGATCTCAATCAAAATGGACCCTGAGTACGGATAGACATGGGTTAGATGCGGCTGAGTGCAAAGTGTGAATGATGCAGATGCATGAATGCAAGTCACTGTGCATCCTACAAGTCATCTGAAGATCAACTGTACTGGACCAGTCTCTGAACTGATTTTAATCATCTGAGGGCCCATGTAACCACAGATCCAACTTGGGATTCCGAAATAAACGGAACCGGGGGATATATCACTATCATCACAGGAACATCCACTGAACAGATGGCAACAAGATCCTCTGAACAGGTACCTTCAAATTCAATCCGGTGATCCGAAATAAACGGAACCCGATGATAAGTACCACGGACAGAACTCCGGCGTCTCAGAAACGAACACCCACAAATTTAACTGAACTATAGTCACCATCAGTACCTGCAAATGATTCAAACCCGCCCCACTCACGGGTGTCATCTAGGCCAGGGTAAGGTCAAGAGAAACGCAGGATAAACGACCCTTTCAAGAATATCATCATATGCACACCAGATGTATGCAACGATAATACCCCATCAGAATCTGAACTGCTCGTGATATCATGTTCCGCTAAGTGGCGCTATACCACCCGCTTCCCATGAATCACTCTATTCCTAGGTGTCCTAAAGTTCACTCATAGCCTGGGTATTGGGCCTTTTACCTCTTGTGATTCCCACCCAACAGAGAAACAAATACACAGCCAGCACAATGATAATATGATGCATGCAAACATATATGCAAATATATATAATCACAGCATAATAATCATAAATATGATAAATAAAGCAGCAAAAGCAACCAAAACTATCCTAAAGAGCGCTAGGATTGACTCGCTTAGGGAAGATGGACCAGCAAGAGGTCAACTTCTCTTTATCCCCAGCAGAGTCGCCAGTTGTCGCATACGCGAAAAACAACCGGCGGGAAAAGACACAGAGCCGCCACCGTGCGTTATTTATCCCAAAGGAGGGAAAGGAAACGCTCGAAGTAAACCTGGAAAGGAAATGGTCTTACAACCAGAGATTGCTAGGATCGGGAGTCGGTTACGCAAGGGGAAGGTATTAGCACCCCCTCATGTCCGTCGTACTCGACGGGATCCACGCTTAGAAAGAATAGAATAAGGCTGCTGAAAAACTGCTCAAAACTGCACACACACACTGGAATAAGAGACAGGTGAAAGAAGACGGAGAAAGCGGACTTGGCAGGATGTCGCATCCTGGGCCTACGTAGTTTGTCAGACACAAACATCAGAGCCGACGTAGTTCGGGGATATGGGGAACGTGCTCGCTAGGACATCGCATCCTATGCATATGTATCTTCTCTAACCAGAGTAAGAATCAGAGCACTCGTAGCTCGGCTAACGCACGCCGAAACAAAACGCTAAACCAAAGACGCTGAGACGTCAGAGCAAACACACAACTGGAAACAGACTGCCAATGGCTGGTCTTACATCTGACTCCGGACAAACAGACGCAAATAGGAAACGGAATGCCAATCGCTGGTCTTACATCCAACTCCACAAAAGAAACATAAACAGGAAACCGAATGCCAATCGCTGGACTTACATCAAACTCCGAATAAACAGCAAACAAACGGGAAACCGAATGCCAATCGCTGGACTTACATCAGACTCCGGACAAACGAAAAGAGGAAGGGTCTCGATTGCAACTAGGGCAAGAGAAAAGGAAGGTCTCGATCGCGACGAGGGCGAGAGAAAAGGAAGGTCTCAGTCGCAACGAGGGCGAGAGAAAAGGATTAAAGCTAGTCGTCAGTCAAACTCGACAAGACATCGCATCTCGTGCCTACGTATCTCATCTGGATATGAGAATCAGAGTTGCCGTAGTTCGGCTAAACTATTTCTATTTGTTTTGTGTTTTTTAGATGAACAACGTCACTACGCAATCTACCGGATGCTCGGCCTTGGGAGAGTTACTCACCTGAAGTAGAAGGAGTTAACGTGTCCTTAAGGGAAGATAATGTTTGTTTGTGTTTTAGGAAAGCTCACGCAAAAAAGGAAGTCCTAGACGAAGGAACCGTGCTACCTTAATTGACATGCAAACGAGACTATGCGAAGTCTAGCAATCCTATGGGGATACAATCACGTCACACAAAAACATATAACATGAAGTAAACACACCAACAAGGGGCTCAAACATCAAGGGTGAGGCTTTAGTCAAGGGGTCATATCAACCTCGACAAACAAGCCAAGTGGAAGGGTATCTGAGGGCTCTTAACCACTGACATTGACCGTCAGGGTGAGCAGATGAAAGGTAATGAGGATAAGACCTCATGGCTCTTAACCCAGGCCTGGGTGAGCTTCAATCAATGAAAACGTGGGGGTCTAGAATGTGGGACCCTACTCCACTTGACTGACTCTATATACAAGGATCTTGGGTTAGGTTCAAGAGCCTCAACACGTAGTGCGAGCATAATGAACGACTCAAACGATTAGTAGGGGACTGACTGCTAGTCCCTTCTATCTACCAATTGCCTCTTCACTTAGGAGGACTTGAAGTACATGGCACAAAAGTAAACAAACACAGTCATATCCTCTTAAGGAGGACTTCAGCCAAATGCCTGCCAAAAGAAACGACAGGGCTTCCAGACTACATGGAGTTAGAGGATGATTACCTAGGTGGTATGCCAACCACAAGCAAAGCACAGCTCAAGCAATGATCTAAAGCGACTAAAGTACCTGTAAGAAAGTCAAACAAGTCAATATTCACATTCAGACAAATCAAACAGACAGTCAACAGTGGTACAACCAATATGCACACGAGGCAAGTCAACAACTCAAGTGATTTCATCACCAAGGTACCTACAACACAACAAAGGTTAGTGGACAAAGAAAAATTGCATCTCAAGTAATAAGATTGCATCAACCACTAGAGATAAGCTTGTACCTGAAATACAAAGCTCAAAAGATGAGTACAAAACCACTAGTACCAAGACTATGGTCAAAGGCAAAGCAAAAAGTCAAAACAGCAACCAATATTCAAGATGAAGCACATTTATTCCAGTAAGAACATGTCCTAAAAAGGACCAAACCTAAATCAAATGGCAAAGTCATCTTATGAGCAAGATATGGCAAAGGCAATTACAAAGCACACAAATGGACATCAAGAATAACAATTCCATATTAAAACAGAAATGAATCAAACAATCATGAAAAATTTTATGTGCACACAACATGTCAAACACAAGCATCATGCAAAAAATTAGAATCAACAGAGCTCAATTGACCTAGAAATGAAAATGAACAAGTATGACATCAAATTGTGTGACACACATTGTAACACCAAATATCCATATGCCTAAAACAGAAATGAACAATGCTAAAAATGCCAAATCTATTCTCACAAATCAGGTAACATGTTATGAATGAGCATATTAAATTTCATGTTAATTGGAGAAAGTATGAGCATTTCACATCAATTTGAATCCAACACGTCACATTTGCATACATGATCAAATAACAGCTCATCATAAAAAATCCAGAAATGATAAAATCAGGAAATGGACATTATAAAATACTAGACATCAAGATGAACATGTGGGAAAAAATTGCATTCAATTTGGATCAATATTCTATTTATTATGATTTTTTCAATTTAAGGAACAAAATGAAATAATGTGGAAAAATAATGTGAAAATGATAAGATGAATTAAAATGGACAATGCCACAGGCCAGGATCGAACTGCGTAGCAGCCAAAACTCCGCGTTTAAGGCAAGGGAACTCATAAGTGAAAAAAAATAAAACGCCATCGCTGGGAATCGAAGCAAGGTACAAGGCGCGTTCAAAACGCTGCCGTTTTGGCCAAGGCAGGGAATTAAAATGGATTTCCAAAGCGCTTCCAGCAAGAATCGAACCCTGAACATAGAGGTTATGGGCGCTTACTGTAGCAAGCCCTAAGCACGAACCAGAGCGGTGCTGCTACTATTCACGCACGGTGGGAGACGGTGGAAACCACCATCTTCCTCATGGGATCCGACGAAGCTACAGTAGTATCATACATATTTTTTCCAGAATTTTGCAATATACACATGGTTGGACTCGTCTCATCACCAGGATCATGAATCCATCAATTTCTAATCCTAATTCTCAACAACCAATGCGAATCGAAGGAAAACAAATTCATGCATCAAACTTGAATGCACTATAACTCACTCAATATCCATCCGTTTTTCATGAAATTTATATCAGAATGATCAGGGACAAAAACTCTACACATGTATGTACATAAAATGAGGAATTAAGGTGATCGAATTTTCACCTTCTTGAAGAACAGTGTAAGGATCTCTTGGTTTCAAGGCTTCTCCAGTTCCAAATCTTCTCCTCCAACCTTGATATGAAGCTTTGCACACGAATTGATGCTTGAATTGGTCTGGATCTAGCTGAAACTCAAAGCTCCATGTTCATGTGTTCATGCACGATTTGCTTGATTCTTGATGAAATTCTTCAATCCAGCACTCAATTCCTACTATATGATGATCCAGGAACAAGATTATGCAATAAAAATCATGTGTTATGTGAAGAATTTTTGAATTTGGATTGAGAGAAAAATTGGAGGGAAAAATGTGATCTAGATCTAGAATGTGTTAGCATCAGCAAAACAGTTACAATTAAGCTTATATATGACATGTTAATTATGTTGTAATCATGATTAGGCATTGGCTAATGAAATTTTAATGAAAAATGAGGTGTTATGCACAATTGGAAAATTCACCCTATGCATGGCAATATGAACGTGAACAGTACCATGTGCATGCTCAAAATCACTTAAAATCATCTCATGCACATGTTGGAATTGGAATTAAACATGTATGATGCACCAAATTTGAATTTGGCATTTTCCCTCCAAAATGAACATGCATGGGCAAATGATTATATGATTAAATTTCATGCAATGCAATGTTGGATTTGGAAAATATGAGTCATAAGGAGCATAATGCAAAAATAGGCACTCAAATTGGAGCTTTGGATCAAAAGTTATGGCTCTTGGAAGTTCCATGCACACTTTGCAATCATTTGGTCATAACTCCTCAACCATTCATCAGATGCTCATGATCTTGAACTTTTTGGAAATGGGAGAGAAAGATCTTCAACTTTCATGTTGGACAAAATTTCATTTTAAGCTTATTTGATATTGGAAAGTCAAGTTGAAAGTGGTCCAAAAACTTGCCATTTTTGGAAACTTGAAATTACAGGTCACTTTCCATTTTTGGAAACTTTTGACCTGGCTTTAAAATCTTCAATGTGGATGTTTGACATGATGAATAAACCTCTTTTGGACATGAATGAAGTGTCTCAAACCATTTATCCACCTCATAGCCCTCAGTTGACTTGCAGTTGACTTTTATGGGCCTCAGATGACCTGGCAATGCACTGATGACTTTGAGCCTCTAACACTTGGTCAAGTTGCTTCAAAATGAACCTTGGCTCATGTAATCTCTTTAGAATACTCATGTGGCCTTCAACTCAAGGAGAACCTTGCCTTCTCTTTGCACATATGAATTCTCTTGATGCCAGTTCTTGTTGATGAGGTGCAATGCAATATGCAATGTTAATGTAATGTTAATGACCTAAAAAAATGAAAATGTATGCATGAATGGGGGTGCAAATTTTGAGGTGCTACATATACCACCCAGTAAGTGGTGATATATCTCTTGATTAATTGCTTTTGTTATCCAATTTATCCCTTGCGAGTCCTCTTTCGTTTACCCTTGTTTGGTAATGATTGTTTCTCCTTCTGATTGGTCATCATTTTATACCCAGTGGCCGGTATCCCGATGTCCTTTCTTTTCGATCGATTTATCCTTCATTAACCCAGTAACCGGTTGTGGATAATCTTCCATGCGAGTATGTTATCTACGTTATGACGGTAATAGATAATATATCTCATGCGTTCTTCAGTCGAAGTCTTTTTCTTCCCCAGTCGAGTAAGATTCGTATTTCCTTGCGGAACCGAATGCCCATCCTGTAAGTCGAGTTTGCTTTTTCAACCCTCCTTTCGGATGATGAGTGTCTTGGATATGTTCCCAATTCACGCCTGGTTGGTCACCTATTATATGCCCAATAACCGGTATCCCTGGTGTTCCTTCCCTCTGCTCCCGATTATGACTTTTTGTCCTCTGTGGAGTCAGATTTTCCTGAGTTGAGATGTGTCTTTTAGGTCCTCCTCATATGTTTCGGATGATTGATATCTTTCACCCTTATACCGGTCTTAGATATTCTTTCTCCCTGAGCGTGTTGTTCTCTCACCCAGTAACCGGTGTTTTGGTAACAGGTCTCCCTCTGAGTTTATTACCCAGTAACCGGTAATATCTCGTTGTCTCTTCCTCAACTGAGTCCTTTGTGGACATCCCCGTCTGAGTCCGGATTTTTATCCGATGTGTCCTTTATGGATAGTTTTGCTGTATTGGCATATTCCCCAATACATGCATCTTCGCGTCGGCTCGAATCTTTCCATCGATTTATTTTCATGGAATCCTTTCGTGTCTCCCAACAAGTTTTCCAGTCGTGACCTGCTCACGCATTTTTACCTTATTTCCCCCCGAGTCTCTGTCTCCTACTAAGTGCGTTACTCCTATGGATTTTTCTGTTTCTTCTGATTTCTTTTCCTTCGTGGCAATTATTCACCATGAAGATTTTATTTTGCATGCATACATTTGCATCATGAGGTCTCTTAGGGACCAAAATTCGTCTCTTTGTTATTATTTAAGCCCATTCTACCTCGTCGAGACGAAGGTTTTAACCTTCATATCTCCGACTAGAACGACCTTAAATAGGGGCATCTGTAAGACCCTAATTTTGACCCTAAGATCCCTCATGGAATCATATCATTGCTCAGTGCATTTCCTTAAGGATCATAGCATATTTGGCTCCTTAACCCTAGGGTTGGGACTTGTGTGAGTGGTTTGAGACCACCAAGCATGCTTGTATTATATGTTATTGCTTTTATTATTTGATTACTAACCAAAAGCACAAAAATATGTCACTAACTTTTTTTTGTTTTGAAGCTCAAGTGATCATGTGCTCCAATGCTCCTAGGAGGCTCCTAAGCTCAATACAATGGCTAGATGAAGATGAGAACAAGCATGACAATGGTTCACAAAGCTCCTAATCATCATACATGTCTCCCAAGTATCTCAATTTTCCAATTTGATCAAGATAACCCAAAGGGCTTGAGGATTGTTTCCCAAGGAAACCCTAATTCAACTGTGCCTTGATTGTGCCTTGTCCATGAAGCAATATCAACCTCTGATCAAATACAATCAAGGGAAGTTCTTTCATTCATTATTTTATGCACATATGAGCCTGTGTGAGTCCCCTCAATCATCTATTCATCAAGATTAGAAGTTTGGCCTTGAAAAGTTGATCAGTCAAGTCATCTGACTAAACTGAGGATCACTGAGATACAACGTTTAATGTGTTTGTCAAATTAAGATGACCCCAAGAGAAAAACTGTTCTTAATAACCATATGAACAACTTTCATGTTCATCAAAAATCTATTTGAAACTTGGAAGGTCATCATTCATTTCAAGACATTATAGGTCATTTTGACTGAAACCCTAATTTTGGGTCAACTTCCCAAGGACCTAACTTCCTTAATTTTTATGATTTTGAGGTGAGACAAAATTCATTGGAAATGTTAAGATATCTACTTAAAATGTTATGTTGGAAAAAATTTCATAATCCTAAAATAAATACATGTGATAATACAAAACATTATAGGTCACCTTGGACCTAATTCATTGAATTTGAAAAAGTACCTAACTTCAAATGCCCATAACTTTATCATATAAAATCCAAATGATGCAAAATTTGAGTACAAATTGAGAATATTGAAAATACCTACATCTTTTATGTTTGAGGTTTTTCCATTTGAAGTTTGCATCATGCAAACATAGGGGTTTGAAGAGGCTTTCTTTTGGTGAAAATTTTCAAAGGGTGACTTAGACATGTTTTGTGCCCAAACTTTCACAGCAAGTTTTCATTAATTTCCAAATGCCAAATGCATTTTTTCCCAACATGACTTTTGTTCCTTATTTCAAGGGCTTTCCAACCATTACTCACATTACTTTTTTGGACTTCCCATGTGTGAGTTTCGAAGAGTTATTTCTCTATGTTCATTTTTGCATTTCATATTGAAACTTAATGTGCAAGTTGATTACATCACAATTGCACGTCCAATTCCACTTCAATTGATCTCATCTTGGTTTAGCACTCATCATTAGGCCTCACATGCGTCTGTACAAGCCCATGCACCAAAGTTCAAATTGCCATGCACACGAGGGAACCATGATGCACAACCTTCTTCAACTATAAATAAAGCTTCATTCTCACTCATTTCTCAACCTTGTGGAGACCTGAAATGCTGCAACACTGAAATCCCAACCATTACCAAAGGAATTTTCAGATTTTTCTCTCTTTTTCAAGCTTGAAATTCAACATCATTAGTTGATTTTCAAAGCTCAATTCCTTAGCCTATCATCTCCATTACATCTCCAGAGTAGAAAGGGATCAAGATCTTGAAGAATTCGTGGCCTTGAGAGCTCCAATTCAGAGGTAGAACTTCAAACTTTTTGGATCTAGATCTTGCAATTCAATGTAGTTTTCTTTGGTTTGTGTGGTTTTCTGAAGTCCTCACACTTGAGGCAGGCCAGTGGTGGTCGCAATTCTTCATTTCGTGCAATTACAGTTGACACACCATGATCTTCCATCTCACATTTCTCTCAAAATAGGAAGAGTGAGGAAGATCCATGGGCACAGTGGTGATGTACATCACCTGAGCTTCATTTTGATGTCCTTATTTTTCATTTTCATTGCAAAAAAAAATTCTGCAAGTGGTGGTCGGAATCTGGTATCTCACCGGAGAAGATGGTGGTTTCCACCACCATCACCACGTGGTTGCCTTCCAAGCCCTTGGATTGCTTGGCCACGTTCTAATCTTGACCATTCTTTATGTGTACTTATTTTAATGCAACATGCCGCGCGCTTGACTTATGTCCACCATGCGTCCTCACCTCTGAGCCTTTGATCTATGCCACATCAATTAATGAGGTTGATCCTGTGGCGCTGGATTTTTCATTATTTCTATTTTCTTTTTAATTTCAGATAATTCCTTTTATTTTCAAAATTTTATAAAAAAAATTATTTGAAGTCACAAAAATATGAGACCAATTCCAAAAAATTTCTTAAAAAATCTAGTTTCATATTTTGATTTTTAATTATTTTTGTGATTTCATTTAATATTTTTTGTGAATTATTTGGTTTTTAATAGTTTTAATTCATTTTAAAATACTTTCTGATATTTGAAAAATCCAAAAATATTTTCCTAACACCTATGGATCATGATAAGTCAATGAAAAATAGTCTCATCAATTTCTTATTTGATTTGAGATTTATTTGAGATTTTAATTCATATTGTGTTATTTTTCATTTTTTTAAATAGTTTCTGATTTCCAAAATTGTTGAGAAAATTAGTCAAAGTTTATTTGACCATGTTAGACCTATGAGAATTTAATTGGACTTGTTGAAGTTGATTTGAATTAAATTTGAGGTTTGACCATATTTTGATTATTTTATTTTGCATTTGATTTTAATTCAAAAAATACCAAAAAATTATGATTGACTTGTTGACTTGTAATCTCCATTTCTTTTCTGTTTAGCATTGATTGATGATGACTTGGTTCACATTTGATCAATTGAGTTTGATACTTGAATTCTCTTTCCCTCCCTTTCATCTTCATCCCATTCTTTTCATCATTTGGCCAATGAGTTAATGTCTTATGGTTGGTCTTGACAAATGAGAGGTTTAACCTTCTTTGATCCAAACCAAACTCTACTTGATCCAAGATCAAGTCAGTTGTTTTGTGTCCAAGATAGGTTGCTTCTTGGTCAAGCAAATAACCTAAAGTCCGTACAAGGCCCCTTCCCCTTTTGTTTTGGCATGGCAAATTTTGTGGAGCTTGGCTTACTAGTCATGATCTCTAACTTGTGTTTATTTTCCTATAGTTTTATTGACCGGCCTCAGATAGGTGTGACTACTACATTAGTCCACTTACGATTGCTTAACATAGCGCTACAATAATATGTCCACAACAATCAAAACAAAACACAAGCACAATAATATATACACAATTATGTGCTCAAGTGAGCAAAAGGCAAATTGCATTAACATAAACATGTATTCAAATGAGCAAAGGGGAAAAGCAAATGAATAATATGTACAAGAATAGTAAATTGCATGAATGTAAAGTGCAAGAATTAAATGTTAATGGTTAATGGTTAATGTTAGTAGTTAGTGTGCCATAAGGCAAATTTAGCGCTATGTTAAGCAATCGTAATTGGACTTATGTAGAAGTCATAACTATCTGAGGCCGGTCAATAATAATGTAGGCAATAACACAAGTTAGAGGTCTTGATTAGTGAATCAAACTCCAACAACTTGCCATGCCAAAAAGAAGATGAGAAATGATCTTGTATTGATTTAGGTTCTTTGCATGATTTAGGAAGCAATCTATCATTAATGCAAATTCATTCACTTGATCCATGATCAAGATGAATTAGATTTGAATCAAGGAAGATTAAACCTCCCTAATCAATGTTAACCGTCAATCTTTAACTCATTGATCAAAAAGAAAAAGAAAAAGAAAAAGAAAAAGAAGAAGAAGAAGAAATAAAGTGCATTAATGGAAATGGTATGTATTAATCAACAAGCATTGACCAAAGATAGAGAAGATCAAGGTCAAATAATAGAAAACAGAAGCAAACTGAGAATTAGAAGTCAAGAAACAAATAAAATATTTTTTGGCATTTTTTAATATTAAAATAAAACTTGAATTAAAATAATAAAGAAAGGTCAAACTTCCAACTCACTTCAAATCAACTTTGAAAAGTCCAAGTGAATTATCCCAAGTTCAACAAGGTCAAACAAAGTTTGATAAAAAACTTTCAGCATTTTTAAAAGTCAGAAACTATTTTAAATCAATTAAAAATGCATAAAAATAACCTAATTGAACTAAAATCTCAAATAAATCTCAAATCAATTAATAAATTGATGAGAATATTTTTCATAGATCTTTCATCATTCAAAGAGGTTGAAAAAATATTTTTGTATTTTTTGAATATCCCAAACTATTTAAATGAATTAAAAATAACCAGAAAAGAGAAAATTACTAAAAAATATCAAATGATAAAATAAAAAATATTAAAAATCATTTTTAGAAAGTAGAAATTAAAAGAGAAATAATGCAATTGGTCTCACATTTTTTGGACCAATAATGAGAGAGATATGAATTTTTGAAATAAAATGGAATTAAAAGAAATAAAAGAAAACAAAATCAGAAATTAGAAAATGTGGAAAAACACGGAGCGTTGGATGATAGGTCATTAAATGAGTTGGCAGATCATGTGGACTGCATGCGCGCATCCACCATACGCTTTAGTCAAATGAATCACACGTAGCCAAATAAAAAGTCATAACGTTGGGTGGATGAGATTAGATCTGGAAAAAACAATGGACGGTCCTGATCTGATCTGGAGACCAGACGGTGGCCAGCGTTGCCGTCTTCTCCGGCCAACTTCCGGCCAAACCAAAATTTGTAGAAATTAAAACATCAACCAAAATGCACGATCCAGGTACCATTCGAAAGCTGGGGTGATGTACATCACCCCTGTGCCACTCAATTCCACTCTAGATCTCTAGATTTAGAGAAATTAGAGGTGGAAATTCTATGGTGTTCAAGTGAACTTAATGATTTTCAAAAATTGAAAGCACAATGATGTTGCCTCTATGCAGAGGACTTCAGATCACACAAGAACAAAGCAAATAGTGCAATATACAAACTAATTCGAAGCAAATAACAGTTGAAGTAAACCTTTGAATTGTAAGGATTTGAGTCAAGATCTTTGGATTCTTTTGCAAACAGTTAGCACTATGGATCAAGGGGAGAAGGTTTAGGAACTTTGAGATCTGAAGATTGATCAATGAAATCAAAATTCAGATCTGAAAAATTTGAATAGAAATGAGATAGTTCCTTTGGTGAGGGTTGAGTTTTGAGTTCAGCAGCAATTGGGGCGCCTTAAGGTTGAAGAAATTAGAGGCCAAGGCATTGTATTTATAGATGAAGGGAGCTGCAAGCATGAGCAAAGTGTGTGCATGGATGAAAAGGGCCTCCATGCATGGGCCTGTACAAGCGCATGGAGGGCCCAATTCCACTTGGAATTGCAAGCTTATGTCAAAGGGAATGAGAATGGACGTGCAGACTGGACTGTATGAGCTCATGCATGGCAATTGAAATGATTTTCACAAAATGCACTATTTCATTGAAGCCTTTGAAAATGCCATGTCCAAAATTAAAATGCAACCTTATGAGCAATGGTTGGAAAGCTTATTGCATAATTAACAAATGTTATGTTGATCAAAACTCCATTTGGGCCTTGGAAGTTAATGAAAATTGAACTTGAAGTGCAGGGTGCAAAACATGCATATGTGAAATTTTCAAAATTGGCCAAAGTTCAAGCCCTTCTGTTTCAATGATGCAAGCTCCAAATGACAAAATCTTCAACATGAACGTCGTAGATCTTTTCAAGGAAACCAATTTGGACTTAAATTTTGCATCATTTGGATTTTTGATGAAGACGTTATGGGCACTTGAAGTTGAACTTTTTCACATTTCAATGCATTTGGTCCAAAGTGACCTATAATGTTTTGCATTATCACATGTATTTATTTTGAGATTTTGCAATTTTTCTCAACATAACATTTGAAGTAGACACCTTAAGCTTTCCAATGCACTTGGTCTCACCTCGAAATCATGAAAAATGAAGGAGTTATGTTCTTGGGAAGTTGACCCAAAATTAAGGTTTCAATCAAAATGACCCATAATGTCTTGGAATGGATGATGACCTTCCAAGCTTAAAATAAATTTTTGATGAACATGAAACTTGTTCATATGGTTCTTAAGAACATGTTTTCTCTTGGGGTCATCTCCATTTGACAATCACATAAAATGTTAGGTCTCAGTGCATTTCAAAATAGTCAGATGAATTGACTGATCAACTTCTCAAGTCCAAACCTCATATCTTGATTAATTGATGATTGAGGATGCTAAAATAAGTTCAAATATGCATGAAATGATGAATTAAAGAACTTCCCTTGATTTTATTTGACCATGGGCTGAGGTTGTTTCATGAGCAAGGCATAGTTGATGAACAGATGGATTAGGGTTTCCTTGGGAAATAAACCTCAAGCCCCTTGATTTGCTTTTGATCAAAATGATGAATTGAGATACTTGGGAGGAATATTTGATGGATGAGAGATTTTAGAACCATAGCCATGCTTACTTTCATCTTCTTTTGACCATATCAATGCACATGGGATCTCCTAGAAGCTTTAGACCTTGTGACTGCTCAAGCTACAAATAAGAGATGTTAGTGTAATATTTTTGTGCTTTTGGTTAGTAAAAAAATGAGAAAAGCAATGATATATAATTCAAGTATGCTTGGTGATCTCAAAGCAACTCACAAGAGGTCCCACCCAAAGGCAAAGGAGCCAAGATGCTTATGATCCTTGAGGCAATGTCAATGCAAATGTTATGATGCCATGAGGGATCTTAGGGTCAAAATTAGGGTCTTACATATGCCCCTATTTAAGGTCATTCTAGCCGGAGAAGTGAAGGTTAAAAATCTTCGTATCGACGAGGTAGAATGGGCTTAAATAATAACAAAGAGACGAATTTTGGTCCCTAAGAGACCTCATGATGCAAATGTATGCAAAAGGTAATACTCTGTGGGGATATATGTCCACAAAGGAAAAAGAAATCAGGATAAACTGAGAATCCATAGGAGTAATACACTCATAAATGGGACAGAGACTCTGGGGACTCTAACGGGGATAAGAAAGGGAAAAAATTGCGTGAGCAGGTCACGACTTAGAACTTGCTGAGAGACACGAGGGGAATTCCATGAAAATAAATCAATGGAAAGACTCGAGCTGACTCAGAGATGCATGTATTGGGGAATATGCCAATACAGCAAAACTATCCACAAAGGATACTTCGGATGAAAATACGGACTCAAATGGGGAAAATCCACTAAGGGAATTCACTGGGAGATGCCCAAACAGGACTCATCTGAGGAAACAACAGGATGAGGTATTACCGGTTACTGGGTAATAAGCTCAAGAAGACATATGGTCAAAACACCGGTATGAAGGTGAAAGAACAACATGCTCGGGGCGAATGAATATCTAAGACCGGTATAAGGGTGAGAGATATCAAACATCCAAAATCATCTGAGGAAAACCTAAAAAAGGTATACTTCAGCTCAGGAAATCTGACTCCACAGGGGACAAAAGTCATAATAGGGAGCAGAAGGGAAGGAACACCAGGGATACCGGTTACTGGGCATATAATAGGTGGCCGACCAAGCGTGAATTGGGGAATATTTCCAAGACCCTCATCATCCAAAAGGAAGGCTGAAAAGCAAACTCGATTACAGGATGGACATTTGATTCCGCAAAGAGGGGATACAAATCTTACTCGACTGGGGAAGAGCAAAAGACTTCGACCAAAGAGCGCATGAGATATATTATCTATTATCGTCAGAACGTAGATAACATACTCGCATGGAAGATTATCCACAACCGATTACTGGGTTAATAAAGGATAAATCGACCGCAAAGAAAGGACATCGGGATACCAAATACTAGGTATAAAAATGATGACCAATCAAAGGGAGAAACAATCATTACCAACAAAAGGTAAATGACAGATGACCCGCTAGGGATACATTGGCAAAGGTAATCTGGGAGATATATCACCGATTACTGGGAGATATACTCAAAAGGTGAAAGGGTATCAATATCGAATATTGGATAAAGATAACCGTCAAAGAGGGGATTACATCTACCGGCTACCGGGTAGAAAACCACAGAAGAGTAACCATCATCGGTTAGGATGAACAAAAAACAAAAAGGTTAACTCTGCAAGGGGATAAAGTAGGGTTTACAACTACCGGTATAAGGGTAGAAAACCAAAGACTCCGCCCGGGAAAAGATGAATAATTACTGGTTACTGAGCAATCATTCATCTAAGCTAAACGGGGAAGTGCAAGGAGAATCACAAGAGGCCAAATCTAGGAACAAACTAGAGAGGCACGATGAAACAAGACTCATCCCTATGAGGATATAACTCAAAGGGAACTTCATCCCAATATATGTGTCGGGAGGAAACGGAAACAACCATCATCCACGGGGACATAACTCAGTGGGGAATATGGAAGGAAGGATAAATACTTTTTGTTTATTGGGCTGACTCTACATGAGGAGATCAGACACAAACATCCGCTTGGTGAAATAGGTATCACCGACTAGCAGGGGATAACAAACAAAGGTATTTATGGCAATTAATGCAACATGAATATTTTGAATGTCAAAATTATATGCATATATGCATGGTTTATGTATGATGAATGCTGACAAAACAGACATATCTAACACAAACAGGTCCCAGATTGATGAACAAACATCCGGTACTACATCTCGAGAGAGAAAGCCAAGCCCACTAGAGAACATCCAATCTGATGGGGACCAGAGATACCAGGAAATAAAGATCTCTGCAGGGGAAAGAGCATCAGTCATTCCAGCTGGGGACAGGGGCCTCCCATGGATAAAATCCGCCGCGGAAGTAACTCTACTGGGGAAATTATCAGAGGAGATAATGGAACTCTGTGGGGAATAACTACCAAGCAACAAGTTTCAAGAGTCACCACCATATATCGTACTCCTGACGAAATCACATCTACTGAGGAGGAAGGATCATAACTCTGCTGAAGGAAAGATAGACTTCTTCGTCAACCACTCTGCCCGGGAGGAAACCACAAACAGGCTCTGAAGGAAGGGGATATAATCATACCGGGAATATAAATAAATGTCTTACCCTGTTGGGAATCATACCATCTTTGGGAGAGCACTGAAGGCCTCCTAAGTATCCTTTTGTCATTGTGAATGTTCACTTTGTTTAAAAACAAATTATGAAAAATTTATTTATTTAAAACAACGATATTTCTCAATTAAAACATGCAAAACATTTGTTGAATAGGAACAAATAAGAGTGCAAATAATTGGATAAAGGCTCAAATTTATTTGATAGGATGGTAGTCTGCAAATGGCAAGACTCCATGGATCTTTACAAATTTGAAATTGGTGATATATATTGGAAAAGGGCTACATTGAACATAATGACCATTTCTCCACCAACTCTGAATCCGATGTATTTGAGGCTTCAGTTGATAATGATTGAGCGAGAATCTCTGACAGATGACGGTTTGTAGAACAAAGTCTTGTCAGGATGTATTACTTGCCAAATCCCTAATTTTTGCCTAGATTGCCCAGGGTGAGGTACTCAATCTAGCGGGATACATACTCATTTTTTATGTCTCTAACTTTTTCCTGGATCATCCTTTCGGGTTTTCAATCCACCGAGACGCTCATTTTTTTGCCTAAGCCGCCCTTTCGGGTTTTCAACTTAGCGAGCTATTCTGTTTTTATTTTTAGGTGAAGTATTTCTTGACTGCATCTGAATTCACAGGACGAGTGAAATCCTCCCCATCCATAGTTGTAAGTATCAAAGCACCGCCTGAAAAGGCTATCTTGACAACATATGCGCCTTCATAGTTTTGAGTCCACTTACCCCTGGAATCGGGAGCGAAAGATAAAACTTTCTTGAGCACAAGGTCACCTTCTCGGAACACACGAGGTTTGACCTTCTTATCAAAAGCTTTCTTCATCCTTTATTGATATAACTGACCATGGCACATGGCAGTCAATCTCTTCTCTTCTATCAAATTCAGTTGGTCATAACGACTCTGAATCCATTCAGCATCAGTCAACTTGGCTTCCATCAAGACTCTCATTGATGGGATCTCCACCTCTACTGGGAGTACAGTCTCCATGCCATAAACAAGAGAGAAAGGGGTTGCCCCAGTTGAAGTGCGGACAGATGTACGATATCCATGCAAAGCAAATGGCAGCATTTCATGCCAATCCTTGTACGTAACAACCATCTTCTGGATAATCTTCTTGATATTCTTATTAGCAGCTTCAACAGCCCCATTCATCTTGGGTCTATAATGAGAAGAATTATGATGTGCAATCTTGAACTCGCTACACAGTTCTTTCATCATCTTGTTGTTCAAGTTAGATCCATTGTCAGTAATGATCTTATCTGGCACACCATAATGGCATATGAGTTGATTCTTGATAAACTTCACAACCACCTGCCTGGTCACATTTGCATATGATGCCGCTTCGACCCACTTGGTGAAGTAATCAATTGCTACGAGAATAAAACTGTGACCGTTGGATGCTTTTGGCTCTATCATGCCAATCATGTCAATTCCCCACATGGAGAAATGCCATGGTGATGAAATCACATTCAGAAGTGTCGGGGGAAGATGAATCTTATCCGCATAAATCTGACACTTATGGCATTTCTTAACATATTTGCAGCAATCAGACTCCATTGTCAACCAATAGTAGCCTGCTCTCAACATCTTTCTAGCCATGGCATATACATTGGAATGAGTACCAAATGAACCCTCATGGACCTCAGTCATTAACAGGTCTGCTTCGTGTCTATCCACGCATCTGAGTAGGACCATATCAAAGTTTCTTTTATAAAGCACATCGCCATTAAGGTAGAAACTGCCTGATAATCTTCTCAAAGTCTTTCTATCTTTCACAGATGCCCCGGGCGGGTAAATCTGGCTCTGAAGAAAGCACTTGATATCATAATACCATGGCTTATCATCTTGCATCTCCTCTACTGCAAATACATGAGCTGGTCTGTCCAAGCGCATCACAGTCATATTGGGAACTTCATTCCAAAGTCTAACCACAATCATTGAAGCGGGTGTAGCAAGAGCATCTACCATCTGATTCTCATCTCGAGGAATATGATGGAAGTCAACTTCAGTAAAGAACGTTGAAATCCTCCTTGCATAATCTCTATATGGGATGAGGCCAGGCTGATTCGCCTCCCATTCACCCTTAATCTAATTAACAACAAGGGCCGAATCACCATAAACATCAAGATGTTTGATCCTAAGATCAATACATTCTTCCAATCCCATAATACAGGCCTCATACTCAGCCATATTATTCGTGCATTTGAAAGTTAGCCTTGCTGTAAAAGGAAAATGTGTGCCCTGAGGAGTAATAATCACTGCCCCAATACCATTTCCATATTGATTCACAACGCCATCAAACACCATGCTCCATCGGGAACCAGGTTCTGGCCCTTCATCGAGCGTAGGCTCATCACAATCTTTCATTGTCAAATACAGAATCTCCTCATCTGGGAAGTCATACTGAACTGACTGATAATCCTTAATTGGTTGATGTGCCAAGTGGTCAGCCAAGATACTACCTTTTATAGCCTTTTGAGCTCGATACTCAATATCATACTCAGATAACAACATCTGCCAACGGGCAATCCTCCCATTTAAAGCGGGCTTCTCAAAGATTTACTTGATTGGATCCATTTTGGATATCAACTGTCATACGGTGAACTGGACTTTATCGGATTTGTAATCGCAATGTCGCGGTTAGCAAGAGTCGCCACCGACTTTTCTTTTATCCCCATAAGGAAAGGTGGAAAAGAACAGGAAAGACCTTAATTTTAAATTCTTAGGTTCGGGAGGTACTTTATACGAAGGGAAGGTGTTAGGCACCCTTCGTATCCATGGTTATCCATGGGCTCTTAATTGCTCAATCATTTATGTTTTCTAGGTTTGAAAAAGTGGTTGAGAAATGTGTGAAAAATGTTTTGAAAATGAGAATTTAACTTTGTAATGATTCTTGCATGAATGTATACAAAGTGGTTATCCCTCTTAATTTTGAAAATGGTTTAGAAAAATATAACTTGGCAATGATCCTAGTACGGATGTATGCTAAGTGGTGATTTTCTAAAAAAAGGAATGTTTGAAAGGTGTAAGGTGGGAAAAGTATTTTTTATTATGAATGAGCAATTAAGGTTGCACCTATCCGAGGTCTTTCCGGGCATTTCCCATCCTTATGAGGGTAAAACTGTCCTTACTATTGAGAAGTAAGTAATTTTATCCTTGGGATGTTGAAGGGTCATCGTAGGGTCATCGATCGGTCATTGAAGGCAACAGTTGTGAGGATACCTTAGCATTCGAAGGGACTATCATCATTTAACCGTAGGCTACGCCGAAGGGACATCGAGGGACAAAATCGTATTTTCGAAGGCAACATCCGAGGGACCATGATTTATTTTATGATGATTTAACCGAAGGGTCTTTGCTAAGGGTATCCCCATATTCGCGGGACATGACCGTTTTATACCGTAGTACCGTAAGGCCGCAAAAAGAGGTCCAAGATCACTTATTTAAAGGTCATATTTTAAAGTCAATTAAGTAATTAAGTCCATACTAAAATCAATACATTAAAATTAATACATTGAAATTAAGACATTAAAATTAACACATTAAAATTAATTAGGCCACTTAGGGTGAGTCTCCACAAGGGTATCCCACAAATAAAGTGGAAGACCTAAACAGCAATCTTTTCCTGGGACATATGAACCTTTGCAAAATTCAGCAAACGGGTTAGAATACCAAATCGGGGTGTAATCGAAGATTACACCAAAACAGTAATAGTATCAGGTAAGCAAAGCATAGTTATAGTAAAACAGGTCAGGTGGGCAAGGATCAAAACAGAGCGAAGAAATAGCGGCATCCATTATAACAATTCAAAGTATCTAGGCATACTTAAGTCCACATGCAAACCTCAAATATATTTATGAGTTAAATTATGATATCACACGCGAGTTAAGAACATAAAGCGATATCGCATGCAAATTGAGAAAATGAAGCTGTAATAATAATGCAAACCTGTTTGCAATCGAATTGCACCCTTGAGTTGGCGAGCCGGATTGAATTGGACGGTGGTAGCTTTGCGGCCGCCGGCTTTTCCTTCAGGGTTTCCTTTAGGGTTACCCGGGGTAAGTTAAACAGTAGTCTTGTAAAACACAATGCCTAAGCTGTTGGAAAAGTAAATGCGCAAAAGCGAAAACGGCCACGGAAAAAGGAATGTGAAAAAGTCCCCTTTTTAGGTTTTCAAGGTGGCTATTTATATTAGTGTCATTAGGTCATGCATGCTGCCCAAAAAAAGTCTTCAACGTGCGCATGGATATAGTGGATGCAGGGCCCAACATTCCTCAACGGATCTTCAAGTCTCCGAAGCGTTACCTGCGCCTACAAAGTAGGGGAATGGTGTGACGTTCATCACACCATGTGTGACGCCCGTCACAGGGGTGTGTTGCGTGACGCTCGTCACGCCTTTTGTGACGCCCGTCACAAGGCTGTGTTGCGTGACGCTCGTCACGCCCTCTGTGACGTCCGTCACAGGCACAACATTTGTGTCTTGCGCTTTGGGATGGGCTTTGCTGTTTGGTTCGTTTTATTTTCTTTTTGCACCCCTTTTCCTCCGCTTCCAAATAAACCACTTTCATATTATCACTGGGTGAGCGTGTAGGCCAGTTTGGGTCATACGCGAGCTGGGCCTTTGTTCCTTTAAGTGTCATAAAATGAGTCGGAGTGCCCTGAAATGTCTTGAAATATTAATGGGCAAATTTTGGGGTATGACAGCTGCCCCTGTTCAATATTCTTGAACCGAGAGAGTAGAATGGTATGTGCCGTTCGTGGTCTGGAGGTGAAAGATTATTGAACACTAGAATGCCCCGAAAATTTGCGCTTGCCAATTGGTCTTGGTGGAGATGGGCTTAAAGATGCCATCCAGGAAATTTGATGAGGGGAGCTTCAGACTGTGTCGTACGTTAGGCCAATTTGAAGACATGGGTGCCACACTGGGTCGTACATTAGACCGAATAATGAGTCATCCATTAGGCTGCCGACTTCGCTGGGGAGTCGGAGTGTGTCATATGCTGTTGGGGATAAAGGATCAGAATGGGTCATACACTGGACCGTATCTGAATACCAGAGTGAGCTGTTCGTTAGGCAGGTGACTTTGATGGGGATGAAAGATCAGAACGGATCGTACGCCAGATCGGTTCTGAGTTGCAGAATGAGCCGTCCGTTAGGCTGAATCTGCTTGAAGAGGGAGTAGTCGTATACTAGACTACCATTCAGGAATGTGCCTGTCCGAAGGTAGCACCTGAGAAAGGGAGTAGTCGTATACTCGACTACCATTCAGGAATGTACCTGTCCGAAGGTAGCACCTGAGAAAGGGAGTAGCCGTATACCAGACTACCATTCAGGAATGTACCTGTCCGAAGGTAGCACCTGAGTAAGGGAGTAGCCGTATACCAGACTACCATTCAGGAATGTACCTGTCCGAAGGTAGCACCTGAGTAAGGGAGTAGCTGTATACCAGACTACCATTCAGGAATGTACCTGTCCGAAGGTAGCACCTGAGTAAGGGAGTAGCCGTATACCAGACTACCATTCAGGAATGTACCTGTCCGAAGGTAGCACCTGAGTAAGGGAGTAGTCGTATACCAGACTACCATTCAGGAATGTACCTGTCCGAAGGTAGCACCTGAGTAAGGGAGTAGCCGTATACCAGACTACCATTCAGGAATGTACCTGTCCGAAGGTAGCACCTGAGTAAGGGAGTAGCCGTATACCAGACTACCATTCAGGAATGTACCTGTCCGAAGGTAGCACCTGAGTAAGGGAGTAGCCGTATACCAGACTACCATTCAGGAATGTACCTGTCCGAAGGTAGCACCTGAGAAGATGAAGGTTTAACTTGGTCGTGCATTAGACTGTCTTTGAGTTATTGAAGGTCAGACTGGATCGTACGTTAGATCGTATCTGAGTTGAAAGAGTCATATGTTGAGCTGAATCAGAATGAACCGTATGTTAGGCTGTATCTGTATACGTTGTACTTGCAATAAATGTCTGGGATGGGCTTAAAGATGCCATCGCTAGGAGGATATCGAAGTGTTGTCAGAATGAATGTTCCCATGAATTGCATCTGGAATATGTATCTGAATTTTGTCTGTGATTGATAAAGGCGTCTGCCTGAATGAGCCTTTTACTTTGACTATATCAGGAGGATAATTAATCTGCAAAGAAAGGTTAGCGCTATGCTATGTCATGATGCGTGAGATGTTTTATGCTTTCGAAAATAAATGCGAATGTTGTATGCATGCGTATGTTGTGAAACGATGTAATGAATGAGTTATGCGTATGAGAAGTTCTGCTTGGGGACTCTACTGGGGAAAATAAATCCCCATCTACTGATTGGAGATATTCGTGTTGAGGACCCTCTCTCGGCTGGGGGTTCTGATTGATGGTAGAGATATTCAACAGAGCCTGGCTGGGGGTGGATGAGATGATCAATCTGTCTGATGATGCCGACCTCTGTTGGGGAATACTGCCAACTTCTTCTGGGGAAAAACAGGCTTGCTGGGGGAAGAGAATTGGTAGTGGATTCATTGGAAGCATGATTAGACCTTTTCCTTGATCCTGAAGTAGGGTAGTAATTGCTATTGCTATTCTATGCATGTATTTTGGTAAACATTGGTCATATTCAAATGCACATATTAATTCAAATTAAATCAATGGACATTTACGCAACCAAAACAGAAAAGTAAAAAACAAAAGCATCTTTTTTTGAAAGAGGGTTGTATTGATTTTTGAAAGAAGGCCTATAAACAGGCAAATTGTGTACAAGGAGACAGAAATCCTAGTAAGAGGAAATTGTCAAAAACAAAGAGAAAGCTATGCAGAAAAAGTCCTATTGATTTTAAGTCTACTACTGCCATTATGTCTTCAAGCATCTCATCCCCTGCTATCGGATAGAAGTGATTGGCTTGTTCAGTCCCTGGAACCGGGTTGAAGGGGCAGAGAACGAGACATAGTCATACGCTTTAATCCCTAATTTTTACCTGGACCGCCTTTTCAGGTTTTCAGTCCACCGGGATACCCCTTTTTGCCCAAGCCGCCTTTTCAGGTTTTCGACTTGCCGGGTATACGTCTTTATATATTTATCCCTAACTTTTGCCCGAACCCTTTTGGCTCGCCGGGATGCCCTTACTTTTGCCCAGGTACGTCGACCTAGCGGGTCTCTTTTATGCGTAGTATTTTTTAACTATGTCCGCGTTCACAGGATGCGGGAAGTCTTCGCCATCCATTGTAGCAAGTATCATGGCTCCACCAGAAAATACCTTCTTAACCACAAATGGCCCTTCGTATGTGGGGGTCCATTTGCCTCTGGGGTCAGTTTGTGGTAGGATGATGCGTTTGATTACCAAGTCGCCAATTTGATACACTTGTCTTTTGACCTTTTTGTTGAATGCCCTGGTCATGCGCTTCTGATATATCTGCCCGTGACATACAGCCGCAAGTCTCTTCTCATCCATCAAATTTATCTGATCGAGTCGAGTCTGAATCCATTCGTCCTCGTCTAAGCCCGCCTCTTTCATGATTCTTAGAGAGGGAATCTGGACTTCCACTGGTAAAACAGCTTCTGCTCCGTAGACTAAAGAGAAAGGAGTTGCCCCTGTCGAAGTGCGTACTGAGGTGCGATAACCATGGAGAGCAAATGGTAACATCTCATGCCAGTCTTTGTATGTTACTGTCATCTTTTGTATGATCTTCTTGATGTTCTTATTGGCAGCCTCCACGGCGCCATTCATCTTTGGCCGGTACGGAGAAGAATTATGATGCTTTATTTTGAACTGCGTGCAGAGTTCAGTAATCATCTTGTTGTTCAAATTAGTACCATTGTCAGTGATAATTCTTTCGGGGATGCCATACCGACAAATAAGACCATTCTTGATGAACCGTGCCACCACATTCTTAGTAACAGAAGCGAAGGAGGCTGCCTCCACCCACTTCGTGAAGTAATCAATAGCGACGAGAATGAAGCGATGTCCATTAGAAGCCGTAGGTTTAATCTCTCCAATCATATCGATGCCCCACATTGCAAAGGGCCAAGGCGCTGTTAGCACGTTCAATGGAGCAGGAGGTACATGTACTTTATCCGCGTAAATCTGACACTTGTGGCAGGTTCTGGAGTGATGGTGGCAATCAGCTTCCATGGTAGACCAATAATACCCTGATCTCAGAATCTTCTTGGCCATTGTATGTCCATTAGAATGAGTCCCAAAAATGCCGTCATGCATGTCTCCCATAATTCTTTCTGCTTCCTTTCTATCCACGCAGCGAAGCAGAGTCGAATCATGATTGCGTTTGTATAACACTCCATTACTCAGAAAGAATTTAGCGGAGAACTTCCTCAGGAATTTTCTGTCCTTGATGGATGCCCCTTCAGGGTATTCCTGAGTTTCTAAATATCTTCTTACGTCGTGGAACCAAGGTTTCTCCTGTACCTCCTCAGTGTCAAGTTCATAGCAGTGTGCTGGTTCATCTAATCGTCCAATGGTAATCATGGGAGCTTCGCTACCCCATCTGACTCTGAACATAGATGACATGGTAGCTAATGCGTCTGCCAACTGATTCTCCTCTCGTGGAATATGTTCAAATGTAATCTTCTCAAAGTATGGGATCAATGTCATCACCCGCTCTCGATAAGGGATGAGATTTGGATGTTTAGTCTCCCAATCTCCGTTGATCTGACTGATTACCAAGGCCGAATCCCCGTACACACTCAAAAACTTGATTCGCCAATCTATAGCAGCTTTGAGTCCAAAGATACATGCTTCATACTCAGCCATATTATTGGTACAATGAAAACATAGTCTAGCAGTGAGAGGCGTATGGTAACCTCCAGGAGAAATGAGTACGACCCCAACACCATGGCCCAATGCATTAGAAGATCCATCAAAGACCATAGTCCATCGGGATCCCCATTCGGGTCCTTCATCTGGTTTAGGTTTTTCATTATCAGTAACAAACATGACATCCTCATCTGGGAACTCAAAATTCATGGATTGGTAATCATCCACCGCTTGATGAGCCAAATGATCAGCCAACACGCTTCCTTTGATTGCTTTCTGGGTAGTATACTGGATATCGTACTCTGTCAAGATCATCTGCCACCTTGCTATTCTTCCGGAGAGGGCAGGCTTTTCGAACATGTATTTGATGGGATCCATCCTAGAAATCAACAAAGTGGTATGGTTCAACATATACTGTCTTAGTCGGCGAGCAGCCCAGGCCAAAGCACAGCAAGTTCTCTCGAGCAGTGAGTATCTTGTTTCACAGTCGGTAAACTTTTTGCTCAGGTAGTATATGGCATGCTCTTTTCGACCAGACTCGTCATGTTGCCCCAATACGCACCCCATTGAATTTTCTAACACGGTCAAATACATGATTAGAGGTCTTCCTTCCACTGGGGGTATCAGAATCGGAGGTTCCTGGAGGTAGTTCTTGATTTTGTCAAAAGCTTCTTGGCATTCGTCATTCCACATCATCTCTTGATTTTTCCTCAGTAATTTGAAGATGGGTTTGCAGGTAGCGGTCAAGTGGGAGATAAATCGAGCAATGTAGTTCAAGCGTCCCAAGAAACCTCTGACCTCTTTCTCCGTACGGGGAACTGGCATTTCCTGAATAGCTCTCACTTTAGCCGGGTCAACCTTAATTCCTTTACCACTGACAATAAAGCCCAAGAGTTTACCGGATCTTACTCCAAAAGTGCATTTATTCGGATTCAATCTCAACTTGTACTTCTTCAACCTCTCGAACAGTTTGTATAAGTGATCGAGATGTTCTTCTTCAGTATGAGATCTAGCTATCATGTCATCCACATATACTTCTATCTCATGATGAATCATATCATGGAACAAAACCACCATAGCACGCTGGTACGTTGCCCCGGCGTTCTTTAGACCGAATGGCATTACTCTGTAACAGAAAGTGCCCCATTGCGTCACAAACGTAGTTTTCTCCATGTCCTCAGGTGCCATCTTAATTTGATTGTAACCTGAGAAACCATCCATGAAGGAGAATACTTTGTGTTGAGCGGTGTTATCTACCAGAACATCAATGTGCGGGAGTGGAAAGTCATCTTTGGGACTCGCTTTATTCAAATCTCTGTAATCTACGCACATTCGCACCTTACCATCTTTCTTTGGCACTGGCACCACATTAGCAACCCATTGCGGATAAGAAGTAACAGCTAAGAAACCGGCATTGAATTGTTTCATAACCTCGGCTTTGATTTTCTCGGACATTTCAGGACGCATGCGGCGAACCTTTTGCTTAACGGGACGACAGTCTTCCTTCATGGGCAGCCGATGCACCACTATATCAGTATCCAACCCGGGCATGTCTTCGTAAGACCAGGCAAAAACCTCTACATAGTCATGTAACATCCGAATCAATCTTTCTTTGACACTGTTTTCCAATCCTGCTCCTATTCTGACTTCTTTTCTTTCCACTTCAGTACCTAGATTTACGACTTCGAGTAACTCTTCATGCGGCCGTATAGTCCTTTCCTCTTGCAGTAACAGTCTGGCAAGCTCTCCAGGGACTTCACAATCTTCCTCACTTCCATCTTCGGCTTGGTAGATCGGATTTTCAAAGTCATAATGAACAGTAGCGGAATTATTGTCAATAGGATCCAGAGTGGATACGGATCTGCGATTTATGACGTGAGTGTGTGTAAGAATGCATAGCTTGTTTGAAAGACGACAGGAAAAATAAAGAGCGCAATATTTGAATGCGGAAAAGTCCATTGATTTATTGAATATGAATATGCTTATGAAATGACAAAACCCTTAACAAATTAGCTATTGTGCCCCGGGCGTAGACACAATGCTTTAAGAAGTTCAATTGAAAAAATAAAGATTTGCAATACTAAATGGACAATAACAATTACTCCTGACTAAAGGAAATCGGGATAGTGTCTTCAGCCTTCCAATTATTGAGTCCGTCGCCAATTGTTGGGTAGATCCAGCTATCCAGGTCGCAATCATCGTCAGCATCTTCTACAGCATTGATTTGATCTTTGACCATCCTTTCAGAGCTAAATCCCAGACCAGCTTTGTCAGACTTGTACGGTACGTTGATCAGTTGACCCCAGCCAGTACAGCCACCATCTTCGACCACAGCTTGAGCATCTTTCAGAGAAATCATAGCAGGAGGAGCACGAATAACCTTGGGCACACAGGGAGTTGGCTTAAGGACAGGATCGGGCGGAGAAACCACTTCAAATGACTGAGTTGGAGTCTCGAAGAATTCACCATCCATCTCAACGTATCTGAAGGTATGCACACTACTGACAATGTATTCTTCTTCCCCACACACAGTGACAATCTTTCCCTCTATTGGATATCTCGGCTTTTGATGGAGAGACGAAGCTACAGCACCTGCCCCATGAATCCAGGGGCGTCCCAGCAAGCAGGAATAGGCGGGGCGAATGTTCATTACATGAAAGGTAGTGTTGAAGACTTGAGGTCCTATCTTGATAGGGAGAACAACTTCACCGTGGACAACACTCTTTGCACCATCGTAAGCCCGCACCACAATGTCACTAGGCTTCAGTTCAACGCTCTTGCAGTCAAGTTTCTCGAGCACGGTTTTTGGTAACACATTCAAAGAAGAGCCATTATCGATCAGCACATGAGACAGGGTGATCCCTTTACACTCAATGGAGATATGCAGAGCTTTATTGTGGTCTTTTCCTGCTGGTGTCAGGTCAGCATTGGAAAAACCTAGGCCGTCGTCAACAGTCAGGTTAGCAACATAGTTTTCGAACTGATCGACGGAGGTCTCCTGAGGTACATGGGCAGCCTTCAGGAATTTCATCAAAGCATGGGCATGAGATTCAGAGGATAACAACAAGGACAACATCGAGATTTTGGAAGGAGTATGCCCCAACTGTTCTACCACATCGAAATCACTCTTGCGGATGATTTTCAGCATTTCTTCCATTTCTCGTTTGGCAACATCTCCAGTAGTAGCTTTGATCGGTGTCTCTGACTGAGAAGGGTTGACTGGTTCTTTTCCTCGGTTTTCGGGAACCGGAGGTGAGATTTCTGGAGAGAAGATCCTTCCGCTTCGAGTAACTTTACTAGTCCCAACAATATCATTAGGATTAGCAGAATTGCCAACTTGCTTTACACCATGGATGTAAACATCACCTCCATAATTCCACGGAATGGCTTTGCTCGAGGAATATGGTACTGGGCCAGGTGTAGTAATGATCAGGGGAGCTACTCTGGGCTCAGCAATAATCTTCACAGGTATTCTGGGAGCAGTTATCTTCACTGGAATCTTGGACCTCGCAATCACA